>NC_054054.1:63968080-64271111 GCF_017639655.2 Falco naumanni
GTTGGCACTAAATAGTGCAATGCTATTGTTGCTGCTACAATAAGGGTTTGTCTGTATTCCCATACTGTCCTTACAATTCAGTGCTAGAATAAAAAAAACCCAAACAACCAAAACCCCAACAAAAACAACAAAACCCAACCTCACAGGGAATTGATTGTGTCTGCTATTTTGCTTTTTGCTGGAAGATGCAAAGTTGTTCAGTGCTGTTGAAGTTCCTTGCTGTTGTCAGCTTCCTGCCATTATCTAAGGAAGATAAGCCCTGCAAGACATTTTCCATGATCTTTATGCACGTTCTCATGTAAGTCTGGGATTCACTGCACATTATCCAAGAAGGATAGTCAGCACAGTGCTTGCAAGACAAGGCCAATTAGTAATAAATTTGGGCAAGGAAACAACAGTTACAAAGGGACAGTCACTTTTGCAAAACATCTTCCTGCCATAAAACTTTAGCACCTCTGGAGAAGGGGAAGGCATGGAAAGGGAGAGAGCTTAAGGAAAGCTGTATGATGTAATAATTTTAGATACACCATATGTGTGTGTGTATATATATATATAAGTGTGTGTGTGTATATATGTGTCTATATATGTATATATATAAAATTCTTAGCTTCAATAGAGTGCAACAGTGAAGGACCATATGTTTCCCTCATAATCATCACTCACTCAAAGCTGGCCTGTGCATTTCCTGTAGGGAACCAGTTGTTTTTTAAAACAAATTAAAAATCTAATTTTTCAAGCAAATTGTGCTGTGAAGGTGTTGAGGGAAGGTAATCCCCAGAAATCCTGAGCAATGGAATTGGAGCTAATAGAGAGGGATCAGCAAAACCATGTGAATTGTAATAACTTGAATGAAAGAAGAAAAGCAGCAAAAACATGTCTGTTGCCCAGCATGACACCGTCCAATGTGCTAGGAGCAGGATATCCACCCAGTTGCACTTTGCAGCACAGAATGAAGGTTCTAGGGCCTTATTTCCTATAATATGGTCCTTCCTGTAGTTGTAATCCTGTATCTGCTTTCCTGGATGTAGCCTGGAAATCTCCCAACAGCAGAGTGAAGAGTTAACCTTGTTCAAAGATGCATTGAACCATGTTCCTCTTTAGAATTGCTGTTCCCATTGGCCTGCTAACTTCAGCCACCTCTTGTAATCGTTTGCACTTGGGTGAAGGCAGAAACATGCCTCACTGAGCATGTGGTAATGTGGTAATCATGTCTATAGTGGTGGCAAACACTCACATGCTGTGTCTGTACTTTTATCTTGCCCTACTTCAGCATCACATTGAGGCTGTGGTTCCTTCTCAAGAAGGAAGCTAAAGAGATAACCATCATGGGCCCAAACATTGGTCTTGCTATATAGGAACAATGATGGAGAATTCACACATAGCAAACCATAGCCATATGTTATTTGACAGTTTCTGGTGAAAACTTGAACTTATTTTCCTGGAATAGTTCAAGACCTAAGGGACATCTATGCATTTTCTTCCCATAGCGGCAAAGCTACAAGGAAGGCAACACATTTCAACAACAGAAGCAGGTCCAGTTTTAGTTGCTTGCTGGCTGGCAGCCAGTTTCTCTAGGAGAATGCTATGGGAGATGGTGTCAAAGGCTTTACCAAGGTCCAGGTGGACAACATCCACAGCCTTTCCCTCATCCACTAGGCAGGTCATCATGTAGAAGATCTAGTTTGTCAGGCAGGACCTGCCTTTCATACCCCCATGCTGGCTGGGACTGATTCCCCACTTGTCCTGCACATGCCACATGATGGTGCTCAGGCTGATCTGCTCCATAACCCTCCCTGCATTAAGGTCAGGCTGACAGGCCTGTAGCTCCCTGGATCCTCTTTCCTGCCCTTCTTGTAGATGGGCATCACACTGGCTAACCTCCAGTCTTCTGGGACCTCCCCCGTTAGCCAGGGCTGCTGATAAATGATGGAGAACAGCTTGGCTAGCTCCTACACCATCTCCCTCAGTACCCTTGGGTTGATCCCATCCAGCCCCATAAACCTATGCATGTCTAAGTGGAGCAGCAGGTTGCTAACTGTTTCCTGCTGGACTGTGGGGGATTCGTTCTGCTCTTCCTCATCCCTGTCTTCCAGCTCAGGGGGCTGAGTTACCTGAGGGAAGCCAGACTTGCTATTAAAGACTGAGGCAAAGAAAGCATTAAGTACCTCAGCCTCTTCCTCAACTCTTGTGGCAATGTTCCCTGCCACATCCAATAAAGGATGAAGATTATCCTTGGCCCTCCTTCTGTTTCTAATGTATTTGTAAAAACATTTTTTGTTATCTTTTATGGCAGTGGCCAGCTTTCAGCTCTCTAATCTTCGCCCTGTGCAACCGCACAACATCTTCATAGTCTTCTTGCTACACGATGGCTTCCAGCTCCTGCTGCCCATGCTTTGGGCATTGGCACAGATGCACTTCAGCTGTGCTATCAAACTTGCCTCCAACCCTGGCATGCTGCCCCAGGCTCATCTCTAGTGACCTTGGGTTTATTCCCTTCCCCCTTCAGATCTACTTTAAAGCTCTCTCAATGAGCCCTGCTAAATCCTGGCCTAGGACTCTTTTCCCCCTTTGAGACAGGTGAACCCCATCTATTATTGCCAACAGGCCTGGTGCTGTGCCAACTGCCCCGTGACCAAAAAAACCAAAATTCAGCCATTGACACCAGGCCTGCAGCTAGGTATTGATCTGTGTCATCTTCCGATTACATGCCCCATCATTCCCCGCAGCTGGCAGTGCAGAAGCAAACACTGCCTGTGCTCCTGATCCCTCAGCCAGTCGCCCCAAGGCCCTGAGGTCTCTCTTGGTCGCCCTCAGACTTCTTGTCGTTTGGGTGTCAGCACTGGCCGCTTGGGAGAGCAGCAATGGGCAGCAATCACAGGCCGCACCAGACAAGGGATGTTTCTAGTAACATCCCTGACCCGGGCCCCAGGGAGGCAGCCGGCTTCCCTGTGGGCTGGGTCCGGTCAGCATATTGCGCCCTCCATTCCTCTCTGTGTGGAGTCACTCGTGACAGCCACCTTTCATTTGTTCCCAGCAGAGCTGGTCTGGATGTGTGGGGTTGACCGACTCTCCCTAGGCAACTCCTCCAACCTGGATGGGCCTTCATCCACATCACCATTTTCTGGGCCTTCAGGTTGCAGAGCCCCGTACCTCTTGCATTGCGCAGGGCCCCTGGGAAGGGGCAGCAGGCCTGCCTGGGCTGGGGAAGTGGCTCAGGAGGGGAGGTGGTTCGCCTGCTGCCCCGAGCAGGGGCCTGTTCCCATTCCTCCCATTCCTCCCAGTCGCTTAGGGCCCCTCCATCTGCCTGGGGGTGAGCAGGCAGGGGAGCCTCCTGTTCTCATGACGTGTCTGTGCCGTGCATTTGTCTCAGCGATGGCAGAGCGCGGCCCCACCAGTCTGTCTCCCTCTCACACTCCCTGACACCCCTTAACCTTTCTGCTGGCCCTTCCAGCTCTGCCCCCGGGCTGGGCAGATCGCCCACCAGGCCGCACCTCACCGCCATGTTTTCTCTGCCGCCCTGCGGTGGCAGTGACACTGGGCACTCCCTGCAGCCCGAACAGCTGCATGTTTCCGTGGGAGCTCTGCCTGGGTGCCATTGTGCCTTCTGGTGCCGGTTTTTGGCCTAGGGGAAACCATGGCCAGGTTCCTTCTGGGGGGACAATGACCACTGCTGGAGCCCGCCTCTTCGGGCTGGCAGGGGGACGGAGCCCGGCCTGTGCGTGTGGCCGTGCTGGGCTCCTGGTCACTTGTGCTGCTGGGGGCTGCGGCTGTACCTGTGGGGGTTCGGCCCTGCACACGCCGAGCCAGCGCTGCCGCTCTCAGGGTCTCGGTGGTCCCCGCTCTGGGGGAGCTGGGGCACCCCCTCTGTCCCCCTCTGCCCTACTTCTCGGTTTGCTGGTTCACAGAAAGCTCCCCACAGTCCTTTGGTGTGATCCTCCAAAGCACCTTTGCCAGAGCAGCACACCTCGGAGGCTTCACTGAAATGGCCAGCATTTCCCTGAATATTTCCCACTGCTCCCAGAAAATAGAAGATACAGAGCTGAACAGATATTTAATCTGATCCAGCTTCTCTTGGGATGTACTAAGGTAAAGGAGCATTTGTCTGACTTGGGAAATAGGAAGGATTCCATACCTTCTTTAAGGTTTTGAGAAGACAATGTCTGATTACTTCACGTCTTAATGACTGCAAATCTCAGAATCTCGAGACACATCAATAGTGATTTCTGGGAAAATGCTAGTGATCAGCTTGAGGGAAAAATCAAAACAAACTCCTCATTGCAATGATAGTAAATATAACAAATTGACAGAAACCAATTCCAATAATGTGATGTATTTACCTGTGGCTATTTATATTCTGTATAAAAGAAAACACAACTAATTTTTTTCCCCCTGCAGTCTTGAAATAACTCTGTAGAGCTAGTTCAAGTCTTTAATTGCTGTCAGCACGTGCACAGCAACGCCCTATTTCAAGAAAATGCATTGATTGTTCAGCATTGAAGTCCTATAGGTAATGTACTATAGGTTTTATATGTCATGCAACATATAGGTTCATAAAAGAACAGCCCCTTCCCACAAAATATGTTTCTATATACCTATTTTCTATAAGATAATATACATAATATAACATAAGTCTTTTCTCAGTTTGGCCATTTCTTATACCCTTCCATATTTACTTAAGGTTCTCCACCAAAACCATTTGATTTCCTATTGTGACTCCATTTTATGTTATGAACTCGAGTAAGCATGTCACCCTTTACTGTGAGGTTGGTGAAGAGGTAATATTGATTGATTCTAAAAAGTAAGTGGCACGCTGATCAGTTTGGTCTTTGGTGAGGACAGGATCCTGGAAATACGTCTCCTGGTTTTACTAGCTGACAGTTTTTGTTTGGCAAGCCAAGGAGTCACTGACAGACTCCATTCAGGCACTGGCTGGACTTACAGCAAGCTTTACTGACACATCAGGGCAAATCATGAACTCAGAGGACTGAGAGTGATGCAAGCCGTTCCTGGCAGATAATTCACAGAGATGGGGCACTCAACTTCTTCGGTGTTTGGATATGATACTACATCTAATTTAGCTATACAATGATTCCTAACTAGTCACAGCAAAGTGCTTTCTTTATCGAGAATCTCAGATGATAATCTTCTCTCATGCCACTTTCTGGTTCCAGATAGGAGTAAATGCAGTGTCCTCACTAAATTTGTCACTTACTTATAGTAGGTAGGTATCTGAGTTTTCATTTACCATACCCATTGCTATTTTACCTGAAATGATGCCCTTTTGCCTTGATTCTGGACTGCAGGACAAGAACAAGGGTCTCTAGCCTCTTTTGTTTTGAAAATTCTTCAGGTATAAGAAAGTGTTTGTTCAGCCCCTATTTTTCTGCCTTTTTAAGCAGAAGCATTTTAGCACTCCAGCAGTTTCTGAGCTGCTGCAGTACACCTCCCACCCTAATGGTGGCAGAAAAACCCTACACTTGGCGCTATTGGCAGCAACTAAAGCAGACTACATCAGGGAAAAGTAATAGGGCACATCCTGCTGTAGGGTTTCAAAAAAAAAACCAACCAGAAAACCATTGACAAAGGGAGAGATGCTCTATATATCATTTTAAGGGAAAAGACTGCAACTGTTTAATTTAGAGGTGAACTCGGAAGTTACATAAAAGACTGAACTAAATCTATAAATGGTAAAATCAAGAGGCTTTATTGCTCATATCCCCCAAACTAGAAGAAATGCCATAAAATTGCCAGGCAGTACATTTTACGTAGATAAAGGGAGGGAGGTCTGGTTGTCTGTCTTTTGCTTATTTTAAACACAATCCTTTCCTAACCTTTGGAATTCATTGTCAGAAGACTTGGTATTTTTAGCAAGATCTAACAACAAAACAGAGTTGGTATCTTTGTGGATGCCTCCTGAACAATTACAGTAGATGGGGAATTAAATGAATGTGTTCACATAGCTGACTTACAGGTAAATGACTGACTATGCAAATACAGGTGTTTGCTTAAAACCCAAGTGAAAATTTGGGCCATATTTTTGAAAATTCACTTTCTTCTAGCAGCAAGCTATAAAATTCCCTTGGCACGGACAGCTTCTGAGTCAGTCAAAACTAGTCATGCATCTCCTACACTCATCCTATGGTTGCATTATACAATCTCACAAGTGAGACTAAACTGGAACCAAATCAATCACCTGATCCTAACAGAATGTTGTTAAAAAAAAAAAAAAAAAAAAAAAAAAAAAAAGAAAACCAAAACAAAACACTGTTTCTGATTACAAGTAGGAGTCACAAGGCCTTGCTATGATAAATCAAATGCATCATTCTGCATTTCATGGGGGCAGAAAAGAACTTTTCTTTTCAAGAGAAATAAAAAGACAGTTCAACATAAGCATCTCAGGAATCTGGGTTTTTTTAGATCCACCTATGGTGAAATACAGTCATCTCTAACTAATGTTAGTAACATTTTTGTTCCTCCTAGTTTGTAATTTTATACATCTGTCATATCAGTTGATCTATTGCAGCAGTGACAGGAGCAGCACTGAATTTTCTCATTATGATCAAAATATGCTGAATGCTTATAACTCACCAAATTTTATACTAAGCCTGAGCTCTTAAAAGTGTATTGATATAATTTATTCTTCAGAAATGCTGAAAATAGGGTAAGGGAGAATCTATGCTAAACTGGAGCTCTTTCACATCAGTAACAGTAACATGACATTAGATGCTGCTGCTGTAATGCCTGGGAAGACTCACAGAAGAGGAATTTGAAATGTGTTAAATTGGGTGAAATGCAAAGACAGTGTGCAAAAGAAATCCCTGTCCTCTTGGCTGGGTAGTAACCATAGTACCCTAATGTCCATCTGATAGCTACATGACATGATGAAACACAAACTCATTGAGAGAGTTTGGAACAGATTTCTGGAGGTTACCTAACCTGACACACTAGAAATCCCAGGTCAGAATGTTATACAGATTAAGTCATTTTTTTTAATGTTATGTTACAGTTCCTTTACATCCAGATAATGCTTTTAAAAACATCATCTTCTCTCCTGCTTTTTCCTCCATCCTAGTTTTGACTGAGTTTCTACCTCCTTTCCCACATCCCACTCTTTAAAAGCAATAAAAAAGTAAACAATCCCTTGAAAATATTACAATTAAAAAGCACATTTGTGAAGTTAGTGGCAAGCAGAAGACAGGAACAGTGGCAAGAGAACAGTCAAAAAGGAAAAAACACCCTGGAAAATAAGCTAATTAAAACATACCTGCCACTATACATTGTCTTAGGATCACTGAATAAGAAATAGAGGTTTGTCTCCTATCACAGCCATAGACAGTAAGAGCCCCTGTGCAATGCCAAGAGCAGGAGCCTGTAAAGCTGACATCAAAGAATGCCTCACCCTTGTCTCAAAGGTGCAGACAGGGATCAGTTCTGTTACTGCTCGTGGTGATTTAATACATGTGTGTAACTGAAAACACAAACAGGAGCTTGTGTTGTTTGGTTTTAACAGGTCCCCTTTTGAGAACGATACCATGGGACTGGACAAAAAGGAATGACACCGGTCAACCCTGTGAAGATGGGTTACGGAATGGGATAGGGGAGCATATACAATTTAAAAGATTGGGGTGTGGCTGAGAGGAGGGGCTAAGGGTCAAGGAGGAGAAGCAGACCTTCAAAATAAGGAGCATCATGAGAACAAGCACCGCTTCATTTCTCTTACCAAACAACAGCCCAGGCAGTCAGGACTTCCTTTCTGTCCTTACTGAATAGACGAAGCCTCTTGAGGAATTTCTTAAAGTATATTAGAAATCAATAAATGCACAAGTGCAGTGCCTTCAGCTGAATGGCAATGGAGAAACAGACTCCAGGAGAGTTTTCTTCTGCCAGGCTGTAGAAACTCAAGAGCTGCCGGGCAGATTCAGAACATCCAGCACAAACTTCTGCAACTGGGAGAGAGGCTTTCATCTTACATGTGAGAATCCATAAAGCAACAAATATAATTTGAACCTCAATAGTGTTTATCCTCATCTGTCAGGTAGAAGATGTTAAATGCCTCAAAGTCTAAGTGTTTGGAAGAGTCCTAAAGTCTTTACAATTTTATGCTCCTTTAGAAGTGCCACTGTAACTCAGGATCTTTACCTTCTCAATAAAGCTGCCATTCTTCTAGTCCCTGGTAAGGCTGCTAAACTTCAAGCTTCTAATGGCTGTGAGAAGCACAATCTAATTGTGCATGTTGTGTGGAAACATTCATTTCATTAGAGGTTTTATGCTTACTTGCTTATATTAAGTACATATAGTAAGTATACAGGTTTATATCTAGAGTTCTTAGTCCCTCCTCTGCAGAGCAGTTGCAGGTTCCCCTTCATAATAAATTTTTTTTTATTACTTTTCATGTTTTTATTGTGTTACCTTTGATTGGTTTTGTCATTGATGTTGTTCAATTAAGATCAATGGCAGTTTCACTGTTACTTTGAACTGTAGCACTCACACAGCTAATCTGTAAGCCTCAATTAATTCAGCCTCCATTTTTACAAGCATTTCCCCATACCCTTATTCGTTCTTGTTGAACCTCAATTAATTCTGCATTATCCTTTTTCAGATCAAGTACCCAGAACTGAATGTAACTTTTGAAGTAAGATTTAGCTCTGAATATAAAGAATTTATAATTGTTTCCATATTATTTTTTATCCTCCAGCATCCTCATATTTTATCGCCTTCTCCTACCAGTGCTGCAGATCAAGCAAAATTATATTGATCAGTCAAAAAATCTTCTATTAAATTGTTTTAAGATCTCGTTCTTCTAACTTTACCTCACAGCCTAAGGTAAAATCTTTACGATTCTGAATTCTTAAAAGCCCCCTAGACAACAGCCATATGTAATATTGCCACAACATTCAATCAGAAGATGATCAGTAGGGTTGTACAAGTTATCCACAACATTTTGAAATGCCATCCCTTGTTCATACAACTTGTGTAGAGGCTGCCAAAGGAGAAGAGAGTATAGAAGGAGGATCTACAGAAGCTGTTAGCTTTGGACTGAAATCCTTGAAATTCAGTGGCAAGCTCTCACAACTAGAAGGTTCTCCTTGTCAGTGGTCAGTCACAAGAGGTGCTTCCCAGGGCTCAGGACTGGGGACAGCCCTGTTCAATATCTTTATCGATGATCTGTATGAGGGGATGAGGGGACCCTCAGTAAGTTTGCAGGTGACACCAAGTTATGGGGGAGTGTTGATCTGCTGGATGGCAGGAAGGGTCTGCAGAGGAATCTGGACAGGCTGGACCCATGGGCTGAGGCCAGTTGTATGAGGTTCAACCAGGAGAAGTGCCGGGTCCTGCACTTGGGTCACACCAACCCCACACAGCACTACAGGCTTGGGGCAGAGCGGCTGGAAAGCTGCCTGGGGGAAAAGGACCTGGGGGTGCTGGCTGACAGCTGGCTGAACATAAGCCAGCCCTGTGCCCAGGTGGCCAAGACGACCAACAGCATCCTGGGTTGTATCTGAAACAGTGTGGCCAGCAGGACCAGGGAAGGGATTTATTCCCCTGTAGTCGGCACGGGTGAGGCTGCACCTCGAAAACCGTGTTCAGTTTTGGAACCCTCACTGCAAGAGGGACACTGAGGTGCTGTTGCATGTTCAGAGAAGGGCAATAAAGCTGGTGAAGGGTCTGGACAAGTATTAGGACTAGCAGCAGAAAGGATTGGAGTTGTTTAACCTGGAGAGGAGGAGGCTTGTGTGGGACCTTATTGCTGTCTACAACTGCCTGAAAGGAGATGGTAGGCAGGTGGTGGTGGGTCTCTTCTCCCACATGTTTAGTGACAGGACAAGAGGAAACAGCCTTAAGTTATGCCAGGGGAGGCTTAGACTGGATATTAGGAAACATTTCTTCACTGCAAGGGTTATCATACATTGGAACAGACTGCTCAGGGAAATGGTTGAGTCAATATCCCTGGAGATGTTTTAAAAACGTGTAGATGTGAGGCATAGCAACATAGTTTAGTGGTGGACTTAGCAGTGTTAGGCTTACGGTTGGACTTCATGATTTAAAAGTATTTTCCAACCTAAATGATTCTGTGATTCTATGATTCCATGTCTAATGCAGGCTTCCAAAAAACTTGCAGAACTAACGTGCTGCTGGAAAGGGAGGATTTTGCTCCATGGATTCCTTCCTCTTTCAGCAGAGGGATTGTGTTAAGGTCAGGTAATTTTCAAAAATTAAGCCTTAACTTGTTCCTTCTCAAGGAACCATACACAAAAAATGCTGCTTTCTGAAAAAGATCATAAAGCTGTCCTTGCTAAGAGCTTAAGAGATAATTACTGTGCTGGGGCTGCTTTTCAACATCAAGGGCCTTCTCCCATCTCCCAGTTTTCCCTGAGTGTGAATGCTTGCCAAATGTCACTAGAGTATTTTGGAGGGGAAAAAGGAACAGGCTAAGTATTCAATTTATTAACTTTCTCCAGGGAAGGGAATTCTTTAAGTGTAAGTTCCAATGTGTTTCACTTTCTGTTTTTTCATATTTTTGCTGAATTAAATCAAAGCAATGTACACATTTCTGTACCCATGGCTAGCTTCAGAGAAGCCCAGCACTTTGCCCAGCCCTGCTGGGATTTAGTTTAGTACACACACTTGGTTTTCCTGGAAGTTTAAATTTCCTTTTGTCTGATATGTACTGTATGGCTGTGGCAAACCCACCCAGTCCAGCATGAGGTTGGAAATTGTTGCTACCATAGTGCCAAGAGATAATTAACTCAACAGTGTTAACACACGTGCTTGGCATTCAGTTATCAGACAGGGTGGGGACAGAATGCGACAAGATTTCCACCACAGCCATCTACTGACCCCGCCGTCTGCTCTGTCCCAGCTGCCTACGCATCTGCTCTTCCCCTGCAGCCATGGCATCAGTTTGTTCAGATATCAGTGAGCAAAGATGGAAAACTTAGGTGCCAGGAAGCACCATGAGAAACCCATGCAACTGTGCTTGCTCCTCTTCCAGGGCCTCATTCCTTTCCCTGGCTCCCCAACAGCCATCCACTATTTAGCTCCCCTCTTCTCTCTGTATTGACCAACAGAACCCTGCAGGCTGGTTTCCTGCTTCCTAGGAAGAAAAAATGAATCACAGAAGGATGAACACGTTGTGAAAAATCTATCCTTAAAATGAAAGCTGATTGAAAAGGCCAGCAGAAGTGATATTTAAATGTCTGTGGTTCAAAAGATCTGTGTTGGAAAGCCACTGTTTTCCATGTTTAGTGCATTTGGCCAAGGAAGACTGAAGTGAGTTGTCTACATCAGAAGGCAGATTTAGTAAAAAACTAAACCATAAAAAAACCAGTAAACTGCTCTGTGCTTCAGAAGTGGCTGATATCTACCTGTTTGGAAGCAATGCCTGTAGGATTTAGGGGCTCTGGCCACAAATCTTTCCTTCAAAGCAGCTGTTTTGCCCTTGATCATCATGTTAAAAATCCCAGGAGAGTCCTGCCACTGTAATTGTTATTAATTATTATTCATTCCTGTCTTTACCCTCTCTTGCCCTGAGAAAATGGTTGCCCATTTGACAGTGAAATTTCCTAGACAGACTGGATGATATAACAGTTACCTGAATGAATAATTTATGCACAGCTCTGCCTGTCTGAAGGATGCCTTATAAAGTAGAAAGGAAGAAGACAATTTCTCAAAAGAAAACCCTACAACCAACCCCACCATTTAAAAAAATAAGAGTAGCTCAACATACGTCCTCAAGTTAAAGTTATATCCGTTTCTTACTTTTGAAACAGTAATAGGTTTGGTTAATTCTTGTAAGTACTTTACATCCTGTAAACAGCCATTATTGTGATACGCTAAATTATCTAATACATTCCAATTAAACAGTCTTCCAAGGGAATAAAGGGGACTCTTTCTTTCTTGGAGGAAAATAAAGCCAATAAACTAGATTGGAAGTTGTATTATGAATCTCAAAGCAACAATATTGATTAAAAACAGCCCACAACATACTTTCCCTGGCTTGGAAGCAACAGCAAATCAAGTATGTTACTATCTACGGAAGAAAAAAAATAACATAAAGCTTCTGAAAAAGCTATGTTAAAGGTAGATTTAAAAAAATACTTAGCATTATCAGTGATTCTAATGGTAGCTTATATATGAATCTGAAATGGCATTGAAGCCCTTTGAAAATCCACTTCAAAATGCTTGTGCCAGAGATGTTGGGCAGTGAGTGTTTGGAAAGCCAGTGGAAAGTCCTAATTTTTGGAGCTGGTGTGTGCCTACAGTTCTTACCCACTTTAACTTGAATAAAGAAATAATGCTTACAATTTAAGTCTTCCACATCTACAGTCCAACACCCCAAACTTAATCACCTAAACCAGAGCTTCTTTATTTTTAAAAATAATGCTATAGATGGGTGCCTAGAATGGCTGGGCTATGGGCAGGCAAACTGGACTCAGAAGGGGAGAAAGACATCTGTGTTTCAGGATGCAAAGCGATGTTGATGTGTGATAGGCAAACGTGTGATATTGCATGAGCCAAAGCTGACACCAATTTCATAGGAGAAGAGTTAGAATTGGGACAAAGTCAAGAGACACAGCTTGATGATACTGTGAGAGCTGATGATACTATGGGCTGGGATCTGATCTTATTACACAACAGATATGAAAGTGGGTTCTGATACCTTGTTGTTCACTAGAATTACATTATACATATAAGACTAATATTTAATCTTGGAACACATCCTTGGCTACAGAAGCAAAGATTTCTAGTAAACTTTGAGCCTAATTTTAATCAATATTTTTTGATCAAATTGTACAGACTGTAAGAAATTCATAATATCTTAAAGAAACTGACCTATTCCTAGACACTATTCTAACCCTATAGAACTAGTAAATAATTCTGATATGAGGAAAAGAGGGAATTTCAAAGTGAAAAGGGAAGAATTTAAATGCAGAAATTGAAATCACACTGACTTGCATGAAAAACATGTTAATGGCATGTCAAGGACGCCAGTCTATTTAGCAGCATCAGCATGCAAGGTTGGGAACAACTGCAAATCTAGTACCGCTGCTCAGAAGGCTAAGGCAAAACAGAAGAGAAAAAAGACTTCAGCAGTAAATCCACTATCACCATCTTTGTAGTGTACCTTTTTTATATTCCAAGCAGATACAAACAAACTCCATTAGTTCTCTCGGTAGTAACATTTGTTTTGGAGTGGGATCCGTAGTATTCCCTAATCCCCACTTTTATTAGTAGTCCAGAGAAAAATATCAAAGTGACAATTATAAAGTACTGAACCCCACTACATCAGCAGAAAGCACATCTACATACCAAGCAACTGTTCTTCCCCTGAAGTGACACTGCTTTTTGTAGGAGACATTTCCTATTCAAGCAGCCCCTAAGAGAAGTGGACAGTGTTTGGCATAATTCCCAAATATGAAGGATTGCAAATTAGGCAGAAGTTAAAGACAGTCAGCCAAAATATTTCTTTCTGAATCTGAAAAAGAGTACTTTGAAAAGTGTCAGGGCAGATTCTATCCATCCTGATTATTTTGAATAATACTTTTTTCCATCGAGTCTACTCATTGAAAGGAAATTGGAAATACTAAGAATCTCCATCAGTGCTGAGGGGAATAAATATGAGCAGGAAGAATAAAAATCATGTTATAAAGTTCAAAAAAGCCCAAACACAAACAAACAAGAAATGAACAGCACCAAGCTAAATATATTACAGGTTAAAATAAAATTACAATATTTCTTCTCATTTTCCTTTTCTCCAATTCCTGTATTAACAGCAGAGGGCTGTTTTCCACTCAGAAATGCCTCTTTACAATAAGGTATGTATTATTGTCCATGTCCAATTAGACAGGTGTTTTTCCCAGCATCATTTGGCTTTAGTTGGGTTGCTATGGTTTGCTACCCTTCCTATGAATCAGCATTCCTCTTCCATTGTCCGTCACTTTCCGCACAACATGCCCTGTTCTGCCTGCTCTGGGTTTAAAAGGAATAATGTCAGTAGCACTGGCCATACATCTGCCTGCGCTGAGAACCTCCCCACCCCACCCACTAACGTGTATACATCTGATGAAACAGTAAGATGTATTTTTCTTACTTCGGAGAGATAAAGACACATTGAAAATTAAAGTATTCGCTCAAAGCTATGAAAAACATTTTAATATTTAAGTATTTACATATAATAGTAGAACTCACAGGTTCCAAATAAATATTAGAAATCCTCAGCTTGGGGCCCTATGCAGTGCAGCCAAAACACAAACTGAAACACCCTAGGATGATAACAAGCAACAGATGGATGGAATAGGAAAAATAGAAAAAGAAAAAGAAAATTAAAACATATGGAAGAATAATTAGAAGGCTAGTATGCCACGGATCTCATTTTTATCATCTTGCAGTACTCTGTCCTTACCGGAGTAGCACAGAGATGGAAAGGAAGGTATGGTGGATTTGTGGTATTTGTTAAGTCTGTCCACAAATTACATTTAAATGAGAGAAACAATTAAAAGAACAGGGCAAGGAGAAGCAGACGTTTCAGATACAGTGGCAGAAGAGATTAAACCTTTTAATTGTCAAAGGGGGGAAGCAGAAATAGCAGAGCAGGTGATATTTCCTTGTAAAATTCACCTCTGGTACTTCCAGGGTGAAATTGTTTCACCCTGCACAGGTTCAGCCAGCCATCAGGAGGACATGGGTTCAGTCTGTGAAGAGACTAGTGGCAAAAATGTATAGCATGTCTTGATTCTCTAAAGGGCTGGAAGAAAATCTAGAGGAAGCTTGAGTCTTGTTTTAGCTGAGTGCTGACTGCTGCTTTGTAAGAAGCTCAGACAGTAGCCCCAGGTTACATCCTATAAACTCCAGTGGGCAAGAAAATCAGGACTATAGTGAGAAACACAGCCAAGCATGGGACAGGTTAGAACAAAATGAGAATCGGGGAGCAATACGAGAAGGGAAGGTTTTCAAAGAAAAGAGCAACCAATATGCTGCCAGGCATCTGTAATGCTGAGGGCAGAAAGAGAAAAAAGCTATGGGAGATCAGCTTCTACAGAAGTAACAAAGTGCAGTAGGAAGAATGAAAGAAAACAGAAAGCATAAAGAGACTAAGAAACTCTTTAAAATAATTAATTTAGGCTTGGCATGTAGATGTCATTGCTGAAGCCATGTTACTGATGAAGGCCACAGATAAGCATCTTTTAACATTTACTTTTGTCAGGTTGAAATTGGCATTAAAAAGCCAAACCACTATATTTTCCTTCCCTTGCACTATATGATCCTTACCCTCTACTCAGCACTGGTAAGGCCACACCTAAAATATTGCATCCAGTTCTGGGCTCCCCAGTGCAAGACAGACATGGAGCTACTACAGACAGTCCAGCAAAGGGCCACAAAGATGACTAAAGGGCTGCAGCATCTCTCATGACAAAAGCCTGAGAAAGCTGAGACTGTTCAGCCTGGAGACGGGAATGTTCAGTGGAACCTCATGAACGTGTACAAATACCTGATAGGAAGGTGCAAAGAAGTGGTGCTTAGTGACAGGACAAGAAGCAAGAGGTACAAACTGAAACACAGAGGCTTTTTTTTTTTTTTTCCCATCCTCTGAACACAGAAAACACTTTTTTTTTTTTGTTGTAGGGGTGACAGCGTTGGCACAGGTAGCCCAGAGCGGCTGTGGAGTATGCCTCCTTGGAGATATTCCTGTCTGGACATGGTCCTGGGCAGTCTGCTCAAGCCAGGGCATCGAACCACATGACCTCCAGAGGTCCCTTCCAACCTCGACTATTCTGTGATTCTCTGATTCTGCTTTAATGTAATGATTAAAAGAATGGGTCACTTAATAAATTTTCATCTTAAAGAAAAAGCAGTAATGTCCTTACAAACTGTCCTTCTTTGTCTTTTGAGGCATGTTACTTGACACGAGACAAAAGAGCACGTTCAAAACAGATGGAAGTGTTTGCACCAATACCTATCCCCATGGATTGCTGCAATTCTGAGTTCATACACATTTTCACATGACAACTATGCTCTCTTTGGTTTCACTCTGTGTTGCAAAGAAAGTTATAAGGGCTTTTGAAGGGTTAATAGTTGATTAGTAGATATTTTAGGGTACATTACTAACATAAGCAGCATGCGTAACAGATGTTTATGAAAATGTCAGCAGAAAATGTTATGCAAACTTATAAGCAACCTATCAATTTCTTAGAACTTAAACCAATTTATTAAACATCTATAAATAATTATTAATTTTAAACAAAGTATTTCTACCTGTATCCTTAACATTATGCACAACTACCTTCTCATACTGATGGCTGAAAGGATACATATTCAGTAAAGGAGGAAAGCTTAGGCAGTTTTGAGAATACCATGCTAGATGTGTTACAGTGTGACTCAGAAAGCCAAAGGTATTATGGCATCAAAAGGTACTGATGCTGACCAAGATCTCCAGAGCAGACTATAGAGGCTACATCTGGTTCTATCACAAGCCCTAAACTTAGAAGTTTTAACTACATCTCTCTATTGACTGCATAGTGGGCCATGGCTTGAATACCCATGGACAGTAATGCTTGAATCAATCATCACATTGGAGTAGAGTCCTAATTGCCTAACTAAGTTAATTTCCCTTAGGTTCCTGTATGCACAGCCTTTTCTGAAAATGTAGGTAATTTTTTTAAATGTACACATAAACTACATAGCTCCCAAGCTGGGAGGGAATGCAGCTTTCCCAAGTGGTGTCAGAAGAGTCGTGTCATGTTGGCTTCCTATACTTTTTGCAATTCCTGCAACAGCAGTAAGATTACCTCCTAATGTTGCCTGTTTGAAATATTCTAGCTTGCAGATTTATCTAGAATTGAAATTTTATCCAACATCATCAATAATATCATTCATCTCAGGATTTACTTCCTGTAGGTATTTTCATAGTTTGCCATTAAGCTGGACATAGCAATAACTCAAATTTCCCTTTATTATGATACACTCTTCTTATTGCATGCAAGAGATTTAAAAGAAATGCTTATAGTAGGAAAGCTGAATGCCTAAACTGAAACTCTTTTCACTTATTTGCCTTTCCACACCTGGTAATATTACACTTCCAGTGCATCTCCAAACCAAACATCAACAAAAAAACATCCCTGAACAGTGAAACATACTCAGGAAGGAGCAACTGCATGTTACACTTCAGGGCAAAAGGAAAATATGATGGTTGGTCTTACTCAAATATCTTCTGCTAGTTCTTATAAATATATGTTAATTTAGCATGACACCATTGAGGATTACTAGAATTTTAATGGTGCTTCATTGTATTTGAAAATATTAGTAAAATGGAAAAGTGCTTAACCTCTCTTTGGTGAGCATACATCTTACTATCAGCTTTGGAAGTAATACAGCTGTGATTTATTCAGTGAACGTGATTGGTAGTGACAATACAGGAGTCCTTGGGGTTGGACTCATTGATATAGTGTGAGGTTTAACAGTAAATGACTTCTAATATATACTGTTAAAACCTACAATAGCTCTTTTTCTGTTCTCTCAAATCCTAATAAGGAGAATGCAATAATGCTGTCTGACCTGTGGCTTGGGTACAGGTCAGTACCAGCCCACACTGAGCTAAATGCTTGAGCTTGATGTTAGGGTGCCATTGCATTTCCTTACTCCTGTTTCAAACCCACAAAAGACAGTACAAGAGTAACTAACCAGAAGTTGCTGGTAAGACAGAACAGAATACAGTTTGCACTGGAATGTGAAAAAGGAGGTGTGTAGAAGGGAGCGAGGTGCAAGATTGAATGAATGATAACATGGAAGGGTGGCAAAGTAAATGCCAAGTGTCTGCCACACATCCTCATGATCACACTGCGCTCAGAGCACAGTCTTTTACATTAAGTAAAATGCTAATCACATAGTTTTCTATAATCATATTATAACCACAAAGTTACTGCCTTTTTTGACCAAGTATTCTCACCAACAGTTATTCTGGTCTGGAGCACATGAAAGGAGAACAATAGTGACCTTGTCATTGCATATTCTTTGGGGTAGCTCTGTTAAGTGCTTATAGCTAGAAGGCATCGTCCAGGGTAGGCACTCACCACAGTGTTTGCTTCCCAGAAAACATTAAAAAATAAAAAAATCAATGCACTGTTTTCAACAACTGATTTCTTTCCAGCAGCAATCAAAACCCTGCAAACAAATTCCAGGAGTACAGGACGTCTCTCTGTTTTTCTACCATGCAGCAGGCTGTCTTATACCAACTAGACCTCTCAACACTCTCATGAAAAGCAGGTGACTCCCCCACCCCTTGCTCCATAACCACTGAAAGAAAATAAGACAGAAATTATGTAAAGCAAATGATAAAGCTTTTTATTGCTTCACATTCACTTCATTTTGTTTAAATTGCTATGGTTTTACTGCTATGCTAATAAACATTACATAGAACCATCTAAACATATTTTAAGTTATTTATTAAGTTACCTAACAAAGAAATTAAACTAGCCAAGGTGCCAAATGGTTAGCTAGTCAGTAGTTAACTGATATCCAGGTAGCTAGGGGAGAGTGTTAATATGGACAGATTTTATGCACAGAATCCAGATAAAATAAAACAGATCTAGGTATCGTTTTGTGTGTTATTTTACTCTTTCCTGATAAGCAGGATAGCTAGAAGAACTCCCTTAAAACTGCAAAATAGGAATGCTTCTTTTTCTCAGATATTCAGTACAGATGGAGGTACATGGGGAGGCATACAGGTGTGTAAATAAATACATACATAATAAACTCACAGAGAAAATATGCAATGAAGCGGTGCAACAGAAAGACTTGAATTCATATGTTGCTCCCAAGAGACAGACGTCAACAAAATGGCCCATAATAGTCCAAACATACATGCACAGATTCCTTCTTCCACACAAGCCTCATTATGAATTCTGTGTGTACCATCTTTTTGTACTTCATCTGTCTTAAAGAATTTAAAGAAATTATAGCTATTGTGTCCCTCTATATAATCAGCAAGTGCCTTCAATACTATCAGCTCAGACACTTTTCTCTGGTGGCTGTGAATGTATGTATCCAATGTGTTTTAGACATCTCCAGCTTCCTGACACCTTGCTAATAGGTAATGGTGTGACCATACTGAAAGTGATACCTTTGATGCTGACAGAACCTAAATCATATGCAATGTACTGATGTGTTTTATACTCTTTCACCACCAGTCAGAGATTCCTGTGTTTAGGATTCTGGACTTCTGCTCTGTTACAAGACAAGGAGCAGATTTTGCCTGTCCTGGGCCTTGGTGAGCTTTGGTGGGAGAGAAAGGAGAGAAACTCTGTCAATTAGAAAGAAACTGCAGTTAAAGTTGCTGGGCGAGAAATAGTCTGGGCAGAGTTTAATAAGAAATGTTAAATGTAATACTTGGTCTGGTCTCACAGCTCATCACTGCATCACATTCTCACACATACACACACTATAAACCACACATGTAAAAGCGTGTGATGCATGGTTCTTAAGATTCAGCATAACTAGCATTATTATTACTTTCAAATTTGTGTTAGAAATATCAACGTAGTAAAGATTGCAAAGCAGAGCATTGGCCAGTTCAGAAATGTCAGAACTCACTGGGATTCATTTTATACATGCACAGTACAGTCCAGTGCTTAATACATGGCAACAGCCTGTTTGCTAAAACAGCTTGCTCGCTCCTAAACTTAGTTTATCAATCTGATGCTCTGAAGTTTTTTAGATGACTTGGGCAAAAATCACCACCTTCTGGAAACGTATTGTCTCATGATGGTTTAGTAGATGCTTCTACCACCCTCTTTATACTCAGCCATTAAAGGAGAGGATACAGCTTACTTCTTTATTTTTGCCTCTCCCAGGTGCCCCTCCCTGTCACAGCACTCTCCAAACCAGCCGGCTGCAACAAGGTCTTTTACCATCACATACCAGCATACTCTCCATGCCAGTCCCTCTACTGCCATCTCCTAGTCTCTCCTCATGCAGGGCCCACTTTCTCTGCTTCTTCCTCACATCTCTTCCTCGGCTGCTCTCTCTTCAGTGTCTCTCAACCACTGAACAGAACCAGCCACAGCTGCACCTTATCTACATCAGCCAACCCACCGCCCCTGAAGCCAGCCCACAGCTGTATGTTATCAATATTAATTAGCCCAGCTTCATTCCTCTACACCTCCCTGCAATCGGATTAGAAATGTGAAGACAAAAGTCTCTTTGGTTTCTGTGTTCATTGCCACAGCATCCCCTGGCAGGTCTGTGGAGGAGCAGCCATGAAAGCTTTGTTCAACCCTGCAATGTCAAGGTGCCTGTTGTGGGCCACTTGGAGGGGGCTCTCACCCCACCTTACCTGTTCCTTGTGCGCTGCCCTTCTGAATGCCCAGCATGTGCTCAGAGCAGCGAGAGTCCTCAGGGAATTTTAGTGCAGCATACAAGCAAACCTCTACTAAGCTCACAGGAAGGGTGATTTGTCAGAGACTTTAAACTTGGACACAACTTAAAATTTTCCTAGGGATTCTGCAACGCAACCATACTGCAAGTTCCCTTTGGAGGCAAAAAAGTAGTTTTTCCAGAAACAGCTATGACTTTCCATCAAAAAACCTAAAGAATAAATGCTCCTTAATTTAATTAATCATTTTAGCTGAGACTTTAAAATAAGGAAAATGTGATAAAACATCAGGCTGAGACAAACTGCCGTAGGAAGTGTTGGCTGGAAGTGTTAAAATATGGCAAAGTTGCATGTAGCTGAATGTAGGCTGCTATAGGTGAAAATGTAAGCTGAAGGACTGCTGTACTTGCTGTGTTTGTTTATGGCACCGCTGCCATACAATTTGCCACGCATTACAGGCATTTTAAAAGCTTCTACCACTCTTTTTATGCTCAGCCATTAAAAGATACTTTTACTCCACACTGTCACCCACAGCAGTCTTGGTTTCTGGAGGTCTCGCAGGGAGGATCTGTTTTTGTAAAAGCTGTGTGGTGACTGTGTGGGCATCTGCAGCCTTTCCAGCCCTGAAATCTCTTAACAACAGTTCCCATGGAGCAAACATATTATTAAAAGTGAAAGGCTGGTTAAAAATATCCAAAGACTGACAATCCTACTTATACCAGTACTGTAGCAATCTGAAAACAAGGGAATACCTGTTGAAGTATAGATCTGACCCCTCAAAATGCATTTTTAGCAGCTAAAAATGTGAGATATCCCCAACTAAACAGCTAAAAATCCCTAACAGCTGCCCCAGGCCCAGCTGCTGCCCAGCGGCCGCTCCAGCTGCATCAGCCCTGCCCTCAGCCATCCCAGGTGCTACCAAGATGCCCTCTCTGGTAGCCCAGCCCAGGGTGAAGGCCAGCCACAGCTCAAAACCCACGGTGCAGAACACAGCAGAAAGCGGCTTGGGAGTGAAGCAGGCCTCTGGTGGTTTTTTCCCATTCAAAGTGCAGCTGCACGTTAGGGCATTCTTGCCAGGTTCCTGCTACGCTCACAGTCATCCCATCTTGGTGCTTGTGGGCCGGACAGCCACAGGGAGCTGGCCACAAGATGTGAAGTGAAGGGCAGGAATAAATGGTTTCCTTGGGGCGGAGAGCTAACGGAGGGGAATGCTGGGGTGCTGTGCCAGGGTCAGCCTAAGAGTGCGTTTGTTAATTTTCTAACAGAAACTGTGCTAAAGTGACAGGGAGGTTAAAAGCACACTGAAGCAATTTTAGGAAGAGACCAAAGAAATGTCAGAGAGTCATTGTAATTATCTCCAACTTAGACATTATAAATCCAGAAAATTCAGAATTAAGGTCTAATTTAAAATAGGTAAGCTGAAGTGTAGAAATACCCTGCACCAACAACATGGAAACTGACTGCTTTTGCTGAAGCTATGCAATAATAATGCAGTGGTGATTAACATAACAGATACTGTGACTTGAGATCAGAATACAATTACTTTAAATGATGTGTTAGATTAAAAAATTAAAATTTTGCCCCATTTTTACTCTAGAGCTTCCAATGGAGTCAAATACATAGAACATTTGAA
Organism: Falco naumanni; assembly: GCF_017639655.2. Classification (NCBI taxonomy): domain Eukaryota; kingdom Metazoa; phylum Chordata; class Aves; order Falconiformes; family Falconidae; genus Falco; species Falco naumanni. Next base: position 63,990,082 of record NC_054054.1, read on the forward strand.
GAAGATGCATAACTATTTTTTCCTGCCTAAAGAAGTACTGATGCTTAATACTACAGCTATAGGAGAATGCAATTTTAAATTTGTTTCATCTCATAAATATTTTAATGTATTTACCTAGAATTTCACGTAAAATTGGTTCTTTGCCCAGTAAGTGCTACAATTCCAAAGAAGCAAGATATAGTCTTCCTCTGTAGTGAAGAGACCAAATCACTTCTTAACATCCAAACTCATCTCACCTTAATGAAGTACTAGGACTTTTCTAAAATTTGAAAAAGGGAATGAACAGTCGCATGGAAAAAGGAGTTCACCCACCCCTGTCTAAATCAGACCTTATCAGCGGTTTCAAAGAGACATAAGCAAACCAGGAGAAGGGGAAATGCAATGGCAAGTGAAATTTAATATTGACAAAGTAATGTATGCAGTAGGAATAATTTATATTCCTAAGTTTTAAATTTGCTATTTAAACCTAACAAAAAGAGAAAAAGGTAGACTACTTCATACCCAAAAGAAGCTACAAAAATTTTAAGATACTAAGGAAACCTCTTCTGGAAACACTACACCAGTGGTGGTTCTTCTTCAAAGGGGTCACAAAGCACTATATGCCAAAGATAGAAACTGACTCTGGGAATAGCTAAGTGTAAAGAAATGTCTCTTTAAGGAGAGCAAATAATTTGAGTTCTTAACTTCAGAAAACAAAAATGCAAGATCTGCCATCATAAATGTACCCACAGTATCCAAATATGCTGTAAAGGGAAGCAACTCTTCTTCACAAGCAGGAATTGAAATCTGAAGATGGAAAATTGAAAGCCGATTATGACAAAAATTTCCTACCCTATACATTCCCTTGTGAAACTTGTTGCTGTTAGAAGCAGGAACTCAGAAGCGTTCAGGGTACGTTGTGGATATAGAATCTGCTCAGGGTTTTATACTATGTCAACAACAAAGTGTTTTAGAAGGGATATAGGCCTGACTATCTGATCCTTAGCTTTATCTCCAACTGAAATGTCAACTAAAAGCTGCTGTTGAGGGGAAATACAGGCCTGGGTGGACCAATCATCAGATTCAGCACCACAAGGTGGTGCTCACCCTGCCACTGCTTATCTGCTGTTTCTGTGGCATAAGCCACCAGTGGGGATTTTATAGACCTTTTATTTGAAGCATAGTAATGTTCTCACCATGCCCATATCAAAATATGCCTTACATATTGAGACTAATTTCCCATATATATTTCTTGGATTTTGGACATGAAGGCAACAAATATTGTGTAATTGCCTTCCATCTAAAGCATGGCTGTAACGGGATGATACTATCTTTCTCTTAAAGTGCATCCTAATCACAGATCTTAAAGCAAGAAGAGACCATTAGATGATCTAGTGTTACTTAAATTATTACACAGGTATATAGCATCAGAAGGAGCCTGTTTTGCAGTCCAGTTGTCTTTTTACTTTTCACTCATTCAGACAACTGTTTCACATGTTCATACAGGAGATTATTATCTGTGGATGTTGTCTTGTATTAGTCACAGCCATGTTTGAACAGTTCATTTTTCTTTGATATCTGTTGACCAAGGCTATTCTGAAAGTAATAACTTTGCTAAACAAAATATGTCCATGAGATTGCTTGTGATGAGGAATTTAATAGAGCATTCAATGCTTTATGTGAAAGAAACTTAAATGAGCATGAGAATAGGCACCTGTCTGTAAAATGCAAAACTTGGGTTCAGTTCCCTCGTTTAAATGAAATAAGTTTTTCTTAGTCTGAGTTCAGAGTTATGCTAATATGTTCATCTAATGCTCAAAAAATTCTGCCTCCAAGCATGGGACCTATGAAATTTTTAGACTAACTCCAAGGAAAATAGCTACAGCCTCTCAGTGACAGCTTTCTACCAGTCTCTTAGCTGGTTGATAATATGTGCACAAAACTTCTAAGCTGCCATTAACATGGGACTCCAGAGAGAAGGCAAGACAGGGAGCACAACACTGCAGTGTCTGGAAGGAAAAGAGACATTGCAGGTTACTGGCCACAGCCTTGTTGACACACTACCCCCCTCTGAACATGTGTTGGTGCACCCAGGATTACAATGAATCAGCACTGCAGCATCAACACCATATGACTCTCCCCATTAGTGAATGTCTGTTAATAATTTAATAGCCTGAAGAACAGCTGAAAAATTAGTCTCAGTGCAGGCACCCAGCACATCTATTCAGCAGTAAATCTTTCCTCTTCAGTGGTTATTCAAGGCACTTGCTACTACACTTATGTTTACAGTGGCTTAGCTTTGTTGATATTTTTTGATATTCAAAAAGAACACACAGGCAATGTATTATCATACTAGGTAAGAGAAGTCTGCCTACCTCCATGGCATGTCAAAACCAGGATTAATCACACATACATAAAAAAAAAAAAAAAAAAAAAAAACAAAAAACCACCAAACAAAAAAACCCAACAACCTACAAAGAAAAAACCTTAGGAAAAATTTATTCAATTAAACAAAATTTAAAATCCCCCCAAAATATTTTGCATGGAGCACAGAACTGAGAGGGAAAATAATATACCTCCCACCAGAAGAAACAATAACGGGTTGTTCTAATCCCCTTCTAGTCCATGAGGAAAGAAAAGTGGGCATGTCTCTTTTACTGGGCCATTTGATGAAAAGCGTTGAAAGTTCTCACTTCAATTCTAATGTGGAATGAGAACATACATGAAATAATCTTCAGTTTCTTGGCAATATGGATGTGCTGTTTATCAGTTTTCTAACCCTTCACTGTTGGGTGAGGAGGGTGCTGAAAAGTGCCTGCACAACACAGCCTAGCTGCAAGATTTCACCAACATGCCTGCAGCCATGTCCAAAGGTAATAAAACTGCAGTCCAGATATATGATATCTAGTTTGAGTTTACTGTTGCAGCTCTAACCAGATTGAATTAAATCTAACTATATTTAATCTCTGAAAATTCTGGACAAGTGTCCAGTTGTGAAATTTCACCAGAGCATATTTTTAAGATTTAAAGGGGGGAAATTCATTATAAAGATAGCACTGGCATGGAGGGAGAGGATATTGATGCAGATAGTCAACAATAATGGCTGTACATCATGATAATATTTGCTTGTGGTTTCCTAAGTCAGTTGGGAATCATCACTTCTCTTTTGGAAGCCATCCTACATCAAAGGACACAGCCACAAACTTCATCATGGCAATTACAGTCATCATTACCAAAGTCTAAACAGCCTCTGACATGTAGCTCAGTTTAGAAACACAGCACTGAAATAATATCCTGTCCGTACCACTTTTTGACAATGTTAGACAATATTGTCTATTCTATTTATACACTTAGATTAAAAATGTTCATAAAAGAATATTTCAAGCATTTTTCAAAGCCTTACAGAAGTCTCACATTTCCAGTTTCCTCATATAAATCTCAATGATATGGGGAAAAATACTAAAAATGCTAAGAACATAATACTTCATGAAAAGCTTTGCACAAACTATTGTGTCACCTTCAGATATATCCCTCTTCATTAATTTCTTTTCTTGATAGAAAGGTTTGCATACCATATTCAGAGTATGGTCATTTACTTACACTTTGAGTATAGACAGTTTTCCTGAAGTTCCTCATTCCCAAACATCTTTGCACTCTCTCTATGCCTGTCTGTTCTAATGAAGAACAAGGACAAATTTGGAAGTTTCCAAAACTGCCAAAAATAGTTCTGCTTTTCTGACCAGCTCTAATTGCAAAATAAATTCAGATTAATTTCAAGTCCAAGAAAGAAAAGAATTTGTCTCAAAGGTACTGACAGCGCCTGTGTCTGGCCAAAGACACTTATAAGTGCACTTACAAGGCCATGGTTTTCAAACGTGGTGTTCAGAGGTTTGGATTACACTTCTGAAAATGTATTTTGTCTATGGCAAAACCAGACCCACAGTTCTCACTGTGATAGAGATATGAAGAGTTTAGGGAAATGATAAAGTTAAGCAAGAGATTCAGTTTTGCAAGATCTGTAGGAGAGGCAGTGTAAGGAAGCAGCAGATTCTTCAGCATGCAGTTGATAGTGGTTGCAAGGGGTCTGCTTTGATGACAAGCAGAGGTCATTAGGATTTCAATATCATGAGAGTGATGGGTTCAAAAACTCAGTCCCTTACTTAATAAGATCTTTGGTGATAAAATAAAATAAAATAAAATAAAATAAAATAAAATAAAATAAAATAAAATAAAATAAAATAAAATAAAATAAAATAAAATAAAATAAAATAAAATAAAATAAAATAAAATAAAATAAAATAAAATAAAATAAAATAAAATAAAAGGAGAGAGACAGGGAAGGAGAGAGACAATGGAAGTTTAGGTATTAAAACTTGCAGACTCCCTGGTTGACATTTGTAATCACATTTTTAAGCCCACTCCAGAGTAGTACATCTACGCAATCTGTAGCAAGTTCCAAACATTCAGCTTGGATATGGTTAGGGACTGTATTTTGAATACTTTACTGTGTCACTAATTGGGTTTTATTTATCAATCCATTTCTCATATGGCTACCCTTAGAGAAGGAAATATGATTTTTTTGTCTTTTAACTTATTTTATGTTGTGTCACGGAATCTACTAATTGGATGTGTTTCACTGACTAATACAGAACTGATTTAGGAACCGATTAGTCACATTGAATATGCTGTTGTAGTCCAGGAAGAGGATGAAACAGTAAGAACTCAATTTTAACATATTAATGGATATTTTAAAAGAAATATATTCGAGACGTATATTATATAAACTTGTGTCCATCCACAAGTTGGTCACTATGGATAAGAATAAATCTTATCCTTGCTCATTTAAATAAGTTCTGAATACATTGCTAGCAGAAGGGTATCTTTTTAGGAATGTATGAATGTATGAAATGAACTGTGACCCATTTGAATTAAATGGACGTGGGCCACTTTTAATAAGTTGATTTTGTTCCCTTTTTTCATTTCCATCAAGACCATGAAAAATTGGACCAAAATACTCGGTGTCTCTTTTAGCTGGATTTTTACCCACGGAGTGGGTAAATAACACTTGTGTCTGGTACCAGCAAATGTGCTGAAGCTACAAAATGAGCTGCTCTATGTTTTCATTGGAGACACCAAAAAATTTAAAAATCTTGGATCAAGTTACTCAGAAACAAAGCACAGAATTAGGTGGGACTGTCTTTGTCCAAGCTAGGATAAGCGCATTTTTCACCACTATTTTAAACAGCAGCAAATAGGAGAATTAGGAAGGCAACCAAGAGCTTTTTCAAAGACCCCACCAGTTTTAGAATAATGCATAATATAACTGAAGGCTCTCTTCCTATAAATCCAGATTTTATGAAACTCTTCAAAGTAATTGCTCTGTTTACTTCACACAGGTAGATAATACCATTTTAAAATAACAGTTTAAAAAATACTTTGTAAGATTCTTAATGAAATTTTTGTCCCCTTAGGGTAGGATTCATTTCATGTAAGTTTCATCATCTGAAAGCTAGTATTTTGCCTCAGCTAGACACTCTTTGGACACTTGTTGAAGGAATTTTGAAAATCATAGAGGCAGTTCAGCCTACTGAGGTATGATGGATGGTTTTGTTCAGACTGTAAAGGGAACAACAAAGGGGAATAGTCTGAAGAAGATGCCTAACTTTGTAGACTAATGACGTTAAGCAAAAAGAAGCCAGTTCTCCACACAGATGAGAAAAGCCTGCTTTAAGGTGCCAAACAGTTACAATTGCAGAGCTGTCTTACAGTTGTGCAGTTATAGAGGAAATGGAATAATCAAATAATAATACAGGAACTTATAAAAGTTCTTGGAAATCATTTTTCGGTCTGTCCTTGTTACAGGAAAGTCTGTTATCTCTAGCCATTTCAAGGCTTTTGGTAATGTGCAATTTATGGATTGCCTTGGGTCATAAGGATACATGCCTTAAAAATAACTAGTGGGAGACTGAATTGAAGGTTACAAGCATAGGTGAAAGTGTTTTCTTCTGATCTCATTAGATAATGGCCTTCCTCAATTTTGAGACTACTCTCTTCTGTGGACACAAAGGCAAAAACTTGGGAAGGAAGATGGATTTGAAGAGGAGAATCCTGCTAGGAATAAACTTCCCTTTTCATCGGTGTCTGAGGCAAGTTTTAAATCTCCCAGCCGTTTAGCTCTACTCTTCCTTTCAGAAACTGGGAAGGACGGTGACCTCCAGCAATGGAATGGGTGGCTGCTAGGATGAAATATGAACCTCTTCAACCCTCATAGTCTGCTCTAGAAGAGAGCACGTGCTCACAGCCCTAGACTAAATGCAGGGTGAAGGAATTAATAGGTAGCAAGCAGCAGAAAGTCAAAGATTTGTGTTAGGTGGAACACAACATGCAGACCTTCCTAAATGTGATTTGTGTGAGCAGATGCTGATGGGAGAAATAAAGTACATCACAGTTGATATTACTTGCCCACACTTAATTTCTTGTTATTTCTTCATATTTTGTGTGTTTGTGAGAGAAGGTTCTCAGGAAAGATGAGAGATCAGTGAATTTTACTATGCATGATGCTTCTGTTTGAGTTTTGATTTAGTATCCTTTGCTAACTTCCATCCAGGAAATTGTGATTGGTAGGGTGAATTCTGAAGTAAAATGTAAACAATTTTTATTTTTTTTTTAAAAAGAGCAGATAAGCTTTAGACAAAAAAAGATACAAAAAGTACATTGAAACAACATGGTTCATAATGAGTCCCAGTCCCTGAAACTCATCTGAACTTCCTTCAGATTAATAGCTCTCTAGTAAGTTATTGTCATCAGACCCAGAAAAGATAGTAAAGAAAATTCTGAAAAAGGAAGAGCAGATAAAACTGGGAACACCCAGGTAATACTACCTCCATCCCAGGCAGGCAACACCTTTTCTGGATTTATAACAGAGATTTCACTAGTACATTAAAATTAACCACACAAGTTCACATTCAGTAGGGTCTCTAGTTCAGTATTTATAAGGCAGAGGTCTTTCAGACTGTTTAACTTCCTGTCTTTAGTGGCAATGGGGCACTATAACTAGATTAGACTACATTAATCACCCCACTGTATGTTTAGCTAGGCAACCACAGAAATGCTTTGAAACTAACGGGTGAGGACAGCTGTCTTAAAGGTTTCAGCAAAACTATGATCCAGGTATGACATCAGGATAGCTTGTTTGCATAAAACAGTTGGCAGCTATAGCTACTGCAAGTAAGGAAAACCCAAAATTGTTTCTATTTTAGTATGCTGGTATAAAGTCCACATCAGGGAGTACTATTCTACAGAAAAAGTCACTCTGTTTGGCAGTAACAACACTTTACCTCACTAGGGTAAAAACACCCGATATTCTCAAACTAGGGAGTGAAGGGATTTTCTTGCCATTTTTTTTTTCTTCTTTTTTTTTTTTAAGTAACAAACTAAAAAGCTGTTCTACAAGTTTCACCGGGGGAATAGAAGAAGAAAGAATGGGAAAAATCAGTTTTCACAGTGTTCTTGCCCTTGCACCCACACACTAAATAAAGGAATACTGAGGAATTACAGGTCTAAATCACAGGGGAAAAACATCAAAGTAAAAATAAAATCTTCTGATTTAGTTGTAATGTTGCCATTTCCCATGCCCTTTCTGGAACACTTTGGAATGAAAATGTTTCATTTACTTGTTCTGGGTTTTGGGTGGTTTGGGGTTTGTTTGTTTGTTTTGGGTTTTGTTTTTTCTTGTAGGGAACAAAAACGACAGGAATCAGGGGGGAACATTCTTTCCTTGGTGGCCTCAGGCCAGTGGGAGCCATGCATTTAGAGAGAAGAAGGGAAATAGTGCCCTCAGTTTAATATGTGCCACCACTTATGTTAGTAGCATCCACGGGTGTATGCAGGCAGTGCTTCTTGTATGTACAGTCAGTGAGGAGGGAGAAGAGGGAGAAAAGCATGGAAGCACATGTAATGACTGTTGACTAGCCCATGCTGGCTAATTAACTGATAAGCCATCAGTCTGATGGAACATAACTTATGCAGAAGCTGTGTGAAGTGAATGCATTTATTGTGGTAACAAAATTAGGAGCGTTCATTCGGTAAGAGGGTCTGTTCAAGGACTGTAAGTGTCCCCGATGACAGTGCAGTCTGGTGGGAGGCTAGAAAAGCACCAAGCTGCTGTTAAGAGGAGCTCTGCCAGGAATAGGTAAGTGTGGGTTGAAGCAATCATGATTCATGATTAACTTATGAAAGCTAATCAAAAGTCCTGTGGGCTATCCCTGGACCCCTAGTGTATTCAAAGCCTCTTACAGAAGGCATCTCACAAAAGTCTCTCACTATGAAGAAGAGCGTTACATAAAGATGGAGAAAGAATGATTTCTAAGGGACCTGAATGGGAGTTTGATGGCAAGGGCTCCTGTGCAGTTCTGCTGGTAGTATCATTGCCTTTCCCATGAAATATGCCTGTGAGATTGGCTTGTTTGCTAAGTCTGCTCAAGCAGGTTGGGTTGTGGTATGCTTTCAGATGCAAACCCAGACTCAAATAACAAATCAGAGTGGTTAGGACTCATCAAAAAAATCTTCCCTAGACATGCTCAAGAGCAGAAAGATGCATGCCATTTCCCTCCTCCCCTGCTGCAGTGAGAGGCATGTGAAGAGTAGATATAGTCAGACAGAGAGGCTCCATGTAGGTCACAGTGGGAGATGCTCTCAGACTGGGCAATATTAAGGTGGTACAGCAGGAAGCAGGAACAGTAGCTTTAATGTAATCATAATCCGTACATTTTCCCCTGAAGCACGAGAATCTGATAATACTTGGTGCTTTCTGAGCTTTCCAGTTTGGCCACAGAGCACACAGGGTTTTTTGTGAATCACTGTCAGAGGGCAAGTTTAAATTGTGATAAGTAGCCTATACATAAAAGCAGTATTTCTGCATCAAGTAATAATGCTGTGTTTCCTGGGAAAGGAGTGGTTGAAATCCATCCCTTGTCACACAGTAACACGCACAATAAATGTAATTTTAAATCCATTACAATGCTGCCAAATACATTAAACAAAAATATACAGAAGATTTATCCACAAGAAGATTTACAGATTTCCTGAGTAGTACATCATTATCGGAACTGTCAATTTGAAAATAAAAATTGTCAAACCATCACTGGAATATAATAAAAGCTGTGACAGAAATACACAATAGCGACTAAGTTTTTAAAAAATAAAACCCTCAGCAAACCCACTCTACATACAATTATCACCTCTGTAGACTGCCAAGGAAACAGTGAAGTACTGAAGGATACCAAAAAGAGACATGCAGTATCCAACACAGTTAATATCAGCACCACACTAACTATTATGTGTAAGCGCCATTGAGAAGCAGATTGTTGTCCTTTAATGATGGAATCCAGAGAGGCTAGCATCCAAAAGAGATAAAATCACAGCTAAAAGATGATCATTTGTTCTCACATTTTTTTGGCTTGGATTTGGATCCCTCACTAGGCTCCTGACTGGTCAGTCTCACGCTTGTTAGCCTCCTTAGTTAAGCTGAGAGAAAGGCAAGAAGTAGTTTTGTCACAGTCTGCAAGCAATTATAAAATAAGAGATTTCTGTCATGTAGCTTTGGGTGAGCCCTTCCTACATAGAAGCTTATCAGCCTGATGTGTTAAAATTCCAGGAAGCCAGTGCCATGCTTTCCTTTGATCTGAGAACACTACAATGCCATCTTTCCCTTCACATCCTTTATGATCCCACCACCCCATTATTTCCTGGTAGACACAAGATTATATTGCAGTGCTGTCTCACAAGCCTAGGCCTATTGCTCCGTGATTGTCCAGTAATTTAAGCACACATTTCTTAGCTCCCAAATCTTGCAGGTTCTCCAAATTTATAAATTGACCCTCCAAGGACATCCAGTAGTTAAGAATAAACAGACAACAGAGCCCACATAAGTGATTCTACAAGTGGGTGATCTGAAACCTGATAGTATAGAAATGTACAGTGCTGTCCTATTTTCCGAACTCAGTTCTTCATCTTCATTGAAGATAGGTGAGGATTTCTGAAGGAGCCTAGGATCATTCACTTTGACACAGCTGCTTTGCACTAAGTCAGCTCTCTTCCCCAAGAAGCCTGCTTCCTATCTCGTTCACTAATTCGGTCAGATCAACTTGCAACAAATGCATGCCCTGCTCTCCTCTCCAGAAGACTAATGTCCCTTATCACTGCTTTGCTGTTACATTTTTAAGATGCTATCCCAACAGCTTTTTACATGGAAATTCTTGTGCTGTAGACCTAGTACCTTGCAGGGAAGGAAGGGTTCACTGCTTCACTGGGCTTCTGCTTGGATGAGAGTAATTTACTACATTATTCTTCATGTTAATTGCATGTCAACTCTTGGTAAAACTTCATTGACTACAGAAGCAAAAGATAACAGAGAAAGCAGCCAGTGTTCAATTCAAAATGAGAGTTTATAGTTTCACACTTTGAAGTATAAAGATATCTGAATAGGTGGTTTATTCATGAACTCCTATGGCTAAGAGCTGAAGCAAGATTATCCCAGATTAAAAGGAACCTTTTATACAAGGAGGAAAGTTAATCATTTAAATTAGTTGGCAGTGGCTATGATTTCTGTGTCATTTGAAATTTTCATGATAAACTTGCAAGTCCTAAAAGATCTCTGTTGGGTTTTTTTCTGAGGCTTGTACTCAGAAGCAGGCTGCACTGATTATTAGAATATTTCCTGGCTTAAAAAAAAAAAAAAAAAAAAAGCAATAGCTTTACTTTATGGAGGGGTATGGTAACGGTTTCACTGCAAAACTATTTCAGAGGAACTTGGTACTAGCACATCATGTTATAACCTTGAAGAAAATCAACAGTAAAATATAAAACCACCATAGAGCATGCTTTTCTATTAAATAAATGGCCAGATCGAAATAAAATAAAGGGACTTGTGCTGGGTCAGTATTTCTTCAACAGTTTGAAGATTTGGATGTGAGGGTCTTCAACAATTCAATAACAAAGGCAATTTAAATTGAGTGTCTCCACTGAATTCCATGTGTTGGGGATCTGGAGTTTTGAAGTCAGTAAATAAATCTACATCGGCTTAAATGAAACCTAGTGAAAAGTTTTAAGTGTGGTGACACAAAATCAAGTGGAATTACTGCAGCGTAGCAAGTTCACTGTGGTTTAGATTAATGCATTTTAGATGCCATTTGCTGGTGGCAAAGGATGCTGTTATAGTCGGTTCCTCTAGCTCAGCTGATGCACAGTATGTCATTAAACTGCAATAATTCATTCATGCATCTTCCTGCTAAGCTTTTCCCAGCTGTTGATGTATCCTAGATTATGATCAACTTTGTATTACTAGAATGCAACAACTGACCTTCTGTTTGGTTGCAACTTTATTCAGCTTTGTAAAACACTATTTGGTCTCTTAATAGCATGTTTTGTTAATACCATCCTTACACTGTGGTACTCTATAGAGTCATTTGAGCTGATGCCCAGAATGCCCTTGGCTGGCCTGATTATTTATTCTTGCTGGACCTGTATCCCAGACATACATTCCTATGTATTTCACACTGTTACCTTTACAATACTGTTATTTATTAACCCCCACTTTACAGGTGGTGAATTGAAGTGATGAAGTGATAGTGAGTGGGACTTTGAAGAACCCAGTGTACTTATTCCTTCTTCAAAAAGGAAAACTGTGGTAGGTCCAGTAACAGAACCAAACTCTTTCAAGCACAGACACCATTGAAGCCATGCAAACACCCTCATTTGTGTTACTAACCCCTTTTGCACAGGAAAATCCCAAAAGCTGAAGCAATTTTTGCAGCGCCAACATAATTTGTCTTTGTTTGCACATTGTTGTCCTATCACTTATGAAATCCTGGCAGCCAGAGCTAGGTGTCCTGCTTTGGCTGTGGACATGCCATCACCCTTGAATGGAGCCAGCCATGCTAATTAATTCTACCCGTACACAATGCCTTGTTCTGTACTGTCATAATTCACTGAAGGCAGTGAAAGCTATACACTTCTCTGTGGTGTTTCAAGCAAGCACATGACTGGAATATTACTCCATATGTATTTCATGTTCTTCTTTAGTCCTGATTTACCTCAAAGGAAAGGTACCCTCAATTGCTCATAATTGGGATAAAGAGCAGATTAATTTAGCTTGCTGAATAGACCTTTAACCACAAATAAAGCTTAATATTTACTGAAAACACCACCACTTTTGTTCATTGCCAATTAACTGCAAAATAATGCAAATAAGCAACTCCCTTAACCTCACTTTCTTGAAACCCACCCCTGCTCCAAAGCCCCACAAACAAAAATCAAAGCCAATACCTTTCAGTTCCAGTAAGGTTTAACTGCCCAATAGCCTTAGGTGCCTTTGAAAATACCTGGTTTAATGGTAACAGTGTTTTTGTAAGAGAGGCAGCAAATACTTCACATCAGCAGAAAAAGATAGTTACTTAAGAATTCCAGTTGCTCTATTTTAACACTTTTGGGGTAAAGTGACATTTTCAGTGCAGGTGTTAATTATTTATATATTCAGCTTCTTTCATCACTGGATTCAACTCCATTCAAGATTGTTGCATAGCATGCTTTTGAAAGCAAAGTGCAGCTAGTGGAACCCAAAGCTGGATGGCAAGACACGGCTCAGTGAAAATATTATTTCAGTGACAAAAGTGATATACCAGAATATTGGGGCAGGAGGGTGTTGAGTGGAGGGTGGGAATAATGACATCAGGAGGGACTCAGGAAACACAACCACAGACTTAATCCGTATGCATACCAGATCATATCATTAAAGCAAATTTACTGGTTTTCTAAAATTTCCTGTTGGATATCACCAATGGCAGCAGCAAGAGAAAGGTGAGTAATAACTACACAGTAATTTCCCCAGTGCCTGTAAATAACAAACATTGTTAGCAAATGAGTGATGGAGGTCAATGGGCCATACAGTCATTAGATGGTTTAATGATATGCTGCAGGTTATCTCAGGGCACAGTGCACTAATGACATTCTTAGCCTTCCCTGCAGCAAATAACCTCTGCAACCTGAGACAAGCAGTCACATTGCACAATACAATACAATAGCAAATGACCCCAACAAGAAAGTTTCTCTTCTGTTTGACATTTAATGTGCTAATATCCATCAAAATCTGTCCTGAGAAGAGCCCTGTCCTTCTTAAATCTGTTTTTGCTAACTGAGAAGCTATTAAAGGGCAGAAACCAAATGTCCTCAGACTTGTGGCTTATGGGTAGAGAGGTAATCGAGTTAGTTGGAGAAGAATACCTAGCATGTAGCATCTTGTTTTGTTTTCCTTTTGGAAAATAAAACTTGGGGTTTTTTTCAAGTTGTTGCTTGGCCCTTTCAAAGGTATAGTCCAAGGAGAAAAAGTATGAACAGTATAGCCTGCTCTGTGCTGGAGGTCATATTAAAAGGTCGTAACAGACCCCATCTAAAAGTCTTTGAATGTATGAAAACTGCCGGGTCAATTGTTAATAGCATGTTTGGGTATAAGTTGGTAACCCAAGTTATCATAGCAGATTTGACATCAGCATGTTGGGTAGGCATAGAACGGTAAAGTAACTTCAGTGTTACCCCAGCGCTGAAGGGAACCCAATACCAGGGACCAGGTAGTCAGCCAGGGTACGGAAACATCAATCTTTTTCATCCTGACTATATATCAGTAACACCATACTGTGTACATAGGCCCCAATTTGCTTAAACCGGCAGACCACATACAGCATTTACTCTTTGTTACCTCTTCTGTCTCGGTACAGAGGTGTGGCAGTTCAGACTCTGAATTGCTGGAGATGGGATACAGTAAAACTAGGATGTAAGACCATGTAAAACAAGGTATGAATAACACTGTGGCAAAGAAGGGACAAGGCATCCCAGACTTTCAGTCTCTCGGGAGACACACTAAAAATTAAAAGGAAAAGAGTCACTTGAATTCTTCCATGACAAGGACATTTAAGTATAGGCAGTATATCTACTATTTAATAGATTATTTTTTTAAGTTCAATATTTAATTATTTTGTAAAACAGCAATTATTAAGTGTTAACAGCATTGTAATTCAAAAGCAAAAAATGCAGTAGGAAAAGGGTCTGAGAGCACAAAGAAGATGGGGAGTAGAGTTGTATAAGTTACAGGAATTCCCTTTTTCTTTCAATGGGAAGGCTAGCCAGCAAGGTCATAAGCTGAAGCCACTCACTTCGTCTGACTTGTATTACCTGTTACTCTGTCATTTTTTAATCTGGTGATTAGTTAATGTATGTCTGCAGTAGTATGGGTTCCTACCTCTTATCACTGCCTCACCTTGCAAAAGTATTAGATATATGTCACAAGGACACTTAATAATCTGAACATAATATGTAACCACACCAAATTTCCAATTCTTGATATGAGATTAGAATTATATATTTTATATGTATATGTGCGTGTGTGTATATATATATATATATATATGCTCTGTACTACAGTTGTATCAAAGACTGAAAATGAAGAAGCAATGTTCTGATCATGAATTACTTTCTTTGTTCCCTGTTCAGAGCACATATGTGCAATTTCCTTAGCTCAGATTACTGGAAAAGCCAAACAGTGGGTGTTTTTCACAGTAGTACTCTCTGTTACAGTCATCCTGATGAACCAAATGAGAAATAATGGGAAAAGTTGTAACACAGATAATCTATTTTTGATAAATGTTATGCTAGGACATTGGTGGGAACACCCATGTGCAATTTCCCTGACCTTCTGGGAGGAGGAGTGGAGAAATGAACGTGCACACCCAACATTTTGCACACACAGAGCCGGTGAGACAAATATAAAGAGGATAAAAACTGATGTGAAATTTAACATATGCTATGGAGCAGGCTTGTCCATTTATTTGGCTTCTTGACAGGCAAGATTTCCAAAGGGCTCAGCACTCAATAGCTCCCATTTAGAATAATTGGGCCACTTCACTTTGGTGCCAGAAAACATGAATAAGTTCTTGAAGATCTCACTTGATTAACTTTATCTTAACCCTTCAAAAATTTCCTAAAGATCACAGGTAACACTTAGCATGCTTTTTTTAATGGTACCATAGATTGACAGATCATCCCACCCTGGGTGCCACTACATTGCATATGTTTCCCTATAGCCTTGAAGGCCTTCCTAGACCTTTGCTTTGGTCTAGTAGCGGCCATTGCAGCAACAAGATGATACATCTTGTTGATAACAAAATTCATTTTTGTAGCTTTTATTAAAAACAAACAAACAAACAAACAAAAAAGGTAACCGAAGATGCAGAGGAATGAAACAATATAAATAGTTCAGGTGAAATATGGATTTATTTATGTCTATGTGTCATAACTGATTTACTTGGGTGAAATAAGCACAACTTGGTACAGAGACCTTTCTCACACCTGTAGTACCTCTCTCTTTTGCTTGTTTTCTCTAGGGGTTCAGCCAACACTGTGGTTATATAGGGTCTGTCTCCTTCAATGAGCACCTACATCCAGAGAAGTCATAGGAACACCACTCTGCTGGAGACATTGGCCTCTTCAGTCACATTTCATTGACATCAGCCGAAGTGTACAAAACTTATCAGGGAACAGAAGACAAATAGACAGGGGCTGACAGCATGATCACCCAAGTCTTGTTTCCACAGGCTGACAGGCTACTGAGATGAAGTCAGGCATCTAAAAGCGAGAAAATTATATATCCTGCTAACTGGGCAAAAGCATGTCTTGAGAACTGTAGATGACAAATATGATTAGCTTTCTCTACTCTTTTTCTTCTTCAATGCAGTACACAAAGGCACTCAATTCACCATTGAAAATCAAAGACCTCCAAACCCCAAAGGACCTTTCCAGGGTTCATTTGTGAAACTCACATCTTGTCACAGCCATCAGGAAAGTCCCAGGTTCTTGGGTATTGCAGTATTAATCCAATTACATGAAAACACCTGCGAGCTGATAAGAATGTGACTTCCAAAATAAAACATGCATCATGTTTGTGGGTATGCACTCTCTGTCTCTTGCAAGTGAGATTTCATTACTTCATGGTGCCAATTCCCCCTAAAAATAATGACAGCCAGCAAAGGCTCGATGTCAACAAAACATTAACACACTAAAAAGGGTGTAAATAAAATAGGAGTTTAAGGTCAGATAGTCTGCAAGGATTAGACTATGTGGCATGGGATGGGGAGCTTCCATGTCCCAGCATGAGCAGGGAAGACACCTGCCAATCAGAACACCTAAATCTCAGACCCAAGAGCACCCTGTTGCAGCAGGGCTTTTTTTTTTTTTCCAGTGTGGTATGCACAGATGCCACCAAGCTCCCCCTCACCTCCCCCTCACACACCTTTTCTCTGAGTTGTTTTTCTGTGTAGCTAACAAATCTTTCAGAGGCTTCCAGAGCCATGCCAGAGCTCTGCAGAGTGGGACTGTGCCCCTGATGGTGCTGCTTATTTAACACCCTTGGGGAGTTAGGGGGCTAAGCTACAGCCGGTGTACACCACAGCAAACTGGAGCAAGCCCTTAGAGTGCAAGTGGATGTTTCTTATTTCAAAACCCTGTGCACAGCCCTAATTGTGTGAAACAGCCTTAGTTTTTATGAAGTCCAGATCCTGGACATCACCCAACTATCCAGGTCCCATGACTGAAAGGAAAAGAAAAGCTTTATGCAGAGGCTCGACAAAACCCCACAAACTTACCCTTCTTATGTTGCCTCCCTACAAAGCTGAGATCTGTCATATCTACAGACCTTCAGTTTATTCCACTCATTTACCTTTAAGTGCCTGTTCTTAAGCACTGGAAGTTCCCTCTTTCCTCCCTCCCCTGTTTCTCATTAGCTGGATGAGGCACAGAGGGCAAGGCTTGTTTCAGAAAGGCAGATTCACATGATGTTCCCCTGGGTTTTCACACTTTGCTGGACACAAAGTGAAACCTACTGAAACAGCCATAGCTTAGTAAGAAGAGACATACAAGGTTTTTGTTTCCCAAGTATGGTGACAGCTGTCGCTGTGAATGGAAAGGAGAACAACCTGGTATGGATGGCACGTGTACGAGACAGTAAACAGGATAGTGCCAACCACAGATGTTCCCTCTAATTTGGATGGGATTTTCTACAATAATTTAATGTCCTGCTCTGGAATTTATTGATTTTTTTTTTTTTTTTTTTTTTGGTCAAAGTTTTCTTAGCTGCATGGCTTAATTACTAGGATTTTATTTTTGAGGGGAGGAGGACTATGAGGAATTGTCTTAAATGGGAGTCATTCCCTTTTAAAACTCCTCTTATTCTACAGCAATTGATTACATAATTACGTATAATACATTCTGGTGTAACTCAACCTTTGATCTGCACTACACAGGGGAAATCAACCAGCAGAGCTATTCCATAGTAACTTCTGCTATTGCTATTTTGGTATAATTCAACCGTTCTGGAATAACTCCCTAGTGCAGACATTCAGTTCCAGAATAAAAGTGAATTTATTCCAGAATAATTACTCTGCTTCTGAGGGGGAATAATCATTCCAGAATAAAGTCACTTCTATTTCAGAATCATATATGTAGGTAGTTACTTGGGCATAGCTCCCCAAAAAAGTTATTGTAGTGCCAGTTAAATTTCTCACGTATGCAAAAATGTTAGTAGCCTTCAGCAATGCTGTGTCTTATCTGTGTTTACATGCTGATCTGCATTAAATTAAGCACTAAAATTTAAATGCAATGCGTTAAGCTGTGTGAATTTTCTTTTTTACCTTGTCTCACACCTAGACAGTTCAAGATTTTGTAATAAACACATATCTAATATGAAGAAAAAAATCTGTTTGAATATTTTCCTCTGTATAAATGGTATAATATAATCTGTCAGTGCAATTTGAAGTTTATTTTCTACAATTTTCTACAATTACAAAAACAGTCAAACAAACAACGAAGCATATATGCACACATGAAACTCTTTTAGATTTGGGAATTTATGTGGTAAACATGTAAAATGACTGCAAAGACATAAAGCAATTACATGGAAGAGATCCTCCTAAAAGATTCTCCTAGAAGCTATGCTAAGGAACATGGAGGACAGGGAGGTGATTCGAGACAGCCAGCATGGCTTCACCAAGGGCATGTCTTGCCTGACCAATCTAGTGACCTTCTGTGATGGAGAGAGTAAGCCAGTGAACAAGGGAAGAGATGCATATGTCATCTATCTGGACTACTGTAAGGCCTTTGACACAGTCCCTCACAGCGTCCTTCTTTCTACATTGGAGAGATATGGATTTGGTGGTTGTACTGTTCAGTGGATAAAGAAGTGGCTAGATGTTCACATCAGAGAGTAGTGGTCAACGGCTCAATGTCCAGATGGAGATCAGTGAGAAGTGGTGTCCCTCAGTATTGGGACCAGTACTGTTTAATGTCTTCATCAATGACATAGAGAGTGGGATCAACTGCACCCTCAGCAGGTTTGCAGACAACATCAAGCAAGCCATTCAGAGGGACATGGACAAGCTGAAGAAGTGGACCCATGTGAACCTCATGAATTTCAACAAGGTTAAGTGCAAGGTCTTTCACCTGGTTTGGGCAACACCCAGTTTCAATATGGGCTGGGGGATGAAGGGACTGCAAACAGCCCTGCAGAGAAGGACCTGGGGGTCCTGGTGGGTGAAAAGCTGGTCATGAGCTGGCACTGTGTGTTCACTGTATCCTAGGCTGTATCAAAAGAAACATGGCCAGCAGGTGAAGGGAAATGATTCTGACCCTCTACTCTGCTTTCATGAGACCTCAACAGGACTAGTGCACCCAGCTCTGGAGTCCTCAGTACAGGGAAGACGTGGACCTGTTGAAGTGGGTCCAGAGGAGGACCACAAAAATTATTAGAGGAATGGAACACCTCTTCTATAAAGAAAGGCTGGGAGAACTGGGATTGTTTAGCTTGGAGAAAAGAAGGCACTGGGGAGACCTTATTGTGGTTTTTCAGTATCTAAGAGAGCTTATAAGAAAGATTGGGCAAGACTTTTTATTAGGGGCTGAAGCAATAGGACAAGGGGTAATGGTGAGGGTAGATTCAGACTAGATATAAAGAAACCTTTTACAACAAGGGTGGTGAAACGCTGGAAGAGGTTGCTCAGAGAGGTGGTAAGTGCCCTATCCTTAGAAACGTTCAAGGTCAGGGGTCTGAGCAACCTGATCTAGTTAAAGATGTCCCTGCTCATTCCAGGGTGCTTGGACTAGATGAACTTTAAAGATCCCTTCCAACTCAAACTATTCTATGATTATTCTGTGATTCCCTATTTCAATCGTAATAAGGTTGCAATCTGAATGAGCCAGAAGTACAATATCTGGACCTTGGAGACAACATTAATTCATTTATTTTCATAAGTGTAAAGAGTAATAATCTGGTTTTCATGTCTGAAGAAGTTTTTCAACTGTATTCACTAGCATTTTGGCAGTACATTAACCATTGCTATGGCAGAAGTTGAATTTCCCAGGTTTAGCATATGATTATAGTTCATTCTACAAAGGGCCGGCAGAAGTTTGGAGACACTTCCTTACCTGGTTAGCCACAGACTTCCTCTGAACAGGTTTGATGTCAAAAGAAACATTCCCATTGCATCTCAGTCAAATCCTGACTGGGCCAAGATGCAAATTAATGAACATTTAATGAGAATTTTTCAGCTCTGCTAGTCTCAATTATGGGAAACTGGACATAAAAGCAAACAAGCAAGCAAACAAGAATGTTTCTTAACCTTAAACAGATTTCTGGCTATAAATTCACAGTTTCAATTAAAAAAAATACAAAAAAAAGATCAGAAAGAGAAGTTTGTAAATGTGTTTATTTGAGGTTAAGAGTGTTCTTTCACAATTACTGTGCTGTGTGTGAAAATCATTTATTTTGAGTAGGATCCTGACAGCTTCTGAGCTTTTTGTTGGAAACTGAGCACCTGTCAGAAGCAAAACCTTTTAGGCACTTCTTAATACACAACTTAATATATACTCTATGTTAAGGGAGTTGGCAGATAGACTTTGACTATAGACTAGGCATATTTTGAAGAAATGGTGAATTGTTCTTCCACAATATATCTATAGATTGCTTTCATGGTCATTAAAACCTGTTTTAATTATATCCAGCAATTTCATTTCTATTGGAAAGATAGCTTTAGACTGAAAATTATCCCAATCACACTGAAAGTGAATGAGGACATTTCTGCAAAGTTTGAGGAAAGATATTCAGGATTATTCTGCAATTATTAGAATCAAATTTGTCTGGATTTTAATCATCTGTTCTTTAGTTCCTTCCTATTTTCAGTACTATCAGCTTGGGATGAGGTGGTTGTATTTGCAATACAGAGCTTATATTTAAATTAAGAAGTTGAATTGGATTAGTTGGGGATTTTGTGGGGGAGTCGATCAATGATTTCAGGGGCAAAATCTCAAGCCATATGTATGATGCCTTTGTTGCTTTTAAATTTGTCAACACACAGAGTACACTATTGTCACGCAATAATCTAAGTTGATGTATCAACTTAACACAACTGGTCTTGGTCTGCAGATGTAATCTAGAGTATGTCTTCTGCACATCTCTGCATTCTATAATTAAATGTATTAATTCAAAACCCATCTCAAAACATCCCACCTGGGAACCCTGAGATATTAAGTTGTTAAAAAAAAAACCAAAAAACACTTTACAAGACAAGGAGGTTTCGTCTGGATAATCATCATAGTTACAGGAATATGGAAGAATTTATTTTTACGAGTATTTAAAATCATTTGCATTCTAATCCATTTCATTCAGAGTTGTTTTCATTTAACACATGGAGACAGTTTTGAAAACAGTGTTTGCACCTGCAGTGTGAAGTAGCTCTTTCTGGCTATACATTTTGGTGACAGTAGACCTACAAAGTGATCTGTATGACATTACTGTGTTCTCTCAGAAGTAACTTTCTGAATGTTAAAAATGGAAAGCTGACTGAAAACCCTAATAAAACAATTTGATGAGCAACTCCATTGCCAAATTATATTTTCTATTTTTCACATGAAAAATGGCACATTTGTTCTGACTAGCTGTATCATTCAAAACCAGCCCATTTCTTTTGCATTTTATTTTTATTTTCCCTGATTATTTTGCATGGCTAATTTCAAACAAGAATTTTTTCTACCTTAGATTTAAGAGTTAATTGGATAAAATATAATTAATATTGCAACAGTTTCACTTGAAAGCTGAACTAGTATTCATTAAATTTCATAAACCTTCAGTTTTACAAAGCGTGATGCTAGTTTTGCTATACCAGTAAGAAAGATAACAAAATTGCATGTATCAAGTATATGCTATTCACACAGAGAAAACATAATTTTTGAGGGCAAAATAAATGAGTGATCGAAGGCCTGGTAAAGGATTTAGGGCTCTTTTTACATGTATGGCTGGTAACAGCCCACTGAGAACAGTGCCTCTGCCATCTGCAAACACATTCCTGCACTCATGCCTGATAAAAGGCATTATCAATTCACAACTCTTCTCTTTCAGTAACTTGCCTGTGATGTTCCTGTGCATTGCCAAAGTTAAAAGAATTGCTGCATTTACACTGCAGACTGATGATGGTCTTAGAGTCTGGTGCAGTGGTAGAGCAGCCACACATGTTCTTTCAGTGTTTCATGGCTAGAAATGTGTACTTTGCTTTATAACTCCCGGTCCAATGCTGTGTGAAGTTTGATTTGTTGTGTGCGCGCACTACCTTCGCACAAATCCAGAGAGGTCAGATTCATTGAGCATGCTGCAGTTAACATCTGACTGGCAAAACTTCTGCATGTCCAAATTCAAGCCAAAACTCTGCTGATCTGACAGGCTGATGGGATGCCAGCAATCCCAGGCATATGCCTATATTACTTCTTCCAACTGGACAAAAATTTCAGCTGGGGAAAAAAAAAAACCCAACAATCTCATTTAGAGAAATCTAAATGTTCCATAACCAAAAGTAAAGGTTTTGTACTATTCAACAACTCTTCTTCTAGGTCACCATGATTCTGAAGGCTTTGGGTCAAGTGATGTAATGTACTATATGTGGGAAACAAAGAGATGTAGTTATATACAGCAAAATGAGGAAAAAACCAAAAAGATATGACTGGGTGGAGAAAGAGGCTAATAATATAAAGACTTACCTAGAGACCAGACAGATAAAGCAAACTCCATTCAGACTCTTGGAAGTTCCCTTTCATCTCAGTCGCATATAGATTTTCAATCTTAACCCCTTGAATTGTAGTGCATAGTCATATGTTCATAGTATCTGTGAATACCCATGTTCAAAGTGTGGGGCTAGAAGAACCTAGGCAGTAAATAACTGGCTGATTTCTTCCTAAGTTTACTCAAAAACCCGCAATGGATACAGGCTATGGGTATGGCAATGGATATGGGCTATCCAGCAGGCTGATATGGCAGAGCTTATCCAAATGCTCCCTCTAATAGGAGCAGCACCACCCTTGCTCCAGTGGCTGCTTGGGCCAATACCTGCCTCTGGGAACTCCTGGAAGCATAAAGGCACTGTAGGTCTCTATGAGGGGCTGACAAGGGAATAGTAAAAGTTGGACAAGCCATAGCTTCTTCAGTCTCACCTCCAAAGCCCAGCTGGATACACTACAGGGTGAAAAATGGAAGAGACTGGTCAGGTTTGAACACCACCCACTGTAGAATTTTTTTCCCTTATACTTTGAAAGGGATTTGCAAGAAGTAAATTGAGCAGCTGCTGGAGCTATGTTATCACAGCACTGGGAAATTCAGTGGGTATCATCAGATTTTTGTGAACTAATGTCAGGCTTCCTGAACTGCTGCATTATTTATGCAGTTTTGTCTCAGTATTGCTGGAGCAAATCATAGAACAAAATTTGCTGATGATTTCCTGTTTCATATCTGCCACGCTGTTGTCAGTGATTTCATAAAAAAAGATATCACAGACCATCCAGGGGCACTGGACGCCTGATTTATACTTCATTACAAGGCACCCCTGTTGCCTTGCCCTTCTATGCATGCATGTTTCAGATTAAAAAAATAAATAAATAAAAGAGAGAAGTAAAAAAGAGGCTAAATTTTAAAGGCACTCAGCATGTGTTGAAGCCTCTAGATAAAGCGACTGTATTTTCAGGGAGAATTTGGCTCCTAACAACGTCTACTAGTTTGCATTAAGCACTCCTAAAAAAATGGGGCATTACTGTGGAGAATGATCACTTTAGACATTCTAGTCCTGTGCAGTGAAAACAGATATCAAACTGTGGCACAACCACCCTCCAAATTGTCTCTTTTCCTGCTTAGTGCAATGACTTTACTTTGCAGACTATCACACATGCAATGCACTTGTCCTTGCTTCACATCCTGGCTACACGGATGAAATTCAAATGTGTATTTCCTTTCCTGTATTTCCTCTTGATGTCTCTCCCTCTGTGACAATGTGTCATACAAGTTGAAGAAGCAGCCTATGTAACAAGAGAGTGACACTGAATAATGCGTCATGTCAAATAAAGAATCACAGAATCATTTAGGTTGGAAAAGACCTTTGAGATCATCCAATCCAACAGTTAACCCAGGACTGCCAAGCCTGTCACTAAACCATGGCCCTAAGCACCACATGCATTTTTTAAACACTTCCAGGGACGGTGATTCCACTAGCTCCCTGGGCAGCCTGTTCCAATGCTTGACCACCCTTGCAGTGAAGAAATGTTTCCTAATATCCAATCTAAACCTCCCCTGGCATAACTTAAGGCTGTTTCCTCTTGTCCTGTCACTAAACATCTGGGAGAAGAGACCCACCTCCACCTGCCTACCATCTCCTTTCAGGCAGTTGTAGACAGCAATAAGGTCCCACACAAGCCTCCTCCTCTCCAGGTTAAACAACTCCAATCCTTTCTGCTGCTAGTTGTAATACTTGTTGTCTAGACTCTTCAGCAGCCTCGTTGCCCTTCTCTGAACATGCAACAGCACCTCAGTGTCCCTCTTGCAGTGAGGGTTCCAAAACTGAACACGGTTTTCGAGGTGCAGCCTCACCCGTGCCGACTACAGGGGAATAATCCCTTCCCTGGTCCTGCTGGCCACACTGTTTCAGATACAAGCCAGGATGCTGTTGGCCTTCTTGGCCACCTGGGCACACGGCTGGCTCATGTTCAGCCGGCTGTCAGCCAGCACCCCCAGGTCCTTTTCCCCCAGGCAGCTTTCCAGCCGCTCTGCCCCAAGCCTGTAGCGCTGTGTGGGGTTGGTGTGACCCAAGTGCAGGACCCGGCACTTCTCCTGGTTGAACCTCATACAACTGGCCTCAGCCCATGGGTCCAGCCTGTCCAGATTCCTCTGCAGACCCTTCCTGCCATCCAGCAGATCAACTCTCCCCTCAGCTTTCTGTCACCTGCAAACTTACTGAGGGTCCCCTCAATCCCCTCATATAGATCATCAGTAAAGACATTAAACAGGATTGGCCCCAATCCTGAGCCATGGGGAACACTAATTAATTGTGACCAGCTGCCATCTGGATGCAACTCCATTTACCACCACTCTTTGGGCTTGGCCGTCCAGCCAGCTTTTAACCCAGCACAGAGTACACCCATCCAAGCCATGAGCAGCCAGTTTCTCCAGGAGAATGCTGTGGGAGACGGTGTCAAAGGCTTTCCTAAGGTCCAGGTAGACAACATCCACAGCCTTTCCCTCATCCACTAGGCAGTTCACCTTGTTGTAGAAGGAGGTCAGGTTTGTCAGGCAGGACCTGCCTTTCAGAACCTCATGCTGGCTGGGCCTGATGCCCTGGTTGTCCTGCAGGTTTTATGTGATGGCACTCAGGATGATCTGCTCCAGAACCTTCCCCGCCACTGAGGCCAGGCTGACAGGCCTGTAGTTCCCTGGATCCTCCTTCTTGCCCCTCTGGTAGATGGGCATCACACTGGCTAACCTCCAGTCTTCTGGGACCTCCCCAGTTAGCCAGGACTGCTGATAAACGATGGAGATACATTAAGCATTTTAAAGGCATCATAGACCTGAGGGATTGCAGATAAAAAGAAACATTTTTTTGAATCCTGAAAAAAACTTATAAATATCCACAGGGAATTTGATATTCGTACCTGAGCTTTAATAATGCCTCTGATTTCTGTTTAATTTGAAGGCATGTGCACAGTTATGGCTGTAATGTTAAGCCTGTAATTGCCATCAACTTAAAAAGTATTGTTTTGAGAAGTCAGACTTAATGCTGTGTGCTTTGGGGTTTTTTCATTCTTTTTTTTCTTATGGACATAGATGATGGCAGCAGGGTTGAGCCAAAAGATGTCAGCATCTTCTGGTAATTGACTCTGCCAAGTGACAGCGAAGTAGGATTTCCTTTGATTTTCATGTTGCTTTAGCTTCATGGCTTCCCTGATATTGTCATCTGTGATGCTGTGTGTGCTGGCTTCAGCTGAGACAATCTTCTTAGTGGCTGGTGCGGTCCTGTTTTTTGAATTTGATGTGAGAATAGTGTTGAATACTTACTGATGTTTTTAGTTGTTGCTAAGTAATATTCACTCTAAGTTAAGGACTTTTCAGTTTCTCAAGCCTTGCCAGGGAGAGAGCTGGAGAGGCACAAGAAATTTGGAGGGAGCACAGCCAGGACAGCTGGCTTGAACTAGCCAAAGGGATATTCCATACCACTGAATGTCATGCTCAGTATATAAGCTGAGGAAGAAGGAAGAGGGGGACATTTGGAGTTATGGAATTTGTCTTGTCAAGCAACCATTACACATGATGGAGCCCTGCTTTCCTGGAGATGGCTGAGCACCTGCCTGAATTAATTCCTTGTTTTGCTTTGCTTGTGTGTGTGCGGCTTTTTCTTTACCTATTAAACTGTCTTTATCTCAACCCACAAGTTTTCTCACTTTTACCCTTCCAATCCCCCTGTCCAACTGCAGAGGCAGTGAGTGAGCGGCTGCGTGTGCCTGGTTGCTGCCAGGGTTAAACCACGACCGTGCAGCAGCTGGACACAGTGTCAAGAGCTCTACAGAGGGACTCTGGAAAGCTACAGTGAACCACGCAGAGGTTTTAAGTCAAATTTATGAAGAGCAATGAAGGTCAAAGTCTGTGATACACTCTATTAAGTTACAAGGATAGGCCAGAAACCTCCCACAACATCTTCCTCTTTCTTTGTGCCAGGACATTTATTCCCAGATTGCACTGCCAACAGTACCAATGTTAATTCGACTAACTAGGAGACACAGCCACATTCTTACCCCTTTACAATTTTTTTTCTGATTCTTACACTGTTTCACCTGTTAGTCTGATGAAGATTCATTTTTATTGTGTGTGGAAACATAAAGTTCACCACTGAAGACCACTGCCTAATTGTAAGAAAGAGAACCACTGGGGAGAAGGTAGTAAGGAGAGGCTCCAGCACAGCTGCAGAAATCCAGTGGCTGTTTAAGTGTGAAAATTAATTGACGTTTGAGAGAAAAAGATAAACAATCCCATTAAATTTAGCATTATCAAGGCAGTGCCACTAGATTTGTTTAACAGCCTAGCTTAGGTAAGAAAGAGTAATTCTTTTTATCAGATGTGATATCTGATCCCAAGACTTCCTACATGACCAGAAAGAATACAGCTTTGAGACACGTATTGTACATGAAATCAAAAGGAAGGAACACTTCAAGCCTTTGTAAAAGTTCTGGGACTTTTGAGTCACACAGGCAATGTTTTTACAGGGAGGGAGAGTTTGCAGCAGTCATAACTTATTGTTAGTTTCTGGAGGATTTCTAAGGAGTTGTACAGAAAGAAACTATTATAAGTTCTTGACTGAGGCTTAGGAAAAAAAGTAAAATGGTGTCAATGTGCAGAATCGAGACAGATCAGTCTCATTATGTTGGAGAGAAAGCTCAGTGCTCAGCGGATGAGATTACCAAGTCACAAATCACACAGAGTCGAAGTGAAACTGAGAGAGCATAAGGAGCCTTAAAAATTCAGCCAAAACCGGACTAGAATAAGGAACAGGAGACATTGCTTGCTTCCCATTTTGAGCACAAACGTAAGCAGCATCCAATCTTGAGACAGAGCTAAAAACAAATCTGGAAAAAAGCAAAGGTTGTTGGTTTTGGAGAAAATGCATGAAGGCTGAAAATATGCCTGAAACCAAGTTTCACAGAGATAAAATGTACTACAGAGGGACAGGAGTCCACACTAAAAAAATTAGATAGAGGAAAGCTGAACTAAATGTAAATCTAGACATAAAAATGAAAAGGCAATTTCCCAGTATATATGCAAATTCCACAGGGAGAGGTCCTAAAATAAATATTTGCAGTATAATTAGAAGTTTGATAACAGAAGAAAAGGTAGAATAAAGACCACAATATGATTTTGCACATGTAACTATGCTCAAGAGAACATAAGGTCCGTGACCCAAGATTGTCAGAAATTTGTATAAATCACATAAGGATCCTGCAATGTTACCCCAGCTATCCAGAAACAATGGTGTCAGGGTTCTGATGCATGAAATGGATATTTCCTAGATAATGCATACCAATTATGATAATGTCAGCTAAAGGGCTACAGTCTGACAGTTCTGAACCTAAGCATTTTTCAAGGATTATTATTTTAAATACACTGTATCAAGTGCAAGATAGCTACAATCTAATAATCTGTCAGGAAAATAATGTCTGAATTACTAAGCAATGCTTTTCCTAAAAGGCTGGAGAACATAATTCCAGTCTAGCTAGTACTCAGTCCTACCAAATCACTGGGCATCACCTTTGAAACGCACCCTGTCCCTTTCTGAATTGTTGACACACAGTTGAGAACTCAACTACCAGGTAATACGATCACTTTTGTGACCATAAAGACTATTGTAAAGTTTTATAAACACAAAGAAAAAAAAACCCAACCCAAGTTAAAAGTGTGTTTTGATGAAATGAATATGTGAGTCCGCCATTGCACCAGCAGCTGGAGTGAAACGTGTGAATAGAGGCCCTTCTGGAGCTATGCCTTCTTTGTAGGAGCTGTGTTCTGAAGAAGGGAAAGACTTCACAAAGAATGAGAAACGCCTTCAGCTTCTTCCACCACAGTGCACAAAGGGACATGGGCAGCGAGGGTGTGTTTCCTCTGGCCAGTCTTTGCCAGTTCAAAAATGCATTGTCTAGCCTGGAACAGAGAGGGTCCATCTACAGTCACTCCTAGGGAAGCGTATAAATTATGTCTCAAAAGAGACCCCCACCAAACCTCCTCGGCAATAAAGGGAGCCTAGAGGACAGCTCAGATTGCATGTCCAATATGGAGATTGGTAATGTTAGTTGGGATGGATCCCATGAAGAGTTTTAAAGATTCAAATCTCACAAAGGGAGCCAAAGTATCAAACAGCACTGGCAGAGGCTGCTGACCAGAGCAGCACAGAACTAAATTCCACAAGGTACCTCAAGTATCTATGTGATGAAAGATACCTACAGAGCTATAGCCAAGAGTTCCTAATGCACAAACTATATTGCCTGTACTAGCTTTCACTGCAAGGGGTAAGCGTAAAATAATTGCCTCATTAAGGGCAAGAGAGATTTTCATTTGAGCCAGGAGCTGTTAGATCTCCAACTCATTTTATAGGCTCTTGAATTAAAGTGAAGAAACACATAATGTTGCTCAGTTATCATGAACAATGAATAAACATCTTCAAACCCAGCAAATGCAGTGTTAAGCACGAAAAAGCTCAAACACATTAAGACTTGGAAGTGTGTGCTTTTGGCATGAAATTTTAACTTGTCCCTTTGGAATATCATGCAATACCAATGTGATTTCAACAAAAGCCCTTGAATACCTTTGACCCAAATGAAACAAAACTATTTTGTTAAAGGCACCATGATTTATTTCCCTGCCTTATACTGGCATCAGCAAAGAGAAATTATCTTGCATGGCTGCTCTAACCATATATGCCCACACCATGAAAATTCACCTGTGTTTTAAGTTCAGTTTAATTCATTGGAACATGTAAACTAATGGTTTGCTTGTAACTCTTTGAAAAATTTATCCTGTGCCCAGAGAATAAATGCTGTCAGCTTGCAGAGGTTACACTGTGGTTTTATAACCCCAGCCCTTTGTTAAGAACAAAACTCAACTTTATGATGCCATGAGCAAGTGCCTCCAAAGCCTACAGCAAGGTTTCCTCGGTCAGAGTCCAGTGCTGTGCTCCCTCCCCAAGCCTAATCCAAAAGAGTTTCCTTTCTAGAAGTCTTTTACCGCAGTTGACTGCTTGTGTCATACGTCTTCATTTAATAGCTGTGGCTTCTGTTAAGTTTATTTACTTGCCCCTGCAGCTTTGAATGAAGGGCCGCTTAAATTTAATTACTTTCTAATGCAGCTTAAATAGTAAATGTCTGGCTGCTAATTGATAGCTCCTTCTCAATGAGGCTTTGTATCTTACCCTGGCCCTGTCCCCTCGGGTGCTCTGGGTAACTCATTGTTAGAATTGCTGATTCAAATGGAAATGGATACAAGAAATTCAGATGAGGCAGCGTACAATGTAGCCTAGCAAATGCCATCCACTTCTGACTTCAAGGGAGGTGTGTTCAGAGGGGAACCAACGACTGTGCTGGGGACAGGAGCGCATGGATTGCATCTCTGAGAGGCTAGGCTTTCATTGCCTACCATTCCCTTACAACCTAATCCTGGCTTAAAATACGTATGGGTGAATTGACCAGTTCGACTGAAGCAGATACAGTCACAAGTTCGGGACTCCAGAAGCATTGTCAAGAGGTGACTGGCCAGCATGAAAAGCATCAGCGTGAACTTTGACACTAAATTGAGCAGCAATGAACCAAATAACCGTGACATTATTTTTCATTATTTTGAAAAATTCTCAACCACAAATTACTTTGTTCAATCTCAGGATAAACCCAGGTCTCACTCCTCTACACAGGAAGCCAATGACTGGTGTTTCCTACTCTTGCCTGAGACTGGGAAGACTGAAGTCTAAGGCTCTGGCCTGAACCAGGCCCTGTCAGACACGTTCCTAGAGGAGTGCCCTGACTATACAGGACCTTAGAATATTTGGGAGCAGACAACCATCTCACTAACAGCTCTGGAGGAGGGAAGAACAGTACTGCTCAGACAGAAGGTAAATAATAGTTCGGGGCCCATACAGATGGCCAGGTTTTAGTTCAAAGTGAAATGATCTTGCCAAAACAGAAGTAACCATTATGCATTGCTTAAATGGAAACTCAATACCTGAAGATAAAGTCAGTGCTGCAACAAGCTTGGGGAATTGTTCAAGTAGAAGCAGCGGCTACTGAGTGATGCTGCAGGATATGAGTCAGCACCCAGAGATTTGGATGAAACTTTTCATATGAAGTCATATGCTGTTCAGTAGCACAGACAGACTACTTAAGATGCCATTGACTGCTAAAGCACTTAACAGTTTTCCCTTTGGAAAACAAAAAAGGAAAAAAAAGAAGAGAGGCATGGAGAAGTTCCTGTACATGTCACATTTACCGAGAAGCAAGCATACACAGATTATTCTTGTACTCTCAAGTTTTGCACTGAATTCTTAATAGGAATATACTAGGAAAACTGGAAGTGCAAATATAAATCTTATAACTATTTCCAGATGGCTGAAGCTATCATTTCACTTAGAATGCCTATTATGAGTTCTTTGTGCTATTATTCCAACAGATGTAAAATCAGCATCATGCTAGGCACTACACTAGAGAGTATTAAAAGGCAATTGTCCAAAGTTACTTGGGGGTTTGGCATAAATTGTACTCTCAAAGAAAAGGGAAAAGCTTGTTCTTTGTGTCATAATATAAGGAGTAGCCTGGAACTTATGCTCTTATGCTGTCTTTGTAAGCTCCAAATCTGTGGCAGTGTATCCATGCAGTTTTGGAATTTGCTTCCTGTACTCTAGAAGCGCACAGATTTATGTAGCAACCTTGCTTATACTGAGTATAACATACAGCACTACAGGAAATATTTCATTATTCTAGCTTGCTGGCGTGACTGATAAACAACAGCAAGCTTCCACTTGTATATCAGGATTTTCAGTCTTCTATGCTCATGTACAGAATATTATTATTGTATGAGGATTTAACCAGAAAATATTTTCAAACAAAAGCAGTAGCCATATATTCTTGCCAGAGACCAAGACTGGTCAGAAACACATTCACAGTTTATTACCATCTTTTCTAAACTTTCTGCAAGTCAGGTGAATTGCCAGACAGATTTTTCTTTTAAAAAAGCTGTTCTTCAAAAACGCTCTCATTCCTTTGTAGTTTCAGTGGAAATAAAACAACTGTGCACATGTATGTTTCTGAATGTTCATCTGTGCTTTTCTAGTTACTGTATTTATTTGTTTTGTTCTTCCATTTCTTTCTTCTCCTTTGCATATCTGCCCTCAACATGATAGAAACTGCTGCACTCCAACAAACTCTTCCTGTCTCTTTGTCTTGGTTCATACTTTTCATACGACCTTGGCATATTTTCTTCTCTGTTACCATTGCTAAATATTGTTTTCTCTTTCAGGTTCAACTTTTGGACTTCTTTGTTCCCATCATCACTTTTGTGATTCTTCTTTTAAAACCCATCACGAAAATATTACCTGTTTTCTGTTTTATGTGTCTGTCTCCCCTTTCCTTCCTACAAAAACACTGCCTGTTTTCTCTGAGAGCCATTAGGTGTTATTTATTGTTTAAATGCTCTATCACTTTGTTTCCTTTACACTATAGCTCTAGATAACAATAGTTTTGAAATAATTAAATACAACACAAGAAAAAACACAAAAATGAGGAAAAACAGACTCTGGTGAATTATATGGCAAAGGGCAAATACTGTTAGCTTATTTTGGTACTGGATCTTATTGAGATCTTACTTTGCTCCATACAACAGCCCTGACAAAGCAGTGAACACCTGAGCCTGTGTTCTTGTAGCCGTGTTCACGCTGCATAGACACTGTATATACCTCTGAGTGTAGAAGGGAGAATGAGAAACTATGAGCAACTGTTTAGATCGACTTTTACCTCTCGCTACAATACTTTTCTTAAAAAAATAAAGTGAAAATGCAGGTCTGGCCATACAGCCAGGTGTCTTTGCAATATTCAGCCCTTAGTGTTTAAGTGTTTAGGATTTTGGAAGTCCTACTGACAGCCTTTCCTCCAGCACTTCTGATTTTCAGCCTCCTGTTTCTGGGCTGCTGTTACCACTCAGCATTTCATTTTACATTGAATATGCTAATAAGAGATTTCTGGCATCAATAAATCACAATCACAATAAATCATAGGCATAATCCAGTTAGTCAGAAAAAAACCTGAAATATTTAATACATTCCTTCCAGTGACAAATACCTTATCATGGTGTGTTGTCAGTCCCAGAATGTAATATCTTTATCAGAAACTGTAGTTCTAAGATGGTGCTTTTTTTTTCATTATAATGATCAGGTCTGGGTAAATATGACAGAATATTTCAGGTAAGTGTTCAGTATTTGCAAGGATGTCTTCTGATTGTTTTCCACCATGAAGTTATTTGAGACTGATCATCAGAAATGATGAAAAAAGGGTAGTCAGATTAGAGGAAAAACTAAGATTAAATTAATCCTACATGAGAGGGGTTTTTTTTTAAATAAAGGTTATTTTCAACCAGGAGGTGAACTTAAATAGGATCTAGAACTCAAATTGTCCTCCATTAAGACCCTATTGTCCAAGCTGGCCCACTGAAGTGAATGAATAAATGCAATTAACTGAACGATACATTCTAAAGTAAGTCTGGAGTTCAGTTCCATGTAAAACACCCACTCAAAGCAAAATGCCCCTGCCTGGTGTAAATATTAAGTAATATTTTAAAAGAGCATTAATTTACTAATATTGCCAGGAATGTAACTGAATACTTTCTAGTAAACAACAGATTAAACATTACACTTTACAAACTGCTTCACTGACTGAATGAGTCATTAGATGAAATCATGCATGGTAGTGTAGTTCATAAGCCCTTAAACTTTAGCTTTCACAGTTTTATCCAGTGATTGTTTAACATGGAAAAGAGAACATCCTTACCCTGAAAGCCTGTGCCCATTCCCCAGCTGCTGTACATCACTTAGCATTAACTATCCAGGGTGACTGCCCAAACCATTAGAAGAGAAGGTCACATCTGTTTTTACTCTTGTTCTGGTCAAAGGAATCTTATAGGCAACACTGCATGAAGCCAAAAAAAAAAAAAAAAAAATAAAGAAAAAAAAGAAAAGAAAGAGTAGAAAATGCCCTTTCACACAGACCATCCTCTTTCTGAAAAGCAGACAGCCTGATGGCTATGCACATCTGTTGGGCAATGAAAGACATGGCACTGAACTCCAGGACACAGAATATTAGTTTAATATTAATCTGTATCATCTGTACTTTGTGGGAATGGGGGGACACTTCACAGGCATCTGATCCTCTCATGTGGTAGGAGGTTTCCTGGTAGACATTTCCATGTGAATCCTTGTGGAACGTACACAAAGGAGTCCCTGATTTCTGGATCAGGTTTCGTTATGAGAAGATAGGTGCCCTATTTGAAAAAATCTATCTTCACTTTCTATGTACTATCCTCTTCTTGTTTTAGTCCTAAATCTGCTCTCCGAAGCCCTGAGATTCTTCCTTTCTTTCCATGGTGATTGGTATTTTCTGGTATGGGAATTTCAATTGCTGTATTCTCTACTGTCCTGAGTCTGCCTTGAGGGCTGAAAGTTCACTCTGTATACATTGGAAGACTCATTTACCTCAATAGAGTTGTATTGTTTTAGGCCAGCTGAGGACCTGACCTACCTTTAAGAAGTGTAAGTTGACAGCATGCAAAATCTTTTCAGAAAAAAAAAAAAGGTATAAAATTGTTTGCTACCTAGCCTTACACCAATATGTTCTTTCATTTCTGCAACTGGCATGTGAAAGTTTAAATTCAACAGCCAGTGATAACATAGGCAGTGATACTAAAAGACTTTATGTACTCCAAGTAGTCCCTTGGCATAAATCCTTGAAGGCTCAGAGCCTTAACAAATACAACTGATGTACATGTATTGGTTCATAAATTCTGTTTATTACATCTTTGACTGCCCTCTGTTTGTTTTCCATACTGTCCTCTGCATGCAGAAAAAGATATTCCCCTACAGCTTGTGCATACTTTGGTCCATTTTTGCTATAGCAAACTGCAATACTGGAATACATTTGGTAGCAGTAAATCTTTGAGTTTTGTCTTTACAGTGAGAACAAACACATTCTAATGAATAATCAAGTAAGCAGATATAAATAATTAAGAGATTTTCTTATTATTTTTAGAACACACTAACTCTGTCTGGGTCCTGGCATATAGAACAAAAGAATGCTTTGTAAAATCCCCTGTTGTATTATAGAAATGTTACACTTTTTTTTCTTCTCACTTGACTTTCAGATTCTTATTTCTTCTTGAAGTGCAACACAACAAAGTCAACCTACCACAGTAGATTTTTAATCAATGACTAATTAAGCATTCAGCTTCAATTTAAAACTAATTACTTCCCAAAACATTTTTTAAAATTTCCTGGATGGATTTTTCCTTTAAAAAAGGGAGGGTTATTTAATTAAACACCACAGGTTTTGCTTTCCAGGTTCTTGTCATTTTTTTGGATGCAGTCTTACTTACTGTGGTAACTGGCAAGCAATCCTGCTACAATAAATCAAAAAGTACAGGTGGGTGCCAGAAGAAAACACTTCCAATGCAGCTCTCCTGTGGTAGCCACATGATTTTAACTTATATTGACAAGCATCACATTATATCTCGGGTGAGAAAATTTAGTTGATACTGAATTACACAAAAATGAAAAGTAAATAAGAATATTTTTAAAAACTAAAAAAAAAAATTTTTAGAGCTCCCAGTGCTTTGAGGGTGATTATTTTCCTACCTTTGCACATTCTAACAAGAACCCAAAGAGGTGCATTCACCCTTTCTGCCAAGATGTTACTGTGAGCAAGGCACATGACATTTAATAACGCTGGACTTTAATTTTGACCAACTGTTGTGGCTTTCTTTTCAAACCACTGCAGGTCCTTCATTCATGAGTGCTTTACACACTGTGGCAAAGATGAGATGGTTGAATATATGACATCATTGCTGCTAACACCAGGAAACAAAAGAGGCACATTTGCATGAGAAAGATGGCTTTTCTGTAGCATTGAAGAGAGGGAGGGTCAGGGGTTCATTCCTCTGTTTGCAGGCCATGGACAGTGCTATAAGCTTACCATGCCTTATTCTGTGGGGCTCACAGTCAGCAAATATAGCACTGGGCCCATTGCTGCCTACAAAAAGACCATTATCCCCTGATAACAGTTGTGCTGGCTACGACTTTTGCATGGCACTAGGAGTTTCATTTGATGTTCAATGGCTCTGTGAGAGAAGCACAAACCATTCTGCCTCTTCTTTGTATGGGTTTGTTCGGTGAGGGGAAGGGACCAAGAACAGGGGGAGCTGGATTGGCAAATGCTGCTGTCAGCTAGTCTCTCCCACACAGCTACTGACTTAATTTGACCTCTTTGTGGTAGAGAATGCCATACACATGCTGTGCAGGAATGAATAGATGAGGCTTTGGCTCACAGGAGCTCCTCAAAATGCCACAAGAACCCCAAACAAAATCCATCATATTGCTTCCTGCAGCTCAAGAGGTCCATAGTATACATGGCTCTACATCAACCGGGAACATTTTGGCAATTAAAACATTTCAGAAATCTTCAGTTTCTTTTGAGTGTATTTATTGTAATACAGAAGTCATGGCCCATACAATAGCTTGGGGGCAGGGCGGGGGTGTGAGTGCAAGGAATTTGCTTTTGGTTTGAGAAAAGAAATCATGATCTGAGATGCCAAAGTTATGGATGTCTGGAAATATTTTTGAGTGACTACACAACAAGATATTTTTCTTGGCTTCACGGAGAAGATGGGAAGTATGCTGTTACTTATGATTTGTGTGGCTAGGAGGGAGCGGAGCACTTCTAGAGATGCTCTGCAGGCTCAGGAAGCACATTCCCTGGTTGTGGAAACAGGCAGAATTTGTGCCATCCCACTCCCTTTCAGCAACATCAATGTGATTCAGTCTTCTACAAGGTGTATCAAAAGGAAATTGCAACGAGGAGGTACATCTAGGCTGTATAGTTATTAGGAAGGACTATAATTCCTCATGAGATCATAGATAACTCCACTGCTATTTCTTTAAATGGATGTTGAACGGACATAACTCTTTAAGTTCAAGTCAGGCACCTTTGGACCATCAAAAGAGCCAGACTAGTCTCTTCTTCCTGCTTACTCTTACAAGCTTGAAATATCTGTCTCTTCTTTGCCAAAAAAATGTCAAAAGCTTTTGACTAGCTAGCTGACCAGAGAGCAGCCCAGATATTGCTGCATCAGTAAAGTACTCTGAAAGGGACACTGTCATCTTAAAACAACAAAGGCTGTATCTAAATTAAGAGTCAGTAATATTCTACTTTAGTGTTTCAGTGAAATAAGATCAGTGATTCCTCACTATGCACAAAAATCCCAAATGGGCCACAAAATCCACTTGATTTACCACTGCACCCAAGGTGACCTACCACAGTAAACCACCACATGTTATTGTTGCTGTAATCATAAGCACAAGACACAGAATGCTTCACAGAGCAGTATATTTATATATCCAATGTGTTCAACCGGCTGCTCAAAAGAGCAGATGAGCACAGCATTAGAAAAACACTGGGTATGTTTGTATAATATGCCTGTGTATGTAGCCAACTCAAAATACTCTTCCTCACTTGAACTGAGATAGTTTCCATTATTTATTTATCTACTTATTTATTTTAGTGGCTATTTGACATCTCTTCTTAAGCTTAGAAAATTAAGCCTCCTGCTTCATCATTCAGCTCTCTCCCTGCCATATGGTTGCTCTGATTCATCCCAGCCATCAGCTGGTGCAGTGCACAGTTCAGGGATGTTTTAAGTTTTACCATATTTAAGGGCAGGAGGATTTATTAGTTGCTCATCTTTTTGAAGCTCTAGACTTGGATGCGCCAACTAGCAGCACTCATTACTGTCTGAATTAATGTTATTTTCTTTCTCAGAAGAGCAGTCAATGCAGGAGGTGGGAAGGAGAAAATGGGCAAGCACTTATCTTTAAGTTGCTTTTGTAAAAATATTTCAGTTCCAATTCTCCCATGCCCAAGGCTGTGAGACCTGTAAATGGAATGTGGCACACTCCCTCTGTTGCAAATTTAACCTAATTCCCTCACAGCAAGTGCAGCTACATTAAAAAAGAATAGATTGTGTTGTGTACAAGTGATTTAAGCTGCAACTGCTGGGGTTTGGTATTATATTTACTCCCCAAAAAGGTTATCCAAATGTGTTTTGAAATGTAGAAAATAGATGACATTAGAGAACAATATATACTGGCCCATTCTGTATGTAACAACATATCATTCAAACAAATAACTCTACAGCAGGAAATGCAGGCGGGAACAGCATTTTTATAAAGGCACAAGACATGGTGTTCCCACTATGGAGCCTAAATATTCACACTTTCCCTGCTCCCCAGAGGCAAAAATAACATTTCTCTGCCAAACCACAGATCTTGAAACCCAGAACTAATGCTACCACCAAGGCCAACACCAGTATCTCCTATGTAAACAGTAACCAGTAGATAGACCTAACTCTGTATCCACAGCTGCTTCAAACAAATGCTGTAGACACAGCTGCCAGCCACAAGAATCACTGAGAATTAAATTATACTTTACCCAACCCATTAAAACAACATCAAGTTGACCATATTGGAGTTTTGACCAGTCACTAAACAAACCATAGGGAAGAAAGAGTAAGCTGGATCACAAACAAACAAGTGCAACCACTGGAAAAACAATGTGTATTTTCAATCCATTTAAAAGCATAGGCCACAGAGTGCTTTTCCCATTTAACAAATTGTTTTCATGTTCAGAAATATTTGCAAAGGGAAAAAAACCCTATTTTCTGATGAATAAAAACTGTTTGAATGGTCTGACTGATTAACATTGTGTAACATCTACAGAATACTTCTTGCATACATTTGAGCATTTAAAAGATTTGTGTATGTTAAATTATATCATTTAAATTTGGCCCTACATGGCTTGTAAAATCCATATGAGACAACAGGAGATAATTATCAGAGAATTTTATCTCCTTCAGCTTTTAGGAG
The DNA here is from genome assembly GCF_017639655.2 of Falco naumanni. Taxonomy (NCBI): domain Eukaryota; kingdom Metazoa; phylum Chordata; class Aves; order Falconiformes; family Falconidae; genus Falco; species Falco naumanni. The sequence continues at coordinate 64,028,166 of NC_054054.1, forward strand.
AGCAGTATAAACATCAACTTTATAACTGTCTTTGCACTCTATTTCAATTAGCGTGATAAGATATCATGTCCCTAATTCAAAGGAGAAAACACTTTTTTTTCTTTTCAATTCTGTATCCAAACAGAATAAAAATCTCTGGTATTTTACCATATATGACATACCTTATATAATAGACTCTGTCTATAAAAGTAGGTAGGTTTCCTAAGCTAGGCAAGATTTGAAGGAGAATGAGGTTGGGGTTTTGGTACATTTTTAAATTACTGATCTATGCAAAACAGACAGTCTTTTAAGCATACAAGGTCTTCCTCAGGCTTGAAAGAAAAGCAGAGATGCTTGAACTTAAATACAAGCTGAGAACAATTGCTTTGAATTTGTTAATCAGATCCTTTGGGAGAAAAGGCAGCTGACACCTCATAAATGGATGAATGACACCTGCAACAGAAGTGATGTTAAGATAGCTGTTTTCTGTGAGAAAGAGATGGCCGATTTACCATCAATTAAACTTACAGGAATTAATGGGTGTGGCCAAAAGAAGACATAATGTGCTACAAAACTAATATATCTCTACTCAATTCATGATTCCTGGTATCCAATAGCATTATGAATTTTAGTTCCCAGGTACTTATTTTGAAAGTACTTTGTAGGTTTCCCCTGCGGATAAGAACTGAAAAGGCAAAAATGAAATTAATGTTTTGTGAGAAATATTCTTTCTCAGATCTTCGAGTGTGTCTGTTTTTCATCAATTATTCATTTATTCTGGTGTTTAGTGGCAGTTTGGTTTCACACATATATTTTCCTTGCAGACATTTGATATACTTGTTAAAATATATTACATATGGGATGTGTAAGCTCCAGATCTTGTAAAGGTCCAATGCAGGACAGGGTATTTAACAGCTGAGAAGATATGTTCGCAGTTCTTACATTTGATGTCCAGCGGTTATCATGGGTCTGTTTAGTATGTGTTGGACCAAAAGAGTGCTGCTATAGTGATAAATTTAGAAAAGATCCACACTGAGGGTTGGAAGTATGTTGAAGGAGATGCCTCTAGGCAGGGGGACACATTGCATTTGTCATGGATTTCAGTGGAAGACTCTAGATGATAAAGGTGTAATTTAGATAGTCTTAGGTACAACATAACTATAAGCATAAACATGGTGGAATAAACATTTAAAATATCTTCTTCAAGGTTGTTTATTAAAAGCCTGCCATATTGCAAGGCCCTCTGTGTGATGCAGCTGTGCCCTCACGGTCAGATAAGAAAGGTGAAGTTACGTGTGAGAGTGAAAAGAAGCTGGTTGATGTGAATTTCTGAGGGTTAATCTCCACATTGTACATACTCCGGGTAGTCTTACGGGCTTCCATGATATGGACTGTCGGTACGTGAACAGGTAACATCTGGCGCAATGGGGTTGATCCTGGTGAAGTCAGGATTATGTAGTATGGTTTATGAAGGAAGTCTGCTCTGTCCTGCAGCAAGCGTGCCCCTTTGGTGAGCACGGACTGGAGGAGGGCAGTAAGAGTGCAATGACTGAGAATGCAAGGTTTCCCTTGATGGTATACTGGGGACAGTATAGGAAGTCTTAGGCACAGGAGATGCTACATAAGATGACAGGAGATGCAGATCTTCTTCAAGTTCCATCAGCCTGATCAATGTAGTCTTAGTGGATCAAGATTTACAGATCATTGTTCATCTGTTGGCTTAATCACTATGTAGGGACAGTGTCTTAAGCACTACCCAGGACTGTTTTCAAAAAGCAGCTGTGATTGTGATACTGCTTTCTTATGTTGGATATTTTGATGCTCTTTCTTATCCTAAAGCAGTTACTACAGCAGCCCAAGGTAGGATTCCAGCCAGGCTTGTCAACCAAGCTTCTTCTATAGGCTATGGAGAGAAACATTTACCTGCAGAGGCAGAACCATGCCATTCTGTGTAAAGCAGATAGGAAGTACCATTTGGGGATATCCATGGTACTTCCTTAGGTGCCTATAGTTAGTTGAAAAGACTCGGCTTTCTTGTCAGAAATTCTTTTCACAGAGAGCTTCTTCACGAAAAACTGAACCATTCCTCCTTCAAAGGTTGGGATTTACAGGTTTTCTTCTCCAACCCATTGGCATCAAAATGTTCAATGATGGCACTCCTCCAAGCTCAAAGTGTATGGTATTTCACAAGGAAAGGCAACTCCTCCATAATTTTTGACAAGGAAAAAAAAAAAAAAAAAAAAAAAAAAAAGCTCCTAACAATCTAGCAGAAAGAGTACTGAAGAAAAAAAAAACAACCACTCACAAAATCCAATAGTAAATTCCTTATGCTCAGCAGTTTCTAGGGCTCCAGGAGAGTGAATGTTTCCGGTAGAACTCTTTGAGTTGGACAATCCATCCACAAATATTTACTAAAGAGGTGTGAGCTGGCACTGGTGATTGCTAGTTAGTCTCTATCCAGATGGTCTTACTTCAGTCACTGCAGCAGGACTGTTGAATTTCTCTTAATTTGCAGCAGCTGGAGTTGAGCTAGGACAACACAAGCTTCCTGCTCATTCTCACATCCAGACTATCAGTCCCTGGTCTTGGTTCCTGATTTTGGCTGGGTTAGACTTAATTTTCTTCCTAGTAGCTGGTACAGTGCTGTGGTTTTGTTTCAGTGTGAGAATAACATTGATAACACGCTGATATTTCAGTCGTTGCTAAGCAGTGCTTACCCTAAGTCAAAGATTGTTCAGTTTCCCATGCTCTGCCAGCGAGCAGGTGCATGGGAAGCTGGGAGGGAGCACAGCCAGGACACCTGACCCAAACTGGCCAAAAGGATATTCCATACCATAGAATATCATTCTCAGTATATAAACTTGGGGGAGTTGGCTGGGAGGTGCAAATAACTGCTCAGGGACTGCCTGGGCATTGGTCAATGGGTGGTGAGTGATTGCGTTGCACATCACTTGTTTTTCCTGAGTTTTATTCCTGTTTCTCTTTGTTATCTTCCTTTTCACAACTACTACTAGTAGCAATAGTATTAGTAGTAGTATATTTTACTTTATTTCAGTTATTAAACTAAAAACCCACGAGTTGTACCTTTTTTCCCCAGTTCTCCTCCCCAATCCATCAGGGGAGAGGGGAGTTAGAAAGCAGCTGCATGGTACTTAGCTGCTGGCTGGGGTTAAACCATGACGTCCTGCAAACTTGGCTCAACTATTTCTTTTTCAGTATCTTTCCAGCCAAGAACATCCTCTTCTGATGGTCTCTCAGGACTGAGTGAAATTTATCTGGAGTAAGAGAGAAAAAGAATGGGCATCTAAGCACAAGCAGCTCAATCACCACACTTACCCATGACAGATTACGGCAGTCTGATTCCCACAAAATGCTGTATCATACGCTGTCTGGCTCTGCCCTGTTATCTTGTCTGTATAGTTGGACTGACCGAAGCATTGTCCAGCAGCCCCTTTTGGCCATCATTTCAGGCTCTTTGAAGATTCAGACAGTATCTGATATGTCTAAACTAGATTTTTTTTAGATTTTCCTTCCAAAAAAGGCAAAACCCTGACATTTTCCTTTCAATGGAAGCTTAGATGAAGACAGCCAAGTAACCTGAGGAACTGGAAGGCTTCTGAGGGCCCTATAGTCTACTTTAATCCATCTCCACACATCATTATCTCTTTTTATGAGTTTATAATCAAGAATTGCTTTTCTTTTAAAAACCTGAGATACTCTGAAGGTAGTAATATCAAAGTAATCTCAATCAACTTAATGTGTCAATTGCTTATTAAATACCAATAATTTCCAAAGCAGAAAAAATATACTGTACTGTTTCGTGGCAAATGTTTTGTAGAAAAACAGTGTAATATTGTCATGGTTTAACCCTGGCTGGCAGCAAAGCACCATACAGCCACTTGCTCACTCCCCGCCCCCCCCCCCCCTCCAGTGGGATGGGGGAGAGGATTGGAAGAGTAAAAGTGAGAAAAGAGAAAAAAACAGTTTAATAGGTAAAGCAAAATTTGCACATGCAAGCAAAGCAAAACAAGACATTCATTCATACTTTCCATTGGCACCAGCTACTGAAAAGAAAATTAACTCTATCTCAGCTGAAACTAGGACAATATCCACTCCTTATTCCATACCATTTATGTCATGTCACACTTTCCAATACAACCTCATTAACCACCACCCTTCCCATCCTTTGATATGATACACAGTTATCCCCCTAGTCTACAGACCGCCCTTGTAAAAATGTCTATAAAATGTCCAAAAATGTCCACAAAATGTCTATTGAGTTCATTTAGTCCATGAACATGGTCTGTTAGGTGGTCACTCAAGAGAGGCGAGGATGTGTGTTGTATGGGGTCATTGCGCACCAGAGCCATCTCAGGTCAGGTCACTGCTGCACTTGCACTGCTTCCTGTAAGGCTTGTCCTCCAATGGTTCAGATGGTTGCTGCTGTAGTCATTCTTATAACATGAAACTCAAATCATGGGTTACAACAACTTGAAGGTATATCCATTACAATCTCCACCCCTGGTCCCTCTGGACCAGCCCATAGGGTTTAACATTGCAATGAACTCCTCCCCTTGCTCCTGCTCCAGCTTGGATGTGCCCACAGACTGCAGTCCCTTAGGGGTGCACCTGCTCCAAGTGGAGCCTCAGATGTGAGCCACAGCCCCCCCAGGGATATACCAGCTGCAGCATAGACTCATGCACAGACACAGACACTTTGAGGTGCACCTGTTCCAGCATGGCCTTACCCACAGCCACAGTCCCTTCAGAAGTAAATCTGCTCTAGCGTGGCCTTACCCCTGGCTGCAGGCCCTCCAGGGATGTACTTGCTCTGTCATGGGCTTATCCATGCGCACACGCCTTGAGGTGCTCCAGCATGGCCTCATGTGCAGCCACTGATGTGCAGCAGCGATGCCCTGGCCACCTGCCAGCCCAGGCACATGGCCATCGCTGTTATCAGATGCCAGCCCGGGCACAGCGCAGTAAGATAAGCAGTACAGCAAGCAGCGAGAGCAAAAAGCAGCCACTAACGAGCACTGGACTCCAATGCGCAGCAAGGCAAGCAAGCCCCGTGGCCAGCACAGAAACCTGCCTTTTAATAGCTAGACAGCAATAACAGCTAGAAATTCCAACTAGCACATTCCAATCAAATCTGTCATTATCTCAAACCCTTCAGGCCCCATGTTGGGCACCAAAAAGGAACTGTCATGGTTTAACCTCAGCTAAGCACCACACAACCACTCACTCGCTCCCCCCACAGTGGGATGGGGGAGAGGATCAGAAGAGTAAAAGTGAGAAAACTTGTGGGTTGAGATAAAGATAGTTTAATAAGTAAAGCAAAAGGCATGCACACAAGCAAAGCAAACCAAAGAATTCACTCACCACTTCCCCTGGGCAGGCAGGTGTTCAGCCTTCTTCAGGAAAATAGAGATCCGTCATGTGTAATGGTCACTTGGGAAGACAAACACCATAATGCCGAATGTCCCCCCTTTCCTTCTTCTTCTCTCAGCTTATATATACACTGAGCATGATGTCCCATTGTATGGAATAATACCCCTTTGACTAGTTCAGGTCAGCTGTCCTGGCTGTGTCCCCTCCCAGTTTCCCATGCCCCTCCAGCCCTCCTGCTGGCAGGGCCTGAGGAACTGAAAAGTCCTTGATACGATATAAATATCACCCAGCGATGACCAAACCCATCAGTGTGCTATCAACATTGTTCTCACACGAAATCCAAATCACAGCACTGCACCAGCTACTGAGAAGAAAATTAACTCTATCCCAGCTGAAACCAGGACAAATACACACACCAGCAGTTAGAAAAGAAAACATGGAACTATCTGATGAGATGTTGACTGTTCCAGTATTCTTATCAATTGGACAGAGATCTGCATGATGGTGAAAAATGAAAGGTAATCAAACTGCCAACCACAAACAAATGTTGCCAGTTTATCTCATTATTGGTGATCAAGCTGCTAATATAACATGGCACTTCAGTTCATTAGCAGTGAATATGACACTAACAAGTACCTCAGGCAATTAAAACAAGTCCTGTATTGTATTAGGTTACTTGTAATCAGCACTTTGGACAACCTGGTGATCATATATTTAATGCGGTCCATGCAGTAGTGGCAATAACCCCAGAATGAAAACTGGCTACATTTTAGGTGCTTCTCATTTTGTTGGCTGTAAGGTCTGTGCAAAAATCTGCTGAATGCAAGGAAAAAGCGTAGGTGGGTGTTAATAAGAATGGCTTGAAAGGCTGTTAATATAAAATCCAGATGTTTTTATTAAAAAATTTAGAAGAATTCTTAAAGCCAGCACCAGCTGCAGGTGTTGCTATGCCATAATTGTTCAGATGCTATGGTAACAGCCACTGTGAAAAACACCAAGACAGATAGTTTTACATCACTTTTCTTCATTCGACCATTACATTCACTTTTGATTCGTATGCACCTACCAGCTGATGTTTTAGTTACAATCTCCAATGAACTCAAAATCTGAAAAAAAAGCTTAGTTAAAATATCCGTGCTTCACTCAATTAATACATAAATGCAGCATACGCTGCTAGCGCTTGCACTAGATCTCACTAGCTCTCATTCCCTTATCCTCTAACCCAAACAACTTTTTTACAGCTTCAAAGAATCCTTATGAAAAGTTTTGATAACCAAGTGTGAAAGAAAACATGGTTCCAAGATTAAGTCAAGTAGGTCTTGGAGACCTAAGAACTGTCTTGTCACTGGTCTACTAGCAAAACTTAAGTAGATAAATACTTTTAAAAAGTAAACATAATGAACAAAATTTAACATATATTCTTCCCTGGGTACACTGACAGTAACAAATACCTTGTGTGGCAAGGTAAGAGTTACATGTATTGTGGATGTTTTGTATGAGGAAAATTACAGGTCGAATAATCCTCTAGCACCCTACTTTCTAGGCCCTGAAACTAACCCCATCACCCCTTTAGCTTCGTTCTTCCGCTAGGGAGTAAAGAAAGGCACTGTCAATTCAGTGTTAACAAAACGAGAGCAAGTAGGCTAGCTGGTATCTGAGCTCAAACGGGACAGAACAAACCTATCAGCAATGCAGTTAAGTGGCAGATACAATTTAAATTAGATAAACGTGGAGTGGAAGAAAGAGCCAAAGTATTTTTCACATGCTGCTGGGATCTAAATTACCTAGAGATCTAAGCTACCTAGAGTATTTCAGGAACAGGATCTAGCATTCATCGCTAGCATGTTGGAGTGCTGCTGGGAGTTTAGAACAAGGAAATGATTGGGCAAAATAATAACATTGACAAGAATTGCTAAAGGAAACATTGGAACAGACTAGGATTTTATAATTTGGTGATACATTTTTTCCCCTTAATACTGTACACAGGGTAGTCTGTCTCAACTCCAAGCTCCAGTGTGCCACAGACAGTAAAGCTTTACATGGACTCGAGATAAGACAGTGAAAGAGACATTAAATATTGAGAACGATGAAAACAACTGAGGTTATTTAGTTTAGAAAGCAGGAGTATAAGAAGGACCATTTAAAATAATGAATGGTTTAGGGGAAAGAGAACTGGTACTCCTCCACAGCCCATCCCAGCCCCATAACACAATTACAAGAGAAAAGTTGATGAAATTGTCAAGCAGAAAATGTGAAATGAACAGAAGGGAAACTGTCTTAAAGTAGCACATTATCACTCCATGGAATTCAATGCCACAGGAAATTGTTGAGGAAAAGAGTTTAACAAGATTTTAAAAGGGTTGAGTTATTTATACTAACAAGTAAAACTTTTGTGCCTATGTGGCTAGGTCAACAAAGTAAGGGACTTTAACCCTTCATGGAGAAGGAAGCTGTGGGTAGGGGCTTGCAGAAAGACATCTGGATGTATGAAGCCTAGAGGAATTCTGGCTTCATTTGAACTTCAGGGATGGCCAGTACCAGACTGCCTGTTAGGGCAACCTTCACATTTATAGCTCTCAAGAGCTTCTGATGAAGGAAGCAGGAGAGAAGGGGATGCTGGAACTTATCAGGATAAGATCTACGATCCATATAAGCTCTTCCTAAAGACACCAAAACTCGAGATTTAATACACATGCACCAAAACTCATGGGAAGTCAGGTGCTTGCCTATAAAAGCTAGACATCTGCTACCTGGCAATGCTGTCCCTCCCTGCTGTTTCCTCAAGCTATAATCATGTACACTCAGCTATAACACTGTTACACAGAATAGGCTCTGAAGAGCAGAAACCTGGAATATTTTTTTTTTTTCAACTTATCTACAAGAGTTGGGTAGACACTTGCACACAAAAATGAATATTGACAGGTCACACCACAATGCTGAGAGATTCAAGAAAATGGAGTGAAATTGCCTAGACTTCAAAATTAAAACATGAGTTTTCTGTATTGTAGGACTTTGTCCTGAAGAACAAAAGCAGCATGATGTTGACTGTCTTAATAAACCATCCTTTTCCGGTGCCTTTCAGCTGGGCCTGCAGAAGGAGCCTGCAGATATCCTATAAATAGGTAGGTAACTCTGCTAGCATGTTGGTCTTGATGCCCAGTTCTTGATATGTTCAACCAAGCTTTCACACTGTGTGTCTGGTTTAATGTCTTATCAGGCCACAATGTCTGGCTCTGGAGTAGAAACAGCTCAGCCCACTCGCACCAGCATTCAGACAAATGATGAAGAAAATGGTACAGCTGCTGAGCACAAGTGCCTGAGAATGTCTAGTTTGGGATTTTAATGCATCGTGGCTTTCACTGCTGCTAACTGTTCTTCTGTCATAGTTTATCCACAAATTTATATCGTCAAATTATAGTAAATAAATAAATAAATTTTTTTTAAAAAAAAAAAGCTATAAGCTCTGGTACAAATTAAACAAACACCATTGTGTTGTCCTAATACAAAAATGTAAAGTGGAAGAGGAAAAAGCAAACCAGAGCTAGTTTAAGGGGGGAAGGCGGGTGGGGGGAATAACCCACAACAGGAAGTGTAGGTCACTACATAAAAATCTAAAATGTAACCAAACTTCTGTTGAGCAGAAGAGATACTTATAGCTGCTCCATCCCTTTTAGTTCAGCTAAAAGAATAAGCCAGTTTTAAAAGGCCCTAACAATTACCAAAACTATACATGGTAAGCAGAGCTACAGACCTGCTCTCTCCCTTGCAGCAGCTGGAAGGATGTTATCATAGGGTGAAGGATTTCCTAAGCATTTCATTAAAAAGTTAAACTTTTGATAGAATATTACTGGCTTTGAGAAAACTGACAAGAAGGAACAGCTCACTCTCCACATATAAGTGCCCATCAGTGAAAAGAGCTGGCCTCTATCCTGTTGGTTAGTCTATTGAAGTGGGCTGTAGGAAGTTCAAAACACTGCCCTTCTGAGGCGTCTTCCTTATCTCAGGGAGGTGGTCCTACCAAAGCCCACAGAGTGACGTTTGCTTCCCTGGTGGTGCAGTCTTTACATCAAGTGGAAAAGCACTAATTGGTAAGACTGCTTACATAGCTTGGTGGCTGAGGTGCATTCTCCATAGGACTCACATTAAATAACGGATCTGCCCAATATGACTGCATGGCCGCTGCATATTTTAAACTGTCCTTTACTTTTTTTTTGTGAAAAACATGGGAGAACCTAGATTTCATTTTGTCAAAATGTCAAAACTGTTGGTTTCTCTGCCCTTAAAATGGAGTTAATGATATTGTGACAGCTGCGTTGTTTTCAAATATGAGATGACATTTTTCCTACACCCTTCTGTGATGAGATGCTCCTGACCTCAGGTATAGCATAGGACAACAGAAAGGGCATAAATAGTGTACTTGCACTGTTTACATAGCTGCGTAGACCAGCTTACACAAAGAAACCTGCAAGTTGCAGTCCCTCTCCCAAGGTGTTATGTTACTATCTAACATATGTAACTAACACAGCTAGTTACCATAGCTATGGCAAGACCTAACTGCCCACATGACAGGCAGGCTGAAGGAAAGGGGCCCAGCAGAAAGCAGTTGTCTGTCCTTCCAGGTTGAAAATTAAACCTTATGTCAACTACCTGCAACGCCAGCAAAGACCATGACAGAGCACATGTGCTAAGTGCCCTCTCACAGCAGGGAATGGGACCCACTGCCCACTGGGATGGAAAATGACTGAGGGGAATTTCGAGGCGGATAGTGTTGTAAGAGGAAAATTAACTTAGCAGTCAAGAAACATCTGGATGTGGAACTTTTTTATGCCACTCCATGTCACTTAGGGTGTATATGAAACACTGTCATAGGGAATCAGTCTGTTTCAGCATCTTTCAGCTGGGGCCACAGATTTTAACCATGAGTTAGGAGGTCTGTGCAGATGACTTGCTTGGGAAGCTGCTTCTTGCCTTTTGTTACTGGGTTTACTTTCACAAGATCTGTTTCATTTGATATTCCTCATAGTCTATCAGGTTTCCAAAAGATAATGTACTAAGTTTGCGCAGATTTTAAAACACGCTTGCAAAGTGAGTGCTAACCAGTTTGAGATTCCTATGGTGATAAGCTCTATGAATCAATACAAGCTTGGCTGCCTGCGTGGCTTTGCTTTATGGAAACACATCAGTATCTCCATAATCATAAGCCTGTACCTGATTTAACAAAAAACAGTAAAAGAAGGAAAAATAGACGGTGTGGGTGGCAACATGCTACTCTTCTGTCGAAATGGCAAAGTATTGTCTCATCTTGTCATATTATTTATATCACACTGAATACATAGACTATTTAAATGCGGGTTTATTCAGGGTTATATTGTTTAGCTTTTGCGAATCAACTGTTATACGAAAAGGAAAATCAATGTATTGCACACTGTCTCACATTCTATTAATCCAACTGAAGATACAGTGAACAGATGCGCAGCACGTTTTCATACAAGTCATATGATCCTTAGTTGAACAGGACACTTTCAACAAGAAAACATTCATAATGCAACGTTATCGCTGCTATAAGGATTGTGACTTATTGAAATGCAATATATATATTTTTTAAAACACTGTCTGAAACTAGGTACATTACCAAGTTTAGAAATCCTATTAGGAAACGTGGTATACACCATTAGCTGCCTAAATACCTTTGCACTGTGTTGCTCTTGTCCTCAAGAGGTATTTAAATGTCTAATTCCCAGCGACATCACCAGGACCAAGGTGCCTACATACCTGTGAAGGTTCAGGTTTCCTACAGCATAAGGATAATATTTTCAAGCCTGAGGCATACTTATTGCATACACCCTTGTAAAAAGTAACTTTGCTCTTCCATATCTGCCACATCTCACAGTGGCTTTTGTATTTCTCATATTTGCTGTTAACTTAGGTGTGGATTTCACTCACAGTGAAATCAGCAGGGCCTAAACTCAGACCTAAGGTTAAACACATGCTAATCTATTCTGAATGAGAAAAGAGCACTGAGTTACAGAGGGATAACTACCTGGTATGGACTCTGTGGGTTTTCATTTGGGTTTCTAAATTGCCTGGTGCATTGTCAAAATGTCCCATTTAAGAGCTCTACAGAAGCGTATTTCCCTCTTTTTATGGGATTGCTTTCATCAGTTCCTGCAGAGTCCCTCTAACTCAATCAGTGCCTCATTCTAATACATTTGACACAATAATGCTCTGCAGCTGCATGCAGAAACCATGGAATAACAGCAGTGAATTAACAGGCTTCTGAAAACTTCCCAACTAAAATTCTTGACAGATTTTCTGAGTCACAAAAAATAAATAAAAAAGACTGCAAAACCCTAATAAAATACCCATCAGTGCTTTATCATGCTTCTACAATACAGATACAAGCAGGTTTTGTTTTTTCAGTCATTCTGACTTTCTCAATGACATTTATCTGATATTTAACCCCTCTGATACATATATAAATTTCCAGGACTTGGGACATTTCTAAATGACAGGGGAACAGCCCTAATAATGCTCATCTTCATACCTACTTGCTGACTACTTAAATACAGAAAAAGGATTTTGGCATGCTGAACAATTACAATTCACTTTCAATCAAGATAACAAGCCTGTGCCAAGGTTAAGGTTCCAACTAAAGTAATATAAGTAATATTCCTGTATTTAAATATCCTCTTTTGTATCGCTTGAAAGATTATATTTCTGACCTGAACCCATCCACTGCCTTTTGTATGCTGCTAAAGATTTCCCCAGATACTTCTCAGTAATGCCTGATTTCTAAGTCTGAGGTCCTTCAGGGTGACAAGTGCTGTGGTAAGTAAGAAACTAATTTTCTTCAATTTGGCTAAGGAATTGTGTGAGAAAAAATTTCCTATGAAAAAATAGCTTTTCAGTTAAATAGAAACTTGCACTAATTATATTTTTAATCAAAATACATCAGGTTTATGGTAAAAACCCTCACATGGTTCAATTGTGATTGTCTATGAAAACAAAATTAATTACTTTTGGTTAAGACTTTTGTAGAGGAAAAGCATTACTTCCTAGCTATTTCTACATTTGTTCCTGATCTGATAAGGGAAGTATAAAAGAAACAAAAGCCAAGAGAATATAAAATCTAGCCATTAATAATTCACATGTAATTGACCCACTGGAAGGAGAAATAACCTGAGACATGCATGTCAGGTTCCCTTATGCACAAATTTTCCAGATATCACAATGATGGGTGTAACATACAAGCCTTTGTAAGAAACTTTGCCATCTTTGCAGACAGCTGCAGCACTTTAATACAATGTGCTAAATGGAATTCTGTGCCCAGAAGATTCAGTTACATTCTGAGCAATGTAGTCTCAGCAATATTTAAAACTCATGCTGAACGTCTCCAGCTGGCAGAAAGATATTTTTCCCTCACCAAATGTATCTCTCTTTTCCATGTTTTAGGTCAATTTTTGCTTGCCCCTTTACTGTGGTAGGTCATATCGTGTGAACCTTTCTCCTGATCTTTGCCTCCTGCGTCTCTTCCAGTTTCAGACAGACACCTGCAGCTATCCACCCACAACCTTCTCTTCCTTTCCTGTGGCAGATAACTCGTGCTTTGGCAGCGTTTTTTCCCAAGCGTTGCTTGAGTTCAGGAGCCTATGCACTGCACTGTGAAACAGATGTAGGGCAATGCCCATGGCATATAATGTGGAGTTATCACATGTTTTTACACAGTCAGTACTGCTGTTGTTGTTTACCTGATGTGTAGTTTCATTCATATCTTCTTTGTTCATCTGTATCATATTTGTCGCTGTACTCTTCTACTACAGAAGAGGTTATGAGGGCACAATGACAACAATTCTCTGTACTTCCATGCACATACAATCTAAATTTTCTTCCTCTGTTCAGAGAGGAAAATTTGTGTCCTACCAGGTCTGGGGACAAATGCTTACCAGTCCCTATAATCCCCAGTTAGCTGTCCTGGCAGGGTCAATTTATGCCTTTATTCTGCAAAAGTAGGTAAACAATGACTGGGGATCTGCTGACATCCTAGCCTCTTTGCACAGATATTAAACTCCTCATGAGATAACAGCAAAGAATGGGGCTTCATTTTGATATTCTTGGTCAAAGGCTGAATTGTAGCCGCTGTTCAGCAACCCAGCAACTCATGTGCACCAGAGTTGCCTACCCGTTTTCTGGCAAGCAGATTTCACCGATGCATTCATGTGTTCATCAGGATATCCAGGCGCTACGTGTACAGCCTAAGTGCATTTATACTCTTTGGGCTGGAAGACTTTAAGTAAGTGTGCAACATTTGTATGATGGTAACATTACATCTTTAAAATTCCTGTTTACTTTTCCATTTCTGAAGGAAATTAATTCAATCAAACAAATGGATTCTAAGGCTGAGGTTTTTAGCAGCACTTAGCTGTTGGCCTGTATTAGCTATATGAACTCCAGGGCGAGTCTTCTATCGACATCAGTGCCAGCAGTCAGGACAATGATGAGCACTTTGAAGGACCCCATGTACACAGGCGTTTATTCAAATTTATTGTGTAAGATGCATGTATCAGAAGTACCCAGCAGCCAAATCTGGGAGCAGGTTCCTTAAGGAATACAGTAGTTGTCTACAGAAATCTAGTAAAATTAATAATAATGCTTAATACTACTGGAGCACCTAGATGTTCTTTCTGACACCAAGTCCTACACAATAGCCTCTGCCTGAGCCCCTGTTAGTGATAAGATAAATCTCCTAGCTTCAGTGGCTCAGAATTGGACACAGAGAAAGAGACCGTCTGTGACTCAAAAAGCTTATCTTCTGAATAAACAAGACAGACAAAGCCTGGCTGAAAACAGATCTGTCAAACTTGCAGAGACACTCAACACCTGCTGGCTTCTGTTCACTGAGCCAAGCTAAAACAGGGCTGTGATGTGACTACCTGAGTAACTGAATAAAGATGTAAGCACACTGTAGTGTATTTATATGAACCCTTGGTCACTGTTTTTGTGTGCAGAGGTCCAGAAATATTGCATGTCTTTGTCATGGGGGTATGAAGATAGGACCCTGCACTCATCACAAGCCATTAAAAAGAATGTGCTGTACATTCCCAAGATATCATTGGCCATTTTTATTAGAATGCTTTTATTTCTTAATTAATATTTTTATTTCAATCTTAACCAAGCAAATTTTTTTCAACAGAGGCTACATACAGAACATGCCACAGTTGGACTTCTAAATGAAACTAGTCTGGCTGATGAAAGCCTATCTGAACAACAGTCTCAAAGCAAGAAAACAGCTGCACATTCTCCCCTATGCACAGAGGTGTTCAACCTTTTCAAACCTTGATAAGAAAACTGTCTTTAATCTTTCATATATTTCCCCTCTCCTCCTTCAAATTAAAAATAACAATTTCTGATTTAAGAAAGATAGTAAAATAAAAGTCTTAGTGTGCACTAAAAAGAACACACCCCCACCAAAATCTGGCACTGGGAGATTTCTTGAGAGGTTTGCTATGAAACTGTAAACACAGAAAAAACAGTTGCTGGCAATTTTCCCCATCTTAAGGATAACACATTTGTACTTTTATGCTCTTCATTGGGCTCAGGTGGAACAGTTTGACCTCTGGTCCAACTCCAGAAATGTGCTTGAGCTCTCCTTTTGTCAAAGGAAATTTAGAATTATCTCCACTTTCACTTTCATGCAGTAGCAGGTCAAGAAGTGCTGGGTTGGTACAGATCTCTGTGAATAGCGCTTGGTACATCTAGTGAGCATCCCTTTCCTGCCACCCTTCCACTGGCACTGGAGGGAAAGCAGGTCCTCTGAAGGACAGCTCAGGACTGCTGAGGTGTGAACTTGGTCTGAACTGCCCTTGCCAGGAGTGTCCATCCCTCTCTAACCACCACGGAGGAGCTGACAGACGCTGCCTAGCAGTCACTGTGACTATATTGCTCTCCCTGCAGGAGTCCCCAGTCTAGACCTTCAGGGGGTCCTAGCCTATTTGAATCAGTGGTGTTACCCCTTAGTCCAGTTTTTGTCCTACATCCTCACCTCTTACAGGTGCCTCTGTGACACATCCCACATTACTGATGGAGTGCAGCCAATGCAAAGTACCTACAGCGAGAGGAAAGCAGCAGATACTGGCACCGCAGTACTATTTCCAGCCCTGTCTCGTGGTCCCTACATTGTACCAGACCAAATCAAGCTCTCCTTTGAGAGAAACAGTCCTTCTTAATTTGATTACATGCACACACAAAAGTTATGGATTCCTAAACAACTCCCCCAGTGCCTCCCCCATAAGCTGAATAATAACCATCTGGTGGAGTAATTTTTAAAAACTACAGCTATGCCAGAATTTGCTTGGCAAGTTTTTAATCAAATTGAAGGAGGCAAACCCACAAACAACGGTCTTCTTCACTCCACAAGCCTGAGTCATCCACAGACACCATCTCTCTTGTGCTCTGGAGGAGGCAGGTGTCCTGTGGGGAAAAAAACACCACAGTGTGTAATTGTTTTGTTAAAAAATTATACTTACTGGGGACCAGAATAAATTCCACAAGTACTTGTATTTCTAGCATTTCTCAGCTCCCAATTCTTGAAAACTTCTCAATCTTCTACATGTTTGTTTTGAGTTTGTTTTGAGTTTGGTTTTGTGTGTGTGTGTGTGCGTAACTGTAGTTGCCAAAAGACTCCCCCAGTTTTATTTCAGTTTTTGATTTTCTGTAGCATACTGACATTTCAAATTTTTATCCAGTGAATTTCTAGGTGAATATCAACTATTCCAATTTGGAGTAGGGATGTTTACATACAAAGTCTTTCTTTGGTGAGGTTTCTTTTACAGTCCCATGAGAAAAAGGATCATTTTGATGCCATTTGGATCAGGCTCTAGCAGCTGGAAAAGATGCAGTGACTCTACAAGATGTACACTGACATCAAGGACTTATGTTTAAAAATTACCTTTGAAAATCTCACGTGTAGACTAACCTGACCCCTTTCCCAGGACTAAGTCTTTTATAGGGAATATTATAGAGTCATAGTTGCAAAGATGCTCATATGCTCCCAGACCAACTTTGAGAGAGAGAATTATAGCATACTCTGGAGTTACTAAGGCCTCCAGAGCTGCTCCTTGTTGCTGACACATCAAGTGTCTGGATTGTTTTTCTGACTATTGCTTGCTCTTGAGCTGGAACGGGAATGCTGTGTTCCTTTGAATGGGCATGGTCTGCTTCCACACTGTGCTGTCGGTGCCACTGGTCTCCTGCCTGAGAACTGGACACACCTGAGAACTGGAGCTGCCTGCACTTGTACAGAGATGTAAGGGTTCCTCCACACCACAAACAAGACTCCTTTATCATGGACCTGGGGTTATAGCAGTCATCCGTCTTCAGTTCAACTCCTCCCTTTCCAGCTAGTATTTACACTACCACTGCTGAATGATAGGAAGGCAGCTAGATGAAAGCAATGGCTAGTCTTCAGTAATGGGCAGCATTCAACAAATACAACTGTTAGAAAAGATGTTGTGCATGGCTGAAAGGTCAAGCCCCTGTTATCTCTGTATCCTGATGGTCAATTTGCCACAGTTTGCATTTTGAAGATTTGAATCTCTTCCCCACACAAGTGAAAAAATAATTCATTTAAGACAGAGGCCTTGCTGCAACACCCCTCCCACAGCAGGGTGTTGATTTCAATACTACATGTCAGAATTAATCAATCTGGTTTTATTTCAAAGTTAGCTAAAGGAATTTTACTGAATTTGAGTAGAGAATTAATGTTACAGGGCAGAAATAGCATATCCACTCAAAGCAAAAATGGCCTCTGGAGTTAATGGAGAGCCCTCAGCAACCTGTGACAGATTTTGCCAATTTTTTGCCTGAATTTAAAAGAACGTAGAAATAATTTGACACATGAATCAGGAAATGAGGTTGCCCTTTTCCCCCCTTTTAGGTCAGTTTTGGGAGATGTCTACTCTGAGCAGCTGGATTCAAAGGCTCTCTTAATATTTAAGTTATATTAAAAAATCTACAAGTAATTGATGAAATGCTTTCACTAAGTCCAGTGAGTTGGCTGCTCACCTTGTTTCCCCCATGCAGTAGCTTCAGAAAGCTCTGTTTGCTCAGCAAGGAACACAACCCATTGAATTTGTACAGGCTGAATTGCTACACAAGCCCCACACACCTTGTTCGTGCTTAGGTACAGTAACCGTATTTCTGACAGTCAAAGCATCAAAACTCCTGTTTCGATGCTTTATCTGAACCCCAGAGAATAAAACTACCCTGGCTTTGTATTTTGTAAGTGCCATTGCTTCCCGATTCTGGCTCCACAACCACATGAGCATGGTGTTGGATGGGAAGATTTTTCCCAGAATGGGCCATCTGACAGTTATCAGGAGACTCCAAACACATCGTTAACATTTTCTACCAGAAAAGCCTCAACAGTGTCTGTGCTCATTCACATTTTTCCTTCACCCCACACCCAATTCATCACATTGAATACTCATTCTACTGGGCTGCTAGTTGCTGATAAAAAGCAGGGACAGCCCAGGTTGCTTCAGGAATATGTCTTCAATCCATTTCTTACTTGAATGAAGAAAAGGATGTTTTGTTTGAGGAGCTAAAAAGTGAGACAACATCCCAGGCATCCTAAGTTACCAGGCTTTAGTAATGAGCTGGGAGCATCCCAGAGAAATCAAGAGAAATTATTCTTGCCACTTATCGTTGACATCCCTGACAGAGTGATTTTTACAAACATCTAATGTGACAGAGATTTTCAGGGAGAGATTTGCTGGGACTGATCGCAGAACAGGATAGGAAACTTGCAGTAGTATGACTTTTCCTACTCCTCTCCCAAAATACAGCTGTATCCTCAGCATTAAGTGGACCCAGGTGCTACTAACAGAGCAGCTGCCTTCCTAAATATAAAAGCCCCAAGGGGCTGATGGTCTTTTGTATTGTGTCTGTCACTTCTGTGTTTGTCTCTTGTAAGTGATAAAGGTAAAAACCTAGAAAATGTTAAGCAATTAAAGTGAAATTAGAGGTCAAAAATCAACAACAAAAAAGTTTCATTAAAAGATTTGGGGTTTTATTATCTTTAAATATGCTTGAAGAAAATGCTGAAGAACCAGATCTTCCATGTGATTAGATGGTTTGGGACTTGGCTCAGGTGATGTCTTAATTTTAGCTAAGAGGATTTAGTCTCATTTTTTATTGCTAGTAGTAGTGGTGTTTCAATGTTTTATTTTGTCTTTTCCTGCTTTACTTTGAAGTCAGTTGTATCCCTTTCTTAGTCTAATACCAAATTGGATGTCCCCTATGTAAGTAGTGCAGTAAAATGCTTGGGGGGGAAAGCAACTAAAACTACTTCCCTTCTTGCACTGGTATCTTTCTCCTCCTCGCGTGCATATCAGTTATTCTATAGACTAAAAAGAACTTGTGTCCCAGAAAAGATGAAAGAATTATATGTGTGCCATAATACTAATAATCCTTCTAGTATTATAACATTTGGAGAAACTCCTGTAACAATGGATTACTTCTAAATGACTATGTTATTTTTCTTAATAAGAGCTTTTGTAAACCATTGTTCCACCATGACAAAAACTGAGTACTTGTGCATGCCATGAACTTCATCTGCTAAAAAAATTAGTTTTCATTGGTTGATAGGATACACAGTTGAAAAATGTACCTCTTTGCCATAAGAAAAATTATTTTGTGAACTGAAGCAGAAAGTTTTATGATGCTTCTCCATAGCTTTGATTTCTGCAGTACACTGAGCAGAACAAGCTCTGAGATGAGTGCTTGAAAAGTGTTGTACAATTTGGTATACCACTTCGGTAGAACTTGTTTAGCATAACTTCCTTAGCATTAGTAGCTAAATTTGTTAAAGCCTTAGGTTGCAGCCTGTGGACTTTTCACCTACGTATGTTGAACTCTTACCTATGTAAGTAAAAGAAGGCCCCAGAGCTGGTTCAAGCTGGAAGTTAAGGAAGCTACAGTCACCAGCAGAAGCTTCAACCTTAGAGACAGGAAAAGAAATGGGCCACCAGGAGACAACGAAAGGACCTAATGAAGAACGGAAAGACCCCAGACCCTAATATTACTATTGGTCTGAACTGTTGCATGAGGGGTGCAGAACTTGGATTGTAAGGGTGTAACTTTCCAGGGATTTCTTTGTTCAGAGGCATTCTTTGGAGGAATGCAGCTCAAGCAGTAGTGCTAATAAAAGAGAAGTTTCTAGAAAAACTTCCTTTTTTTGCTTATGGAATTAGTGGAAACCTAGTGTCCAACCCTGTTATGGTGGCTGGCATGTGTAATTTCCATGGCAAAGCAAAGTTTCAAGCACTACTGTAGGAGCTGGCTTAACCACTGAGCTTCATTAGCAATGTAATTGGTCTCTGGTTCAGATGGGAGAATTGCAGTATCCTATGCAGTATGGTAGAGATGACGTTTAAATCAGGTTTCTTAAATATGCACATTTAGTTTACTTAATTGCCTGTAAAATAATTATTCTGTACTGAACAATTATGTTGTGGTAGGGAGCAAGGCTTCTAAACATCTCAAAGGCCCAGAATTAAGACATTGTTCTCTCCTAAGATATATGGTAAAACAGCAGAAGTGTTTTATCTCTACAGCGGAGTCTCTGCATCAGACTCAGGGCTATATTTAAGAAGACACTCTTAATGTTTTCTTCCCCTCATTTTTTTACCCTTCCTTGTGCTGTTTTAATTTAGCAAGACGGATGGAAATACACTTCAAACCATGGGCAGGAATGAGGATTAAAATCCCTGGATGGCATCAGTGGCTTCAGTTAGATCAGAATATCTGAAGCTAGTCACGTGAGAATTTTGGCTGGTCAAAGATGCAGACATCTCCTGAGTGTGGTCTGGGACGTTGAGTTGGGTGGTGAAGGTAGATGATGTGGCCATATCCCTTTTGAATACTGATCTGTGGGCTGACCTGAGTTAAAGGTTGTTTGCAGGGAAGATAGGAAAGAAATCTTTTTCTCTTTGAGAATTGTAGCCTAACCCAGATGAGGAGGTGTGAAAGGGAGGAGAAAGTCCTCTTTTTTTTTTTCCCCCTAAAGAGCTCCCCCTGGTGCCTTGCACATGTTCCATGTAGGGGGTGGTGGCTGGCAGTTTGCAGGGAAGTGACTTTTTGCATTTGAACAGAAGCACCTTGAGCCTTCCTGGAATGGTAGCTGTGCTGTGGGCTGAGCTGGGATGTTCAGCAGTACTTCATGCTTATTCTCCTATCTGCCTTTTTGCTGGCCTGGGTGGTCATGGTGTCATTAATCAAATCTCAGTTCATAGTGAAGATCTGGACACCAGGAATCAGAGGAAACAAACTGAGAATCAGAAAATAAGTTTGTTAAAAGTGGGTTTTTTCCCTCCTTGCTTTATTCTCTGTTGCCAAAACCCCACCCCACCTGGCAGAAACCGCATTTTTCTTTAAAATAGGATCCTTCCCTTGAGGGAGAAAAGCCAACTGAGAGCCCAAAGCACAGTCATTTCACAAAAAAGTAACAGACTAGGAGTTTGATTTCCACAGCCCTCATCACCATGTGATACTTCGGCAGATAAACCAGAAGTATCAAACCCAAACCAGTGTTCCTTCACATTAGTGCTGCCATATTGACCTCTCTATCCTCCAACTGGATGCTTAGGGAAGAGCACAGGGTGTTGAGCAACAGTCATATTCTCAACTTGCTTTTCAGCAACAGCAGATGCTAGGTCTTTCCAGCTGGAAATCATTCATTGCCTCTGATAGTATTATGCAGCAGTCATATTCTACAAACAACATAATTCATAGGGTTTAGTCCTGAAAACTTTTTTGGTATGATTTGACCTTCTTTCACCATGCTGCAAGAAAGATCCATCTTGTAACTTATTGACCTCATGTTCTGCCCATCGGGGTTTAGGGCTGCCTCCCCTTATGATGGGTACGTGGGAATCTGTATGTTGGTGTGTTAAGAAGAGAAAATCAGTAGATGGGGCAGTGGGAACAGCTGTATTCTAGGTTAGTCTTATCATGAAGATGTAGTACCTCTTTCTTTCCACTCCTGAAAGGCTTGGGAGATGTCAGTTTATTAGAGGCAGTGTTCCTCTGGGTTACTCTGCAAAACAGTGTGCTCACCATGAACTGGATAGGGTGGGAACAACTGTCTTTTTTTCCATCACAGACCACAGCTGGAGAGAAGTCTTTAGCATGAGAGCTAGTATTTTGAAGTCCCATGTCTGACATGCACTTACTTACCTTGTGGTACTTCTAGGTGGCTCATGACTGGACAAGTGTGGCTTGCTTGGTGTGGAATTGTTAGTAAAATAAGGTCTGCATCTGAAATCCAAGGCTTATATGAAAAAAATGTAGCATTGTTTGCCCATTAAGGAGAAGTATAAAATAAAGAAGTCTGAGGATGGGACATGGTCGCAGCAGACATGTGAGGAATCCACTGACACAGCAACTCCCTGCAACATACCATAGAGGGTGGAGCAGAGTGGAGACTCCATGGCCATGCTCCATGATGATAAATGGGAAGCTATGGTCCTCTGAGAACTGATAAGCAGCTCATCTGGTCCCCTGAGCCAACAGTTTTCGAAACCTTACCAAAGTGTTACCTTTTTGTGAACTTTGTTGGTTTTAGTGTAATTTTAATACCAAAACGCACCTCCATCCCAAAGGCTAACCACGTCTGCGGTGCGACCACTCCTCTTTGAGTCTGCATCCTCAATCTTTTTGTAAACTATACCTTTAAATGTGAAGTAAGAGAAATTTACACCAATCATGATAAAAGGTATGTATGACTACAGTCACTCAAACTCCATCTTGAAGGTAGAAAGGATATAAAATAGCCAGGGAAATGGGGAATTTTTGGGAGAAGATTTCACTGAGCAAACCAGAGGAACTCCATCTCCGACTGCCTTTGACTACTGGGATCGGCCGACAGGCTGAGCCTTGCTTCTCCCCCTCCTTGGGATGCCTTGGGTGAGATTTAGACTAAGCGCTTTTCTTGGGCATCTTGGAAATCTCTCTAGAGAGTTACTCCCTAACATTTATAGCCAGGCTGTATCATTTATAACCTTTTCATGCATTTTATACTTAATAACATCATATTTGCACGTGCTTTCTTGCAGACAGTCACTATCACCAGCAATCTAAAAACCTGTATATTTGTTGCACAAATAAAACTGCACTGTTTAAGTAGCCAGTTGTCACAGTTTCTCACTGAACACGACTGAACCCCAGAGCGTGGCTGTGCCAGTTCATGAGCATGACTGGACTGAAGGTGCAGACAGCTATTAGTGTATCCAGAATCGTGGTAGTTTAATTTACATACTAAACACGACTGGAATGGCAGTGGCAAATTGGATATCACTCAGAATTTGAACCTAGCCCCACCTAACCTCCCATTCTGGTGAGGAGAGTTAGAAAGCAAGGGGGTTTACTTTCTGCCAAATTACTCCATCTCTTTTAACGCAACACTTGGCCAAAAGGCTGGTTTTTTTCTGAACAGGAATATGTTCTTGAGAAATGTAATGTTGAAGCCTATGTTATTATTGTGCAGCTTACCGCCCTGAACCAGAGAAAGCATCTCTCTCTTTTCTAGGCAGCTAGATGTAGAATTGGTTAAAACTCTAAAACCTCCTAGGAGCAGAAACATCTGGAGCTTCACTAATGATAAGATGTGTGAACTGGAATATTAGCAACCCTTTCAAATAGACAAGGATTGCCATAGGAGAGGAAAACTTGATTTATTCTTTTGATTAATAATAAATCATGTTGCCCTTTCAGTAGACATTTTTAATGCTTAATATTTGTCACATATCTTGGATAATAGAATAGCCCAAATATAGCCCATTAGCTTTAAGTACTGGAGGACATTAGCAGAACAGTCTTTTGCATGTGAAGAAAGAACAGGAGACAGATTTGATGAATTATTGGTCATGGAGAATTTGAACAGCCCATCTTCTCCATTCTTTAAATGCAATAAATTTTTTAAGATCAGAGTGTATGTCAAATGGAGTTCATAAAGTGGAAAATGACACTATTTACTTTCATCAAATAAAATGCTGTCAAAATTTATGGCTCTGTGCCTCAGAAATCTGTCTTAATAGTACTGTTATTTTGTGTAACACTTTAGCAACCTGAACTAATAAGGCTCTAAACCAAGTTATGCCAGCAGAAGTTCTTTAGAAACCCCAAAATTTAAAAATCCTAAATTCATAACTTGAAGCAGTACACCAAGTTTTTGACTGCTGCATAAGGGAAAATGGTTTAACTTCTCATAATTAACAGATGGGGGAATTTCCTCCGAAGTCAGTTGAAAAACCTGACCTGTATCAGGACCATCATTCACCTTGGAAGAAGGTGTGGTGACTTTAGTCATCTTAACATGCAGACACCCATGCGTAATGGTAATAAAATTATCCTGTTTCAGTTTTGCCAAAGTATTTCATTGTGCTGTACCAGCTGGATTTCTTTAGTACTCATCCAGAAATCACTAGAACAATAACATGTAGTGTATCCCTGTTCCAACTACATTGAGGCAAATTGGCTTGCTGTGTCTCCAGTCTCATCTTTCCAGCTAAAGTGACTTTTTATGTTGTGGTGATACAGAAAATCATCTTGATCCACCACACAACTTTTTTTGTGTGTGCTTTTTTTCTCCTTTACCTGGCAATTCCAAGACTGGCGTTGACTGTGATTTTCCCTTAGTCCGTTAACATCTGTTCTACTTGTCCATGACAATACTATTTATTAAAAAAGATGAGTTTTAACAGGGGAACATCCAAAAATACTCCTGCTTACTCGAGAAAGCATCCATGTTCACCAGATGCAGTCTCTTAATGTCATCATCAGTCCTGAAAATAGGCTTTAGAGATTACTGTTGGAAAGTGCTCGCAGCAAAGTGCAATATTTATAGGTAGGGATTACTGTCCTCTAACAGCTCCTTTTTAAGGATGCCACAAACTTTTATTCTCTTCTCTCTGAAGTCTGGAAATAGATCTGTCTGCTGCAGGTGTGCTTTGGAGTGAAGCTGGTTTGCCTCCCAGAAAAGCTTGGATACTCATAGTAATACCAGAATCTATGAAATAGTCCCCTTGTAAATGGACTGATGCACAGTGGTGGCTCTATCTTCTGCAACTGTCCACAGAGCCCCTTATTGCAAATGCCTTGATAGGAAGAATCCAGTTACAGCTTCAACTAGTTAAAAAATCCCAGGTGCAAGATTAATTCCTTTATGGGTGATATTCTGATTTACCTCAATAGATGTAGCAGCCTGGTAAAATATCAGTAGAAGTCTCAGTTAAAAATCTGTGCACTCTGTCAGAAAGCTAACTTAAAAATATAGTCCTCCATACTTGTGGGGAGTTCAGCTACAAAGATAATAAAGGTTCTTTGATGTTTACTTCTATAATGTAATGCACTGAGCAGCTGGAGATCCTTAAAGGGCTAAATGGTGAGTCGGCTGTTGTTTTTATCACCTGACCCTCTGACTGTAGCTGCCATTTTTTTCCTCCAGTCCGTAGTCAGAGCGTCCGCCCACTATGTAAGCAAAAAGCACCAGACTGGGTTCTGTGACCTGACTGTCTCTCCAGTAATGTATATCAATCTGCTACAAGCCCAGAAAGGAGCCATTGCTTGGCCAAGAGGCAACAGAAGGGAGACAGAGCAACTTTTATGAGTGCAGAGCCTCCAGCAGCAATAGCTGCCCTTGATGTTAAAAAAGAACCAAAAGCAAGTTAGGAGAATCTTTTTTCCCCCCTTCATCTTAAAGCAGTTTGGACTGAGGCCTATTTTCTTTTTCTGTGCTCTGGCTAGGAATTCTCAGTTAGCATCCTTGCTGGAGGAAATACAGTACCTGTGCTTCCTACTGCTAAAGAACCTGGGCTGAGGTGAGCCAACAGCTCTACCCACACATACATACACAAATCCATCTTTAAACTCCCTGTTTAATTTGATCGGTAATCAGTGTGGGTAGTTGCAGTCTGATAATTATATGGCATTGAGATGTTGTTAGCCAGATTTCCCCCATTTCAAGACACTTTATAGAGTTGCACAACGATGAGTGAGGGATTACAGCCATTTGTGGGCCAGAGGGTACACAGCATACCCTCTGAAATGAGTCTGACACTTATCGGCAATGCAACGGAGCACAGAATTTCAAGTGTGAGCAAATAAGGTTGGGTCCAGAAAATATGGGCCTGTGTGATTGAACAACTTAGACATTTCACCGAACAGAATGCTGTCATTAATATTTATACAGTGAAACTTGAGATCTGCGACTCAAGGAAGGACAGCAAGTTTCTTATTAATCAGTGAGAAGTTCTGTTTATAGTTCTGCAAAAGAAAAGTAAATGACATGTCTTCTTTCTATGCATGATCTTTGACAATAAATAATTACACTTAAGAATGCATATTCTACAGGCCTTTTTAATGCTCCATGCAATAAGTAATTGTCTCTTTTACCTTGGGGTTAAAATTCAGCTTTTTGTGGTGTACTTTCTCAGCAGCACTGGAGACTGAGACAAGGATAGACTCACAGCTCAATTTACCGGATTGTAGCCATGAGAAGGAATTTAAGATGCAGGGAACTATTAGCTTGACCTGTCCATACTCCATCACAGTTGTGCTTTCTGTCCTTACTTCACAAAATATCAAGAATGTTTAAAATACACTTCCATGTCCGAAAACCAAAGCCATCCGTGCTTAAATCAACACTGGTTTTGCCATGTGAAAGCAGTGGCCCAGTACAGGAACAGAAGAATGCTGTCATGGTTGTGCATAACACCACTTACTCAACAGGATTCTTGTCCCTGACCCACAGAGCTCACCAATAGACTACTGGCTATGGATCAAATCTTTCCTTTTCCTTGTAAGTCCAGGGTGTTTCCATCCATACATCACACATTGTGAAGCTCCACCTTTCCGTATTATTAGTATACCTGCAGAAAATTATTTCTGCAATTATCAGATGCTTCAGATTTGCTCTCACATTTAATCAACTACAAACACAGCTTATTGCTTGATGTGTTCAAGTGCCATGAACATTATCTCTTAAATAGCACGTCTTGTTTTATGGTTTAATTAGTTACTGTTAAAAGCCATTATCTTACTGTATTCATGCTTGTCTAGATTTTCTATTTGCTGTAATTAGCAGATAAAATACAAGTATAGAGCTTTAGCAGAAATCAAGTGTATATAATTTCATACATTGTAACAATTTACAAATAAAGACATTTTTCTAGGGAGTAAGAATGGAAGAGTAAGAACATTTTCTGAAACAATTAGCAGGTTCTGATGTTATCTTAGAGCACACAGGTGGAGCAAAATCAAAGATCACTTTGCTTTTTAAAAATAAACAAATGCAACTGTTCAGAAGTACAACGTGCCAACACCCACAACATTTTTCAGATTCTTAGGACTGAAGTTGTGCAAAAGGGACATATTCTGACGTTACTTCAATGATGGAATGCAATAGGTGGGATTCTCTGTAGCTTTTTGTCTTGATCTATCTAAATCTACTCCGGCCAATTTTGAGAGAGGGCTCAGTTTTCAACAGTGTTGCACATCGTTTGCTGGCTGTGTGTTTGCTGTTGCAACAGTTTGTATAACTTGCAATAATGTGATCACAATCGCTGTGTATGGTAAAGCTAGGAAAGCAAATACTGATCTTCCCCCTTTGTGCTAGAGCACATCTATATTATACATTGGAATATTATATACAATAATATACAATGTATATTATACATTGGAAAAGACCAGTAGTTCATTAGTTCCTACATGAGGTGCTTAAATATAACTTTGTCTTAGGCCAGCTGGTCAAAGTGGAGTACAAACTTTTTGTTCAGCTTGCCTAGCTCAGTGGTCCTCTGTACTGCAGCCGTTGGGGAATCTATTTGCAGTCCTTGCAAAAAGCAATTAAATATAAGTTGGTTTTCAATTGTGACCCAGATCTTCACTGGAAAATCTAGAGGTATTGCAACACAGAAATGGATTAAAACTACATGTCTAATTCAGTATGATCCTCTTCCTGAAACCTTACCCCTAGAAACTTATAACTAGAAGTGTTTTCTGGTTTACAACACTGAGTAGGGGTGTCTGAAACTTGCTGCCAGTGCAATGCTAAGACATCAATTCAGCAAACATGCATTGAGACTTGAAGGATGTATTCTTTATCACTGAAGTCTGAAAATACAGCTGGGCAAATTCTTTTCAGAAGACAGTAAGCTAAAAATGTGGTTTCATGAATTTTTGGGCTGAAGTTGACAAATTGTTTTGAGGAAAAGATTGCAGGCTGCAACATCAAAGCATTTCAATGTTTTCTAAAGTAGAGTTTTCCACTTTTTATTTGGGAGTGCTGTTCATAATTCAAAATTGGGGAAAAAATCAACAATCTGAAGCCCTAGGAGAACTTATTTGAGACTTGTCAACATGTTGCAAATATACTCCACTGTTTCCTGTTAGTCTTTTGGTTAAATGAAAGTGTTTTTTTCTGTAGGCTTAAGCCTACACTTTCTTTTTTATATTTCACCACCACCACCACCCTTTTTCACTCTCTGTTCTTTTCTTTTCATTCATTTCCACTGTCTTCATGTTGCAACCAGGATATAATAGAGTTTCAAAACCTACCAAGTCACAATGAAAGTCAAATATGCTAATGTTAATATTAACCATTTTAAGACTTTGCAGGCAGGATTAAAATGCTGCAATTATTTTGACGAAGGAAAAAGGGTTGATCAATCCCTGCAGCCAAGCTTATTCACCACCAGCTTTTTTGTAGGGAAGATGTTTTTTACTCAGCAATATTCTCCAGCACACGCAGGCTGGAGACATTCATTGTACTGATTTCCTCTCTGTCTTTTTCCTCTCCTGGCTTCCTCCCAGCTCATATCACACACAGTTCATGGCTGGCTGCAGTGGCTGCATTCTCATAAATTCACATTTATCACTCTCTGCCCACCTATTGGAGTTGCTTCTGTAGTCACAATTGAGTTATTAATTAGAATTATCTGGGGAGGCACAACTCATCACTGTTCCCTGTTCTGGGAATATATTTGAGAATAGCATCCATAACCAGATCTTCCAGAACATACATACATGGAAATGCCTTAAACGATACTTCTTGCGTACATTTTTCTCTCCCACAGGCATGCAGTTGACCTTCAAGCTCTAGATTATTTCTCTCATTTCAGACTAGTTCTGTATGCTATTTATTTTGCTATGTAGGAGAATGCAATTTGACCCATCGTTGTAGTTCTGAATATAGAATACACCCTTTCTTCTTCATTCCAAAAAGGAAAAAGTCAGATGGGTTTTATTTTGAGAACTTAATGAAATACATTAAAATAATCTGTAAATAAATACATTTTAAGACTCTAAAAAAAAAAAAAAAAAGCAATGGAGAATACATTAAGCAGAATATTCTGATTCAAACTGGTTAATTTTGCAGATGTTGACAATCCATGTTGTAACATAATTAGTCAATGTATTATCCACATTATAAATATAAAGGATCACAAGGTTAAGAGCATGGAATGCAACCTGCTGTAGGTGAACCTGCTTTAGCAGGGGGTTGGACTAGATGATCTCCAGAGGTTCCTTCCAAACCCAACCATTCTGTGATTCTGTGAATCCCTTACAGTCTCTGTTGCATTCCATGTTATATTTATTTCTATATTATTAATTCGAGAACTTTGATATACTGAGCTTATTAAATCTTACTGAAAAACCTGCAAATGGATAAAAGGGAGATATGCTAGATGATGTAAAGGTCTTGTGCTTTGTCCTTCTGAAACTATTAGTATCTCTTCCCTGGTCTTTCAGACAACTGTCCTAATTCATGGTTTAAAGAGAGCATCATCAAGATCCTGTATAGGAAGCAATGCGATGGAAAGTTCTTATGTGCGTGATGCAAATGTATCTCCTTCTCAGATTCTTAGCAGACTTTTTTTCTATAATGAATTGATATTCATGTTGTGCTACTTATCTACTGGCATATGGTGGTATTTTCTTCTCTTTCATTGCCAAACATGATTCAGATTTCCAGGAGTATCTGTTGGAGCTGGACACCCAGACTGCAGAAAGGGGTTTCAGCAAGGCACTCTACAGAAGATCCTCAGAGATCCTACCACAATCATAAGTGATTCTGAACTGCTAATCCCCAAACCTGCTACAGCTTCTCTACTTGTCCACATAAGTCTCTTGAGTCTCAGCAGTTGCATGGACACTGCAGGTCTACTCTTCCATGCATCTTCTTTTGGAAAAGAGCTTTTTAAGCAAAAAGCTGCTTTGTGTAGGTGTTCAGACAAATCAGGCATCAGAAATTCAGAATATCACTGCAGCCAATGTGAGTTTGGACACATGAATTCATAGAGAATAGCTTTCTGCCATCTTGCTTTAAATTTCCTTTGACACTATATGGAGTAATCTCATCAATACCCTCAGAAAACCCCAATGGCAAGCCCACAGGCTTTGAACAAAAAAACTCTTCAGTCTATCGTCATTTACACAACTTCACCAAAGCCGCCTTCTGCTGATTAACTAGTTTATCACTTAAACCAGTCCACAAAAGCCTGTAATAAAATACTCTGCTTGCAATTATTGTAATTAGGCATATCTGTAATTTCAAATCTGATTCTGCATGCATCTCCAGAGATTTAAACATTCAAGGCAGATCATGAAGTAGCTGGTTGAGTTAATTATTTGAATAATCTACAGTTCAGACACTTAGTATTATACCTAACATATTCCCGCATGTGCCTGTGTTTTCTTCTCAGGTCTACAGAAGTTTGGCAAAGCCACAGGGAGGTTTTGCTGTCAGTTGCAACAGTATGAGATAAGGGCACTGTTAATCCATTGCTGCTGTGGCTTCTTCTGACCCAGGTAAAAGGGGTTGGCATGAAGACTGTGGGGCAGGGTATTCAGATCAAGGCATGCAGTCAAGAGATGAGAAGATGAGGATACGTGAAGTTGGACAACTCAGTTGAATCTCAAATTCTCACTTTTAGCATAGAAAACAATGAGACCCTGTATCATAATTGTGGCTCTTATCAACAAATCCAAGATTCCTTCAGGTTTCAAGGAGGAATATTTCAGTCTAGTGGTAGAAACTGTAATTAAAATTCACTTGGATGGCTATGAAAGCAGCCACCTAGAGCATTTAAAGGAGCTCAGGAATTGAGCTCTTGTTTAATGGTATTGTCTCTGATGCCTCCTTTTAGGAGAAGCACTGATCACCTAAAGCAGTTAGCCTAATAAGCATATGAATCGCTTTTATTCTGCTGAAGGAAGAAACAAACCAAATGCTCACAAAATATCTTTTCTGCTGAGAAAACATGGATCGCAGAATATCACTTACAGATGAAGGACACAGAAATTTGTGGACATCACAGACCAACAATATGCTGTGCAGTAGCTGGAAGCATGTAAAACTTGTGGACGGCAGACCAAAAATGAAAGCAGATAATACTTTGAATTTGGTGTCAGTGCACAGATAGATTTGTGAAACTGACCCTGCCACTTATTAGTGCAAAGTGACTTCAAAATGCCATTTTCTTCCATGTCACGGAAAAGACCAGCAACACTGCATTGTGGCTTGCTAGGTGCAGCATTGGGAGCTTTCTGCTTTCTACTATTGATCAATATGGTCTTATCAGTGCACTCCTTTCTGAGGTCCAATATTATAGGTGATTGGTTTTCCATAGTCATTATGGGCTAAGTTACGTTTCTATAGCACCTTGTGGCTGGCAGGGTCAGAAGGCCACCATTTCCACCCTGGTCTCTGAAGCAGTGTGCAGGCAGTCCAGATGAGATGCAATGGTGGTTTCCTCCTTCCCCTCCACCCAGGTCCTGCCACTGCACTGGTGGCTAGCAGCACTCTGCCTCACTGCTAATACTCATTGCCACGTGTACAGTGTGAAAAGGTTGCTCTAGTTTTGGCACCAGGCAACAAGGAGCAAACCTGATGCCTTCTGATCTGAAAGTGCCTCTACTGATGGACTTTAGAGACCTGTACTTGGCTGTGGTTACTGTGCCCGGGCACAGGCTGTACTGTGACCCAACTACTGCTAGAGGTGGGCAATGTCAAAAACACTAGAAGAGCTGTTGACAGTGTCACCTGGAACATTTCAGTGTCCTTCCTCTTCCTCACTCTTCTTCCTTCTCTTCCTTGTAGGAGTTACAGCCCTTGCTTTCCCTCTAGATATAGATCATTGACATCAGGAACAGGCAAGGCAGCTCCTGAGCTGTACTGAGAAGCCTTGAGTAGATAGCTCTGGAAAAATTAATCCCTTGAAATGGAGGGGGAAAACAGGAATGCAGCATCTATTCAAGAACAGAAAATGACAATCTCATGATCTTTAAGACAGTCTTGTGGTTTGGGGAGAGAGAAGAGAGCTGACCTGTGATCTGTAATGTCTGAAGATTGTTGCTTATACTTAATCTTCACTTCCATTGAGAAGAATTTTGTCTTTCAGAATAAGATATGAAAGAAACTTCCAGTGACTGCTTTCTCCCCCATAATAAAGGCAGTAAAACATCAGGTTCATAAAGGTCACCATACCTTAGCAGAGGAGGAGGGATGGATTTCTATTATTGGCTTTCCCTCCCTTCTCTGTTTTTGAATGAATCATATCCTGAGGTAATCTGAACTCAGAAGACACTTGATAAAGGAGTAAAACATTTGCTTACCCAACTGTGCTTGCAGTCTACGCTGAACTGATAGAGGCATTGCTATTTACAGAGAGGTGGCTGATGCAATCCATTCTTGCAGGTTTTAGCAAAGGCTCAGGGATGTTGAAGGGGTTGGGAGTAACATGAAACTTTCCCCCTCATCTGTGCATCTTGCAGCTGGGGGCAGTCTGCTACACCCTTGTGTGCCCTTTTCCTTATCTGCATCAATAGAGAGGCCAAGGGCTAATCTGGGAAACTGCAGAGGGGTCATCCCATCCTCAGCTTGTTTACATGTAATTGTAGCTAATCCTCAAGCAAGCAACTGCCTGTAATAACCCAGCCCTTCCCCACTGCAGGGCAAAGACACCATCTTTAAAGTTCTCACCTGTGAAACTGTTGGGGTTTTTTTAACAAGTCTTTAGCATACAGTTTTTCCAAGTGGTGATGTGCAGAAGCAGTTCATTAAGATCTATATTCATCTAACAGAGCGTTCTCCACTTACAGCTGAACTAAGGTATCATTTGGCCAGATGTGAATTTATGAAGCATGATAGGTGTCATGTTCAGCACATCCCAAGTCCTGCAGTACACCCACAGAACTATGTATTGGAAGGTTTGTATGAGCTTTGGAGAAGGGTTGACGTTGAACGGTTCTGATCTGCATTTTCACTTCCGCTTTATGCAGGTCTGAGGCTGTGGGCACACAATTCTAGTCAAAGGCAATCTGCTATGATAATTTTTTTTGCCAATAGAATAATATGCGTATTGCCTTCTATTGAAGTCAAATGTTAAACCAGTTGCATACAATTATAAATATGTACACCTCTAAAGAGAAAAACGAATAGCAAACATACTTTAGCACCAAAAAAATGTAGGAGAAAGCAATCTGAAAAATTATGGATGCCACCTGATAAACAGTACTTCAGGGAAGTTTACTGAGCCTGCAGTTTTGTCAGCACTCTAAGTTTAAAATCTGACCCTTGGAAGGTGCATTCTTTACTATACATCTATGGAAAACTTCTGTTTTCTGTGTTAAGTGTGACTGGCTTCTTATTGCATCTTTATGTTGGGTTTGTTTTTTTGTTTGGGTTTTTTTTTTTTTTTTTTCTGTAGAGAAAAGGAAATACAGACTCCCAGGCTGAGACTTTGAAAACAGCCAGCATGGCTTTATGTCTGATCCTGCTGAGGAAAATAGAAGCCTTACGTCTGATTTTTGGAAAAAAAACCAAACAGAATTGCATTTGCATTGGAGGGTTTAGAAAACACTTCCCTGTTGTTTTTAATCAGCCCCTTACAAAATAATTACCTGTATTTTATGTTCTACACGTTGTTTCACAGCCTTTCTAAAATGATCAGGAGTTTACCATTGGAAAAAGCTGACTTGTGTTTTCCAACACAGGAAAGAAACCTGTCAAAATGTAGTATGTCTAAACATAATAGTATTTCCAATTTCTATTTGCCTCAGCAGTCAGCTGATAGCTGGTCAGGCTCACAAAGTCATGTGCTCATCTGCATGTGTGTCTCCACAACTAAATCCCATCAAGCCAGAATTTCAGGGTCCTTGCTCAAGAAGCTCAAGTATTTTCCTGCTTCCAGCAAAGGTGACTCTCAGATGGAGCCCAATGTACTTTTATTTTCTGTAAATAATGTTTTCAAATTGACAGACTAATGTCTTTGGAAGAAAATGTTCTAGTATTTTTTTCACAGCACTTGCTCAGGTAGATCTCGCCTCCCTGTAAAGTATATAATACTCAATATTTTGAGATACAGACAAACTCCTAAGGAATAAATAGCTGTTCATTTGCTTCTGGTTGAGCACAAAATACCTATTATGAATTTCCACTTTCTGTGTGTGCCAGGCTATTCTTTGGTTTCAGCTTTGCCCTCAAAATTATGCATGCCATTCCCAAGTAATGAGAGAGAAAACTGTTGGTTCAATGGCAATCAATGGGCAAGGAAAAAACATCAGCTTCAGTAGGACCAAATGGTCTGATGGGAAGAAATTCTGGCTTTATTTCTCAAAAAGGCCAAAAGGGAAATCAATGGCACAGTCAAGTGCACACTGCACAGAGGAGCTAGCCTAGACTTTGACACATCTTATTTTTAGCCATGATCCGCAAAAAATATATATATATATATATATATATGTAATTTATTTTAAATGTCCTTTGGACAGCTAAATACTTCAGCTTTCCCAAATGAGGGATGTGATAATCTGAAGCATATCTGATGCTAAGACACTCACTAACATTAAAGCCAGGACAATGCATTCATCAGGCTCCTACATTCATTAAGGCATTATGAACTGGCTGGGGGTTGAAGCTAATAAGATGGCTCCATGTTCTGAAGTGGCTGAAAAAAGCAAGGTAACCATTTCACCTGTCTGCAAGCTCCTAAGAACAGGGTTAGCTGTGTCAGTGAAGTAAAGCTTTGGCATCTCATAATAGGGAGTTTCACCCAAAGCAAGCAAAATTCATAAATACTAGGTAGTTATTTCAGCGATCCTACGCAACAATCATGCAGAACTTAAGTGTTCATTGCTTGTCTGTAGCTGAACAGAGCTCCATGCACTTCACTCAGCCAGCTAATTTGATAGAGAATGAAACTTACAAACCCACAGTATCAAATGCCAAAAATGTTGAAAAAAAATGCACAGCACGGGCTGTATAAAAGGGTTACTTGAAGGTAATATGATTTCCCCATATAGTACTGATTACTGTGGCACAGGTTCAAGAAGTTAAATGATGCATGCTTGAAGAAGCGGCAGCTGATTTTTCCAGAGAATAAGTAGGATACTAGGCTTTTAAGACTGGGGACTTCACTTGGGTAAATCTATAATTGGAGAAAAGCACCAGGGGTTAGTAACCTGAACACAGGACTGGTCACCAGGAGTACTTGATAAATGTATATGCCCTGCACAGCTTTGCACAAATTTCATGTTTCTTCCTTTAATTGGGGTGGGGGATAATCAGGACATTGTGAACAAAAATGCATTTAGAATAATGCATTTCAGTCCATGTAGGGTTTTTCAAGAGATCAGTGATGTTCTTGTAACGACTGAAATTCAGACCCACTTCCAATTATTCCCCACTAGTCAAGGTATTGTATTTCTCTGAGGCCAGTACATGCTGACCTGTACTCCTGTCTCCACATATGGTGACTTTTTTTGCAGAGAAACTCAATAGCAGCAGAACACCTTGTGATTGATCTCCTTTGAATGTTAACAAGCAAAGAACATGCTATTAATAAAGTCCAAAGTATGAAAATCTATCTGTCATCAGTATGATGAATCTATCCCATAATTCTTCAAATCAAATCCCTCTGTGAAAGCAATGGCTGTTCACAGATCAATTTGTCTGTGGATTCAGAGCAAATCAAAAATTAACTGCCCAGAAGCTAAACTTCGAGGCCAGCTAATTGAAAAAACATTCCACTTGCTAGGTCAGATTATTCACACAGAGTAAGTGTATGGCTTGCTTATGCCTACAGCTACAGATTGGAGTAAACATTTTTAAACACTGTTTCCAGTGAAAGTGGGTGCTTAGCAGAGCTGCCAATGAACCATCACACAAGGAGCCAGTTTGCTGTGGACATTTGCTGTATGGCCAACCACAGTCTCTGCAGGCCCACTACGGCTTGCTCCTTCAGAGATTTCTTTGTAATGGGATGTTTTGCTCCCCACCTGGAGAGAGAACAAGCTCTCCACACAGCAAAAGTTCCCCTATCGCTCCAGAGCCAAGAGGCTTAGACTTAGCAGTGAGCCACTAATGATATTTCACTTACAATTAACAAACCACTAAAGAGAGGATTTGAGATCAGAGGGTCTCTTGGTTACAATTTATTGTGGCTGATTCTTTGCTTGTTTGTTTTACCAGCCAAAAAGAAGACATAGGGAGAATTGCCTTACTTTAATGGCCAAAAAAAAAAAAAGAAAAGGGCAATCCACAATGAAGAGTTCTTTAAGCTCAAAACCGGTCATGAGTATTCAATCCCCTTTCACCGTCCTTGTACAGTAGCTTGAAGTGTGGATATGAAGCATGAAACCAGTAGATGCACAGGTGGTGATCTTGTTTTTTGATGGTTTTCCCTATCCACTCCAGGAAGAATTTGAGATCCCAGGCAGCTGTACCTATGCTCCCTAAACAGCGTAGGAAGAAAGGCATAAAACTGGAAGCAGAAATAAATAAATAAATAAAAAATAATTAAAAAAAACACTTTATAACTTTGCTGTTAAGAATTAGCTATTGGAAAACAGTGCCATGGGTTTGTTCCAGTAACTCTTTCATATAAAACTTAGAAATAAATCCATGAAGGCGGACTTGCACCTTTGCCACCTGAGCACTCTGTCTGCAGTGCAACCCTGTCTGGTCCCTCTCCTGCTATTGCCAGTCCCTGAGACTTGAATTCCCTTCTGCTAGATGGTAATTTTCAGCAGCTCATCTACTCCAGCTCAAATAGCCTCTTGTCAAGCGATTAGGGAACTTACCACAGGGCCAGCCCTCCTTCTCCACCCCCTGCTGCATACCATTACTGACAGCTCTAACCTCTACACTATTACAGAAATTATGACCTATGTCCAACTTTTGAAGGAAAAGACTGACTCTAGCATCTTATGCTAAGCACAGTGTAGCTTTCCAGTCCTTCTTTCTAGTTTCACAGATGCACCCGATTAAAACAGTGTTTTCCTGTCAGTACCTTCCCTCCACTACTTGGTATTAGATGGTATAACCACTCTTCATCTACATTCTCTGTTGAAACTCTGTATGTACTGAGACATACAAAGAACCTCGTCTCTGGTTCTCATCTCAACATTGTGGACATCTGCTCCTGGGGCCTGGCTATTAAACTCTAAGCTGTTATACAAATGAGCAATGAAAAATTGAAACTACCATTTTGTTCTGTCCTTCTCCAGGATCATCTCTCTTTAAACTCTGAGAGGATTTAGTGTATCTTCATACTACACTAGCCTGTGCAAAGCCTTCTGTGGTCCTTGCTACAGTGGTGAGTGAGTACGAACGAGCACCTGCCGGGGAATGTGAAGACAACAGATGATACCTGCCCGGGCCAGCTGAGGATCCAGCCCGTGACCCCCAACCACCCACCTACAACAAATCCTGGCACTTACAAAGTCCCAGCCAAGCCATCGCTCCTCATCAGTGCACGGGTGCAACAGCCAGGGTACCCTGTCAATCATCTCATACAGTTCAAGCTGAACTGTATCAACCCACACAGGGGGAGTCCTGTCCACCCGCAGTGGTGATTAGCCCCAGAATGATCTCTGGACTCTGTGATGCCTCTGGCACTTCTAAGCATGAAGTGTTCTTGGCTGGGAGGGAAGACCTGGCAGGAGGACGGGAAACAGCGCTCTGCTCTCTCTATTTAATCACAACCATATTTTGTTCATTTTTGTCTGCAGAAACCACTTAATTTAATATGGATACACAGCTACAAGCAAGAGGGAATCAGGCTCATATTTTACAGATCAGGCACCAGTGGAACCAAACACTTATTCAGCTTCATGAGGATTTCACATGCTAACATGTGGTTGCCAGAAACAAAGAGTGGGAGAACACCCAAAATGAAAAGCTGGTGTCCAATTCAGCCATTAAAATCTGGCAGAAAAGCAGAAAAGTTTGTACCGCTAAGAATCAGCTGCTAAAGAGGAGTAAGGCAGGGGAAAGGAGAGCCGAGCCCTGAGAAGCAGATTTCCAAGAGCCCAGTGAAACAAAAACATGTTAAGGAATAAACTTTTACTAGAAGTAGTAAACAATAAACATGGGTGATCAGGGAGATGCAGAGAATGATAAAGAAAAGAAGCATCTATGAAGACAATTACCTTGTAGATGAAACACTAACCTTGTGTTGATCAGGGAACACAGGGTACAGCCTTAGAAAAGCACTAGTGAAAATGAAACGAGGACTGCAGAAGCTGTGAAGACAAATAAAAGCTTTTGCCGTCATATAAAGTAATAATCTTGCTGAGGGAACACTGTAGGCTTTGAAAGACAGGGCAAGCATACAGAACCAGGAATCTCAATGCCTTCCTTGCATCTGTGCTCACCAGGGAGACTGGAGGAAACAGGAATAATTTTTCTGCACGCAGACAGGGAAGGAGAAAAATAACTAATAAGTGAGGAAGGTACTAGAAGAATCAAAAAGGAATTAGACCAGTCAAAACTTCACATAGCTCTAGGACTTGACAGAAAAGGATCTCAGACGGAATTAGAAGCAAACCATTTGCAGACATTTTCAATGTTTTCATTGATGCTAGCTAGGGACTAGAGAGAAAATAACCTGACACCCCCTATTTAGGATGATAATGAGGGAGGAACCATGAAAATACAGCCCTTTACAAAAGGTTAACAGCTGTTTTCCAGTGAAATAATTAGCTGATTTTGCTATCTGCTGGCTGGGAAACTGGATGAGAGTGTTAAATAATGAAATGCAGATCTAGCTCTTTATTTTTGTTCTTTAAAAAATGATAAATCCCACAACAACAAATCTCAAAAGAACAGTTCTAGGTCCAAATGAAGCTCGCTTTTTTTTTTTTTTTTTTTTCTTCTGCTTTTCTGCTTTTACTTCAGAAACCTGGCCTTTACTAAATGTCCTCATGGCCTGACCCTGCTTTCAGCTGGAGGCTGCAGTGATGTCACAAATCTGTGATAATGACATCAAAATAGTTGCTAATGGAAACAATAGCCATGTCACTGATTCAATGTCAGCATTTCACCAAGATTCAGAAGGGGGTAAGAAAGGCTGTGGAAGTGCCAAATCTTACTTGAAAACATGCTCTTTGTAAACTAGTACATGAAACAATAGCTGAAAGATAACACCATCACTGTTCGTTGGTGACACTTAGATACTTTTACTTTTGATGCATCACTGAAGTGTAATAACTGCCTATGAAATGTGACAGAGCCCTGGTCCTCTTTACTGGGGATCGTGAATACCCTCAGACTTGTGCTTGAGTGCTACAAGAAGAATGTGTTTTGCACATTGGATCCAAGATCAGATATTACCTCTGACACATTGTTGCTAGGTTTTTGCACTTACATGAGATTTTATTTTAAAATTCAGTTTCTGGAAACACATGGTTTAATATAAAGACCATAGCTTTTTCTTAAAATACATCTATGAGGACAAATTTGAAAATCCCTGAAGGAAAACCTGAAGACCCAAACTTTAAATTTTTTTTCAAAAGAATTCTTGTGTCTTTTAGTTGAACCTCATTTTCTCTAGGGCTGGCTTCTGACCTTTTTTCATTTGCTGTTCACAAAACTGCCTGTATCAATTCATGCAAAATAGAACCTGAACATTACAAATAACATACCTTCTCTGCTTATTTTTGGTTGCTAAGGGTAAAAGCTGACACTTTCTAATATATTTGTTCTAATTGCTGCACGCAACTTTGTTGCTCAGTTCTGTCCTGTTGTTTGACTGCTCTAATCTTGGTGGGTTTACATGATATATAAAAAACAGATGTATAAACCAAAAGAAGACAGAAAAGCAACTTAGCAGACCAGTGAGCAATAAGCAATGCTTTACTTGGGATTTTAGTAGGTTAAAAAGCATCTACATGAGCTTTTCTGCCTGCTGCAAAACAACTTGGAAGAAATACAGCACAGAGCTCACCTGTGGGCAGAGGTGATGTCGCTTTTAAAATATGTTTTTACTTTCCAGCTTTTGGGGATTGCCAGAGAGGCAGAGACAAGCTAGCGCAATTTGTATAGCCCTAGAGCCCCTTCTGAATTATAGTGCCTTCCTCTGGTTGCTCTGTAAGAATCAGCACCATCCAAAACCTCTGCAGCACTGCAAGGAGGTATCAACCATCTGATGTAACGCCTGTTCTGATGGACCCCACAGTGGTCAGAACCAGGGTGCTGTAGAGCTGCATCCCACCACATCAGCATTGCTACCCAGGAATTAGGGCAGATTGAGGAGCTCTCCCTGCGAAACTTTGAGGAGTGCTGGAGTTGAAAGAGTCATTATTTCATAACAGATCTGTTGTGGAGCTAGAAAGACACTGTGAATGTTCACTTTTTCGAGACTAATGTTCCTACCACTCCCAACAAATCCTTCATCCCCTCCATAATGTTGGAAGAAACTGTCTAAGTTTACCTTCAGGAACACCATGTTGCTATATGTAGCTCTCTGAGAAAAACAGCTTCTGGGTTCTAAATACTGGTGCTTCTATTTAAATAGTTAAAGCCTTTTAGGAGTTTCAGTAAGAATTTGGTGAGCAAGACAAAAGCTATCTATCATAACTACATCATACACAGAGCCTCATCCTTTCTCTCTTCTACAAGACTTTTCCAGCCACGGTCACAAAGACTTCAGCAGTAAAGCCCACTGGGTTTCAACAGGCTGGACAAAGCACCCTATACCGGGCTTTTGTTGTTTTCATTTATATGATATAGCTGTTCTGCACTTCCACGCCAGCAGTACTGATACTGCTGCACTGCCAGATACTACTGGCCAGTTAGATTTGAACCTTTCCATACCAGTAGATGGTCTATCCAGGATGGCAGGTGGTCATGTGGTCTCCAAGCACACCCTAGTGTGTCCATAACTATGCAGTTTTTAAAGAGAAGTCACCTTGTTCCATATATATGGATACTAATAAAAGCAATGGATGATTTACTCTAACAAGCTGTTATAAAATGCCAGTCTAATTAAGCTGAGGGAGAAAGATATTTTCTAAACTTATTAGACTTGTTTACCAGTTTAAGTATGGAGAAAAAAATAAACTCAGTCTGAATGCATCTTCTGCAGTTGCCAGTTCTGCCAACCATGCCATTGGTGAATATGCCAGGAACGCATTCCAGCTGTCTGTCATTTTAATAAAAAAACGCCCAGAATGCAAATGGCTTAGAAGAATTTATTCCATGTGCTATGAACACTACTGAGCTGAGGGTGGTATCTGGCTTTCCTCAGAGTTTGTTTGAAAAATAACTTTTTTAAAAATATATTTTTAGAAATTGTAC
Source organism: Falco naumanni (assembly GCF_017639655.2). Lineage (NCBI taxonomy): Eukaryota > Metazoa > Chordata > Aves > Falconiformes > Falconidae > Falco > Falco naumanni. The sequence goes on from NC_054054.1 coordinate 64,069,171, forward strand.
TATTAGCCCTCAAATCTATTAATTATTGGCTCAGCTAGCAGCTTAGACTTCTTAAAGTCAAATCTTTATCCACTGAACCAAAAGGGTACTAGTTTTGCAACATCCCTGGCTATATGCAAAAAGAACAGTAACAGAAAACCCTTGCTTGCCTTTCCCCGAGACCACTTGAAGAGTAAGCTTCTTGACAAGCTTTGGAAGAGATGCAAAAACATTCATGCACATCTGTCAGAAACTCTGGTCTGCCCATCCAGCAGCGACAAAACCACCAGGCTCTGAATCCTGTAGAGTACTGCTCCGCTATGGCTGTGCTGCAGGGATCACATAAGATCAAGCATCAGATCTGTGGGAGAAGCAAAATCAACCAGTAGATATATAGAGATAATACAGCACACTGAAATGTGGTAAAACATTGTAACTATTGAATAAAAGACATGTACAATTTATTTTCAAATTTAATCTGTAGAAGGAGTGTTCATCTGTGCTAATTTCTCTCAAAGCTTTGCATTTAAGAGTGTGTGTTTAACATTAAGTCAGATTTTCCAATGCCAAAAGCAAAAAGTGACATCGTTTCCAGATGTAGATTTTAGTAGATCAAGTCTTGAATAATTAAGGGCTGTCAGATCTGAGCGGACTAGTAATTGAAGCTGTATGGAATAAAATTTATTGCCAAACAATACCAGACCTTCAGTGAAGAGCAGAAATCACATCTCTCTAACACAGGCTTTTTATTCTGGGAATAAACTTGGAGGTATGGATTGAAACATCAGATTTTCCTTCTAAACAGAAAAAGTTAAAAAAAAAAAAGTTCCCGGGAACATTCTTTAGATGTGCTGTATTATTTTTCTCCCCACATTCCCGTGTTTTCTTGTTATTTTCTGTTGGAAAATGTCTACAAATTACACACTTTCCCTAACCTACTACTACTTAGGCAGAGGAGGCAGACCTGAACATCAGCTGTTTGTATTCAGTTCAGTGCTGCTCAAAATAGTTTATAGTTCAGTATAAACTGAACCATCAGAAATAGGATCTCAATCCTTTGAAATGTCAGCAGATCAAGTTCACTGCACAAGCAGGAGCTGAATTTTCAATCCAGAAGGCTGCATCATTGTCAAAAGCTCAAGAATATTTAGGTGAGCTGATTTACTAACATGGCAACTAACAAGATTTGTGCTCCAAAGTTTGATTTATACTTTGGATTCATCTTGTCAGACTGACTGTAAATAATATCTGCTAAGAGCAACATTTTACATGGTTCATTTTCAGTTTGCTCAGATTGCTTATAAGCCTATGGTAAGGCTACAAGGCATCTCAAACATCAGACCTAAATTCCAGTTGTCCTGGGATACCATGTAGGAGAGCAAAAAAAGGATGCTGGCAAATGGGACATGGATGGCTTGCGAGAACCTGACCCAGCATCTGCAGGTATCTCAGCTCACCTGCTTTACAGGTTGGACAGGTCCATGATGCAGGGAAAGAACCAGACCAGTGGCTGGTCTCCCCGTCTTCTCTTTACTGACATCCAGGAACATGAGTACCCAACATTGATATTATGACTTCACTGAAGATAATGGCAAATTGGTCTTTAACTGCAGCAGGTCTTTGGTTTTACCCTAGGGGAGAATAAAATGCACATACTCTTCTCTTGATCTACCCTACAAAAAAAATCAGGTAACTTGGGTGACTTTGTCACATCAGTGCTGAGGCTAAATCAGGGAGCAGAGAGAGACAAAAAGAAGGTCTTCCTTTCCAAATCCTGTCAGGCAGCTTCACAAAGTTGTTCTTTCACACGTTCACACTTGTACTCTTTTATTGTTGACTAAATCTGAATATCACAATGAAAAAACCAGTGTTGAGATGAAGGATCTTTCATTTTTCCTTTCATCTTCTAACTTTAAAAGTTGTTGTGAATGTTAATGAATGAATAAAATAGAACCATATTTTAGAGAGAAGGCAGTGCATTTTCAGTAAGGTTTGCAAGTACAAGTTACAGTTTAGGTATATAACATGAACTTAAAGTAATGATCTGCAGACAGCAGATTTCCCACAGGGAAATCAGCGCTATATATAACAAAGCCAGTTTGCTATGTATTTTTCTCTCTTCAGCATACTTGAACAGGTAGAAGTTCATCAGAGCAGAAACAGAAAATGTAGCAAGGGCAGACAAAGCTCTGCAAATGGCTGCATTAAAAGGCTGCCTGTCGCAGGACAAGGTGTCCCATTTTCTTTTGGATCCAGTGGCTGACTGGATTAAGCACAAGGTGTGTCTGCCCTGTATTTTCGTACCTGCACTGGACTCAAGCTCCCATTAATAGATGTCATGTTTTTTCAGATGGGTGGCTTCGTTTCAGCAGCAGGCAAAGCCAGATCCTGCATGCAGCTGCCGGGTGCTGCCAAGTCACAGCAACCTAAATCAGGAGGAGCTGTGCCACCTCCAAAGTCCGTTCCCATGTAATCAAAAGCAGAGCTGCAGGTCAGCATCCCAGCATGTGCTCTGCAGCATCCCCCACCCCAAAACAGCTTCCTCAGCAAACCTCAAGTCCTTAGCACAAAGGAGTGATTGAAAAGCAAATCATTTTGATCTGTGAGATAGAAAGAGATTCTGCAGCTGAACTGACAATTTTTGCTCTTTAGTAGTGATTAGATGGTCTTTGTTATAATGATGGCTAAAACAGCCAAGCAGATGCTACAAATACCACCATTTTGATTTATGAACGTGGAAACCTCTTTGCCTGCATGCTACAGAAGAACGCACAGCTTCACAGCCTTTGTCCTCCAGAGAATTGTCTAGGTAGATTTTGGGGGGGCATTTTTTCATTTGGTTTTTGGGTGTGAAAAGGAGTATTTCACAGACTGATGGCGAACTTGTGAAGGCTAATGATATGGTGACAAATTTCTACTCCAGATCTCCACCTCCAGTGCTAAAGAACACAATGACTATATAGTCCATAACCCAGGGTAATTCAGTAGACTTACTGACTTACCATGTCAACAGGGAATGTTTATCCTGCATGTGCGGGATCAGTTTTACCTCAAGAAGTTTGGCGCAGAAAAGTTGATAAATTCACAGCATGTATTCAAACATTGCTTTCAGAAAAATGGTTCTACTTTTATTCTAGGGATGCTGGGATGTGGCTGAAGAAAACTCCACAAAGTGGAAGAGTAGACATGGCCATGACGTACATTAGAGAGAAATCATAGATGAATCATACATGGTCTTTCAGCTGCATCAAATATCAAAGGCTTGTTCATTGTACAGTGGAAGGAGGCAAATGGATGTGGTTGTAACATGGTCGAAGTCTGGACAATAGTAATGATAATGACTGTAATTAATAAAAGGAGGCAGTGCAAACAGGTAAGCAAATTAACAGGAAGTTGCTCAGGGCATCTTCAAAACAGTCCAAGAAAGATGCAAAAAACTGTGTAGCATAAGGAAGGTAAAAGCACCATTTCATCGTGCAAAACTGAGAAAATTACCCCCCAAAATTGAATGTACAGCTCTAATTGATGCAATTGAGAGAGACAAGGAAGATAATCCCAGTATGTAATGACTGTGGTGGGAGCATCACAATGTAATTGCAATGTACTTTTTTTTGCCACAATGTATCATTACACCACCTCTGTTCCTCTGGAACCAGCACATTTATTTGAATTGAAGCACATAGATTCCCGAATCCCTTTGTTTCATGCCAAAACCTGCATGCCATCTCCTGTTGTTGTGTCAAGGAGCTGCAGTTTTGGGCTGTGGCTGCAGCACAGTGTTTGGGTTTGGCTCTGTTTCGTAGCTGCATACCCCAAATCAGGAGTTTGCTCAGTTTGTTAACTTATCTTAACTGATCCAGGGAGACCTATGGGGGATGTCCTGCTAGGGGGCATAATATTTCTTCCCTAAATGCAGGTTCTTCATGTATTGAAAAATTACCTTTTGTTTTAGTTGAGATGTCTGATGCCAAACCCGCTCAGTGAAGGGGGAAGTTGATTTTTCCCTTTCATCATTTAAGCTTTTCATCTATCATTTTCATCATGTGTAAAATGAAGAAAATACCTGTCTTCTTCCCAAAGGCATCACTAGACCCAGCTCACTAGTTTCCTCCAAAAGATTCCCCAGATTAAATTAGAAACATAGAAATGCATTATTTTTATTTCAACACTATCAAGAAATTACATGCAGTCATAAGACAGATACCAAAGAAGTAAGAGAGAGACAATATACTTTTATCTAACATCTTTTTTTCCCTGTGATATATGTTCTATAGCTACTCCTATCTCTGCTAGACACATAGCAGTATTCCTGCCACAACTGTCCCGTGACACGTTGCATCGCTAGTGATGTGGTTGAAAATACCTTGTTTCTCACCATGTTTTCCAATAGAATTTTTTTCCCTTCTCTTATAGCAACTTTCCAAAGATTGCTTTTGTTCCTGTTGGAAGGTATAAGAAAGAAAAAGGAGAAAGCTGTCACCCCTCCATTTTATTTTTTTAAGAGAGGAATTGTTAACTTTTTGATAAACATGTTAACACACTCCTGAAATATTTCTACCAAAGAACTTTTTTCCTATAAACTTGCATGTTTTTTTCTTAAAAAGGGATTTTCTCTTAAGAGAGCTTTTTAAATAAATAAAAAAAAGAAGCAGACAAACACGTTTAACTTGCTTTGTTGACCACATGTGCTACTATTAAAATCAGCAGTATGTGTTTATAATGCTGCTTGCTATTTTTCGTTAAATCTGTACATGCATTGCAAATAATTGCTGTGGATCAATGGTGGATCTTTCTAAACTTTTTACATACAAAGTTATGAGAAATAGTAAAAGATAAGGTACTGGAAAGGCTCAAGATGCCTAATTCAGCCATTCCCAGAAGGAAATGAAGGTAAAATAAGGATTTCCAGCAGAATACAGGCCTGAATAAACAGAAACAATCTATTTCCATGAAAAACAACTCATCTAAAATCTGGAAAAAGGAAGCCTGTGAGTGTCTACATGACTATATGCCATCTTTAACATGAAGTCAGTGAGGTGAAGCATCCACTGATGGGATGTGGCTGGCTCCCCAGAGCAGGAGCACTGCAGTCCCCAACCAAGTGTAAGGCCTGGAACATGGCCCAGGTACACCAAGGAGGGCAGATATCTCCATCCCAGTGTCCTAGACCCATGGAGGGTTAATCAATTTGAATTTTCTGTTGTAAAAGGGGTGGTGGGACTAGAAGTATGCCCTTATGCACTTCCCTTGTGATTCAGGGCAGGGCAGTATGCTTGAAAGACTTATCAATCGCTGCAAATTACCTTAAGAATTTTGTACAATGGATAGAGAAAGATGCAGCTGTATTTATCACAACTAAAACTTTACTGGCACCCAGAGTGAAGTTCACTAGAGCATTTGAATTATATATGCCCTGCATTAGCACTTTTGTTATTTCCTCCTGCAATTGAACTTTTTCTGGAAAGCCAGAGCAAACACAAAGCAAATAAAATTCATATTGCAAACAAATGCATGCTGTGTTTGAGGGAGAAAGAATGCACTTCTCCTGGTCCTTAAAATAATCTTGACTTTTCAAGAGGCTTTACAGACAGTTTCCAAGAGATGGGTACAGCAGACCCGCCTTGGCCAGGGAGACAGGCCTCCCTGAGAAACCCCTGTGAGTGGCCTGATAAAAGCAAGCTCAGATTTGGCCAAGTATGAGTCTTTGAGAACGACATTTTACATATCTCTGGCAATTATATATTTTTTTTTAATATAAGAAAAACATTTGAAGTGAATACAGGCTGTTCCCTGCATGCATGAACAGCTGACTGACAGGCGAAATGTTCACATCTTCCGAGGTACGTGCTGAATGAGCCATATTCTTTCGTTATTCAAGGCTTAATAAAAAGCACATAAAGAGCCATACTGCTCCACTTGGACTCCTGCAACGATTGAAAAATGAGGTTAAGCAAGTATGGGGGAAGCACTGTGGTGATTTAGAGGTTGCTACAGACCCAGAAACCTCAGAAGGCCCTGCTGCTTCCTCTCCAGATCCAGTAAATGTAGGCCTGCAGCCACCCCACGCTGAGGCAGCAGGAGGTGAGAATCCTCCTCTTTAAAAGCAGAAAATATCAGGAATGCCCAACATCTGGCCTCGAGATCATGGATTGCTGGATTCAAGCATGAATGCAGTCAGATTCTCCTTGTGGATAACCGAGATTGCCAAGTGTAGAGGGCTTTAATGGCTTTCCATGGCCTTTGTGCTAAAAAGACCAGGTTTTTTCCCCAGTTCTGTGCTGGAGGTACTAGAATAGGACTTAATCTTTGTGAGATTACTTCTGGGCCACTGTGGCCTTGATTATGTAATTTGTCAAGATGTACTGTTTAAGGAAAAGCAGGCACTCAGTACAGCATCTCACATCACAGAGCTCAGCAGCCAAATTCCCAGAATGCGCTGATTTTGTATCAGATGAAGGTGAAAAAAAAGTGATACTTTCCACTTTTGTACCCAGTTTGAAGTGTCCGAGCTGGCCACTTCACAGGTGACCGGTTTTCAATGGCCAGGCTGCAGATGACAGCTGCATGGAGGAATGGGAGGGGAGGGATGCTTCCCGTGGAGGGGTGCTCCAGAAAGGAGGTCTTGCAATTCTGGACTCCTCTGAGTGTGACCACTTAAGGCTGCTGGGATTTTGTTGTTCCTAATGACTCCTTGGGTACCCACGACACTGATTCAGGTATATTTGCATTTTTGAGTGCTGCATCCTTTTCTTGTAGCAGGGAAGGTCCGAAAGACATACAAACTGATCCCATCTGCTTTCCAACATCTGACAACATCTGGCATTGTAGGACTCAGAGAAGGATGCAGAATTAGTACATTTGGAGGTCATTTCCCTAATTTACTCCAGGTTTTCATACTCATCCTGATCAAGCAAACTGCAATGGCAATTAAATACTAAAAGATAGCATGCTTACTATGCTTTACTTTCATAATTTCCAAGAACTTCCCATAGACAGGTAAACATTATTTCCATTTGACCGTGAATGTGGCTCTGGGGCACTCGGAGACCAAGTGGGCAATCCAAAGCATTAGTATCTGTTATTATTATTATTTGTTTTCATATTGTATCACCATCAACAGAGACCCATTCCTGAGTCAGTTCCCTAGTCACTGCACAGTTACAAAACTGAATGACATTTCATGCACAAATGAGCTCATAACCCAAGTAACGACATGTTTTAACAGCAAATGTATTCAGAATAGCCTTCTGTCTTTTCTGGTTAGCCAGGAAATGAGGCTTTTTTTCCCTCTGTCAAAGGCCTGGCAGGAGTCATCCTTCATTTGGACACATCCATAACAAACAGCTCTCACTGAGACTGACCACAGACAGTGCAGCAAAAAACAAACCTGGCTGCTGCACTGCAAGCTATTTTGGGGTGCAAGGAAGCAAAGGCATAGCATCAGTGTGCCGTACTGCTCACCGCTGGGAATGCCTTTTGGGTCTAAACATTGAGCTGCCTCAGGCTCACTTCTGCTTTCACCTGTCCAGCCATGATCAGGACAGGGCAGGGAAAAGCAAAAGGAAAGCTACCTACAGTGTCTGCAAACAGCACCATATTGTTTTTCTAGAAGTCAGCAGTAAAACTCTTAGTATGACTAGATATGCATATAAGAGGAGGCAGAATGATATCTTGATATATGTGTGCATTGTGCCAGAAAGAGAAACAAAAAAGAAATCCCAGGCAGCTTTGAAATTACAGAGTGTGTGCTGGTGGGAGTTTTAAATTCCTGTGTAAAATAGAATCATAGATTCATACAGCCATTTAGGTTGGAAAAAATACTTCACATCCTGAACAAAATCGTGTCTAAAAATAGGCCCATACAAGACATGTGATGGCATTGCTCAATGTAAGTTCACGTGCAGATGACAAACATGAGAATCACCAAGCAAACTACAGGTTTCATGCAAGATGCTCACAGTCATTTAGTTTTTGTGACTGATCCAAGTTCAATTCTGTAAGAGAAAACACTGATAGATCCCAGAGCAAAGCAATTGTTTCAATACAGTAAATTGAATCCAAACATGAAAATAAGATGGAAGACGTATGCTGCAGAGCTGTAGGCACACCTAATTAAAGCTCTTGGCTGCAGACTCCAGAGATTCTAAATTAACGGGGAATGATATATTACTAGAGGAAGTAAAATAATCTGAGCAGGAAGACAAGGCATAATTATGTTCTAACAGATTACTTAAAGATATGTAAAGATTATACTGATAGTTAAATGATCTGAAATTCCACCAGTGCAGCTAGAAACATTTAAGCACATTGCTGTCCTCTCAAGCAGTATAAAAACACAGTGTTGTTAAATAATATTATAACTTCTCATGCGTAAGGCAGCTGGTTTGCACAAGTGTTTTAAACTGCTTGTGACCATATTTTGCAATGGTGTGACAAGCTTGTGGTATCTGACAGATGAGAGCTGCAGGCTTCATGCAACTAAATGGTGCAGCGAAATGTTTTCATGTTTTGAATGCACATTTTTTTTTTCCCACAGTTTATTGAGAGCACTATAAAATGATGAGGAGCTATCAACACTAACACTATACTTGTGGCTGTGACATCACTCTCTTGCAGGTGTCTTTGCTACAGAACTGAGACCTGGTTCTCATGACTGCAAATGGAGGCTGTTTGTGACTTAAAGTGTTAATAAAGCACTCTGCAAAGGAGACAAAGGAAATATGAATACCCTTTTAACAGATGGGAAAGAGGATAGAGAGACTAAGAACTCCCTGCCAGAATGACATTAGGGATATTCACACTAATGGCAAATAAGTCCACATGCCTACACAGCAAAGGTGGACATCAGCTAAAGGTAGTAAGTGTGGGTGCCAGAAGCAGGATAGCCAGGTTGGTACAGCACCCAAGCTGGGCCCCATCAGGCAGTGCTACCAGACTCGCCAGCTTAAGGGCCTCCTCATGATGCTACAGTAGTCAATGCAGACATCTCCTAAATAATTTGCTCAGTGGGAATGAAGCCCAGAGCACTGCAGATTCAATGCCTTTAAAACAAGAGAAGCTTTTCCACAATGACCTGCTTAATTCTGACAAGCATCTTGCTCATCTATAACCTTCTGTCCTTTTCACGTCTGCCATCTCCAGCCTTGCAGCAGTGGCATTTGAACATGTGGCTGTTTCAACCAAGCAATGGCAGAAGTGCAAAAGAGGTATGGAAATGTCTTTTTTTTTTTTTTTTTTCCACACAGACAGAAGAGCAATCCCCTAGGTGCGCCTGCTGAGGGTCACAACATGAACTCAGCCCTGTGATTAGGCACCGCAGGAACCAGGGCTTTGTGTTTCACTGAACACAGAATGATATGTTTTACTCCAGCAACATAGAGAGGGCTGCTATAGGAGTGATACCTACAGTGACTGCCTTGTGAGACTTGTCCATCCTACCTTCTAGATATGCAATGAAGGCAACAAATAGCTATCAGCCAGGATAACTTGAGAAAGCTATAAGGTGCAGGTAGCAATGCAAAGAGTGGTTAGCCTGAAATTAATCTGAAAGAAAAGTCCAACAAGAAAAACATGGGATAGACATTGATTTCTCCTGACAAGCAGCTGGGACTCAAAGTGGATGGAATGTGGTTGTACAAGTTATTAAAAGGAAAGATATTTGCAATAGAAAGAAGAAGAAAGTAAGCAGATGGAGCTTTAGCCCATTTTAGAGTGATGACCTAAATAAAAAGAAAAAAAGGAAGGTAAATTAAGCTGAAGCTAAAGTTTAAAGGAGAAATGCTGACGCTGATCTATAATTAATAGACTAATACCTTTTAAAGCCAAGAGAGACCAAATAATCATCTAATGTGATGTCCTGCATTAAAGCTGTGAGGAGGACAGGATTTTGAGATTTTTGACATTCATCTTTTTTCCAGTTAAGACCTAACGCTGTTTAAAAAATCTCCATGAGAGAAAATGCTGAAAATGTTCGTCTGAACTGAAGAAAATGAATGAAAAAGAAATAAAATAATACAATTGTGGAAATTTTGTTTGATTCACTAATTTTATTTGAAAAAAAAAAAAAAGAGAGAGAAAAGAAAAGATGGCATCTTAGAAGGTAGCATGAAATGCTTTTCAGAATGAAAAACCGACATTTGGCTTTGAAAACATTAAAATGATAAAATTAAGAATTATGTGAAGATTTTTCCCTGTCAAAGAGCATGTGTGAAATGAGCTTATTTGCAGAGTACTTTGATTCTTATGAGAATAAATTTTTCCATAAAGAATGTGGCTACTCCGATTCTTTCAGGCCCACCTTTGTACCACATAGGTCAGCCTAGACAATCCTGCCCAAAGCTTACACCTTCTGGCTTGCACAAAAGTAGACTTTTTAAAAAGATATCTATTCATGGCAGAAAAGCACCAAGAGATAAAGAATTCACCATATTCTCAGCATGACACTGAAAGATTATGGACCAAGCACTTAGGAGGCATTCCAGTGGACCAAATGGATGAAAAGAAGACTGACCAAAAAAGGGACAAAATTGTATCCAACTTCTGTAGGCTTTTTAACAAGAAAAAAGACCTTGTAGAGGAGGCTTCATGCAGAAGGAGGCAGGCTTTGTCACAAGGATAGCACATAGTGAATTCCCCCAAGTGGCTGAGAAGATGGTAGACCACAGCGAGGATTTCCAGTGGAAATGGTTTTGCTGGTGGCTGGGCTGTACTCTGTGTTGATTCCAAGGTTATGCCATGATAGGTCAGGGAATACAGCCTCAGGATGGTGCAGAATTCCTGAAGGGTGTGGGTTTGGGGTATTTTTCTCCCTCTGTCAAGGTCCAGCAGCAGTAACCCATTCACAAAATTGTGGAGGTGACTGATGGATGTAAGTGCTGTTGAATCTCCTTAGAAAGCTGAAGCAGCAGGTGGTGGCCAGCAAGGTCAAGAATCACAACACTAAATACCAGGTCATCTAAAGGCCCATGGTATGAAAGGGATAACTCAGGAAGAGGCATTCACAGTAGCAAAGCTAAAAAAAGCTAACCTGTTTCACTTAGCATATAAAGAAATGAGGAGTGCCCACACTGGTACTTACTGCACTACACAGGACAGTGAGTGAGGGGTTTTTAACTCCCAGTCCCCTTGAATGAGATCACAGTTACATAGCCAACGGTACACCTCGCCTGCACAGAGTTTTCTGTAGATCTGGGAAGAGTATTTCCCCTTCAAAAGCTTTTTTGCATTCAGCTACTCTTTCAAGTCACTTAATACAATAACAGAGTAACCAAATAATAAATAAATAAATAAATAAATAAAAAAAATTTTAAAATTATATTTGCACATTGAAGAATTTAGAGTAAAGGATTGCCTAGAGTTTCTCTGATTTCGACCCATTCTGTAACTAACTGCAACATAAAATGTGTTCCGAAATAATTGCAATCAGGTTAGAAAAAGTCAGTTGCTCACTTATGCATCCTAAAGAAGTGTCTGGGTTGTGCTTTTAAAGCTGCGTGAAAAGAAACTCAGCTAGAACCTTTTGCAATTCAAAATATTTAGCTGAATGACAAGAAAACTAATCCTTGGTTTATTATTAGACATGATAAAAGATTTCTGAACATCCTGGATGTTCATATTTTTCTTCTGCTCTTTTAATGCAGTGCTACTCTGAAAAATGACTTTGTCAAAAATGTAGCTGAAGCTTTTAAAAGTGAGAAGTGGTTGTGGAGATGCAACACAAAATGCCTTGAAGAGGTCTAATGTTTGGAGATATGTGCTCTGTCTTTCTCATTTCCACACCTTTCCAGGATGGCATCAAGTCTGATGTCCAAAAATGGAGGTGCTCAGAATCATTAGTCTCCCCTGAAAACCTGAGACAGCTACTCCTTGCTCAGTGTATCTGTCCTTGGTGCATAATTGATTAAAAATCAGAGGCTTGTTTCAGACCCATTAGCCCCAGAACATCAACAAAGCAGTGGGGGAGTGCAGTGAATCAGCTGGCTTTTTGTGTATGCATTGTCTATTGAGCACACTACAAAATAGATGGACTACTGCTTTGGACTGTGGAGGCTCCTGGTCCTGCCCTTAGCATCAACCAAGATACCAGCTATCACACATCACCAGCAGAATTGCTAAGCTCCGGGCTGATACCTCAGTGAAAATTTGCTGACAACGGCATGAATTTGCGTCAGGACCCAAAGGCCATACCTAAACCACGGGACCAGCAGATCCCATCCCTGAGAGTGATGTGGATGGCAAAAGCCTCCCTTCCCAGCTTGGAAAGTCAGGACAAGGATTCTAAAAAGTGTGACTGTTGAGGAAAGCAGCAAGATATCCCTGACCTTAGGTGGAGGGAACCAGCATCCTAGGACACGACACCGATCGCATTCACAAGGCAGTTAGTAGCAGTCGGTGAGACCTGTTGGAAATTCCTTACTCACAATGATGAGTGAAAAGGAACAAACAATTGATTCACCAGAAACAGACTGCTAGCAAGGCAAGCAGCTATGGAAAAGGAACCCTTTTACTTGTAAAGGCAGCACTTTTGATGCAGGATTCGTAAGATAACAATAAACATAGCACTCCAGAATGATATTTTGACAGAGCCAATTTTTGGAACCAAATCACATGCTAAGTGGCATGCTTAAGCGGATGCTGGGCAAAATCAAATTAGGGATGGATTAAAATGATGCTTTGAAATTATTTTAGTGGTTCTTATTGATTAGGAAATGTAATTTCATAGGAAAATATTATGTATCACCAAAATGCAGTTATAAAGAAAAAGGTCAGGATATTACTGAGAAATGATCTTTTATCTTTGCAGTAGTTAGCAAAGCAGACTAAAAAGAGTAAAAGTAAGCATCTTTTCCTAATCACAGGCTACTACTTTCCCTTAATTTTAAGTTAGCAAAATTAAGAAAATTTATTCAAACCACCAAAAGCCTTATGCCCCCTTCCCCTTTGTATATTTCTGTTGCCATAGCTGTGGAATTCCAGGCTACTGTCTTAAATGTTTTTCTGATTTCATTTTAGTAGAGAGGTGCTAAATTCTGTTTCATCACATCTTGTACTGAACAGTCATGTGCTGAATGTGTTTGGCTTGATTTTATTAATTTTGTATAATGAACACCCCAAATTTGGAAGATTTCCCAGGCTACGAATCAACCTCAGTGAAGGCAGTTCTGATTCTCAAGGATGCAGTGGGACCAACAACACATAGGATGGATCCCCGTGCAACCCCTTTCTGTATCTGTGCTTGTGTACCTAGAGTTTCAGTTGGCATTTCATAAATCTTATTTACCCACTGAGAAGGAGAAGGTATGTCCTCTGATGAGTAAGTCCCAGGAATTAATCCATTATGGGGAAAATTATGGGGAAACCAGACAGTGTTACATGCTATTGAGTTCAAACAAGGGCAAAGAGATGGTTCAGACTGGCCTGAGGAAGACGGTCCACCTTCCATTGGCAGAACCGGTGGGTTTCACAAATTGCTAGTGAAAGAAAGGTCACAGAGCAAAACTGCTGGTAAAAATAAATCCCGAACTTTCAAAAATTGTTTGTTTATCTGGATGGGTTCTACTCTGCTCCCTCAAGTAGTATGAAAACACCTCATTCAGTAAAATAAAAATGATTCATTTTTATAATAGCTGAACGACATCATTTATTATCAAAATTATATGCTGGATACATGTAATAAAGGAGATGTGTAAATTCAGTATTATCGTGCATATTTTATTATGCCATGCAAGCCTAAATGAACAGAACTGGAAAAGCAGAAACAAAACATACCCACATTATTGAAATGAAACATTCATGCCTTATCAAAACAAAACACAAAAATAGAAAAGGTTCATTTAAACATTTTTCTGTCAAAAAAAATGAGCTGAAATTGACATCCCCCATGAAAAGTTTTGATTTTAAAAATGCTTCCTTCTCTGCCAGGAAAAAGTGTTCTGCAAAAAAAAGTCTGCCTGCTTTCATTGCCAGGTGCACGCAATGTAGCATTGATTACAATGTTTTCTAAAATGGACATCAGTCCTGATGGATGTGACTTGTTCCAAGCCTCTCTACTCCCATTTGGAGATGCAGGCTGAGATGCTAGCAGTGTCCTTGTGAGAGGTGATTTCTAAAATGGTACATCTGGACTGGTCAGGCTGTGCACCCAGCAGGTCCTTTGCAAATAGTACAAGAAAGGATCAGAGCATAATGCAACGGTAAATTAAAATGACTGCAGGTGAAAGTGTTTTAACTGCTTTGAAAATACCTGACACTAGTGAGCAGAATATTTTAACATCCACTCCAAAACACACTGCTTTCAAGTTATGGAAAGACTAGCGGGCCTGATTCAAAGCCCTTGGTCTGTTGGTTTCCATTTCCTGGCTTGAAAGGTCTTTGCACCCTCAGAAAACGTGATAAAAACACGCACGTTTGTGCGATGCTTGTTCAGCCTGCTGCTCCCTTGAAACTGGTCCTCCTCAGCCACGTCCTACCAGCCAGGTTCCTCCCTTCCCTTGGCCCATTAGCACCAGGTGATAACTATACTTGCTCAAACACCAAGGTGCGGTGCGATACCTGAGATAAAAAGCCACCTTGCTTCCCCCAAGGGTAAATTTCTGCCAAATTCATCCAGAGAAACGAAGTCAACTGAATAAAAATAAGTTGGAATGCATCTGACAGCTCTTCGTATGAACTCCATAAATGTGTTTATTTCACATCACCTGGTGCACTTCAGGAACAGGAAAGATGAATGTGCTTTCCTATCCGTCTGAGGGGGCTTGTAGCTATAATTAAGAGGATATTATTGCTGATATCTAATTACAATCTTTAAAGTGTGCTGATAAGAGCACTTGAACAACTGTTTTAAAACTCGATTCCACCACTGACTTTTTTATCCACATTAAAACCAGACATCAAACAAAATCCAGTGAAAGCAGATCTCACATGATAGCATTCTTTTCTTCTCAGTGGGAAATGTGAATGGGGAGAGCAGCAGAGAAGTAGGCAGAATTTTAGATGTATTTTTGTGCAATTGAAGTTTTCCTTTTGGTGGTTTGGTTTTGGTTTGTTTGTTGGGATTTTTGTCCAATTAAGAGGGTTTTTTCCTTTTAGTAATGGTGGTTTACGTTTGTACTACAACCTCAGTAAGGGCTAGCTGGGTTCATTGCTTGCTAATCCTCATCTGATTACTACCACTGAACTCTTCTTTGACCCCTCTTTTGTGGCCACTAGTGTGATTAGACCGTGAGCAGTTTGAGACCAGGGCAGCATGCTTCCTTATTGTCCTATAGCACATAGTATATGAAGACTTTACCCTCTGACCGAGGTTTCCAGACGCTATTGGAGTATAAGTAATTCACACAGTGTTTGCCATCTAGATGGATGGTATTCCACATGTTCATTTGCTTGAACACTGATTTGTTGCATGCATATTTCTCAGACATACACAGGGAGTGTACTGCGGTTTACCTTTTTTTCTCTTCTTTTTTTTTTTTTTTTTTTAATGAAATGTTTCTTTGACCTTTAAACACTAATGAAGGCAGATGACAATGTGCACAGAATGTTTGTCTTAATTGTTTTGGGTGATGTGGTTTCACTATGAAACTTCCTTCAGAAGCTTAATTACTCCCTGTGCTGCACTTACAGCAAAGGGAAGGTATCAAATGAGACAATGAAGGGAGTTCAGTGGTTTTGATCTTATTTTCTGAAATCGGGTGATCTCACGCTCTTGCCATTTATTAATACAGATAATTTCCTCCCATTTGTCACAATTGAAGTGAGTCGCTGTTTGCATGCTGATGGTGCGAGTAAGTGGGGAGCTACGTTTGTTGCCGCCTGATAATGGATGAGAGCCATTCATTCAGAGACAGGAGGTTCCTCTGGAGGCCCTGCAATTTGCCAGAATATATTACATTTTTCCAAGATTATTGCACAGCAGATGATTAATATTGCATGATCAAATGGCCTTTTCAAGGACTGAGCAGAGGGGTGGGGGACGGGACACGACTAAGGGAGAGCCTCAGAAGACTAATTTCCTATCTGCACGTTGTCATAGAAATGCATAATTTCAAACAGCATTTTGTTACTTGCCAGTATAAAAAAGGGAAGCCACTGAGCAATGTGTAGCCAGAGGAAATACATCTTTGGTTGACAAAACCAGCAGAGCCCAGTTGAAATCCATGTGGCTCTACTGGTTTGTATCAGTGAAGAATCTAACCCAGAAAGCTTACTAGGGTGGTGCAGCAGGGAACTACTATAGGTAAAAGAGTAGTTTTAGCAGGATGGGGAATGTAGTCCCTAAATCAAGGCCAGCTTCTGGTGTGGACCCTACAGGAACAGGCAACTGGAAGAAGGACACCTAGAAAAGTTAGGTGCTGTCTGCTCTGCAGTAGCAAAGAAGTGTGCTGCATCTCAGTGAGTGGGAGAGGTGAGGAAGAGCTGGTAGCTCTCTGCCATAGGCGGTATAGAGTGGATGAAGGGCTTCACTTAGTTTAGATGCCTGTGAAACATGTTAAAGACGTGTCTAAAACTACATTGGCCTTCCTAGTTATCAAAGAGCTCTGCAAAACCTGTACCGGGGAGATGTAACACTAGTGGAAATGCTTTAGTAGAGTTGAGTGGTGTAGGTGTAAGAGTGTAGTATAGATCATTCCTCAGCTCTTGCCTCTCTGGTGCAGCTCAGATCACATTTTGGCAGTGTTAGAAAGCGGAGCTTTGTGTAAGTGGCCCCACATAATCAACGGGTTTGGACAGACCTTGGATGGGCTCTGTGCTCTTATGGCTACAGCAGCATTTTGGTAGCATGTCTTCTATCTTTCAAGCATAAGAACTTGAACAAAATCCAGATGTGAGCCTAACTAATGTGAGAAAATACCTAAACTGATTCCCCTCCCCCTTTTTTAGCCTTTCCAGGAACTGTGCTCTGAGCATTCTTGGCTAGGTGCATGTATCATGACTCAAAATCTGCAGAGCACATCCAAATTGGAACTGCTTCCCCCTCCTTCCACTTGTGTGTCCTCCCAGCTGTGCTAGCTGCAGATAGGTTGCGCAGTTCCTGAGATGCACAAGTTTTTGATGCGACCTTGTTGTGGCCATTGATTTCTGTGTTTGGCCTTTACTTCTTACTCTCCCTTAAATATGCACAGTGCTCGGGTCAAGGTTACCTCTAGGATGATGCTGCCAGTGTTTTCCTGTCAGAGGGAGAAAGGGCATGTCTGTATGTGTGTGCTGCGCTGGTGGACATTGGGGCCTGCTACAAACAGAAAGAAAGACTGAATACAGTATTTACTATCCTTAAGTAATCACCAAAATCACAATTAATATATACAGCTGGATGAATGCATATTATTTGCTTACCAGTTCCCTCCTATCCAGGCAGGGTCCAGTAACACCTAAGCATCTAAGCATCATCATTTATTCTTCACCTGTGCTGCCAGCTCTGAGCTGAATGTAAGGCTGGGGAAAATAGTTTATCTCACACTTTTTGATCCTGGCTTCTCAGGTATGACTTGAAGAAAGGTTGAGTTCACTTTTGCCTGTGCAAGCAGATTCCCATCGGGACTTTGTCCAATTTTACACCCATTGCACACTTGTATTTCTACAAGGGTCTACCTAAATATGTTTCATATCCCCACAGGTTTCTTCAAAGTGGGTTCCCTAAAGGAAAAAAAAAAAAAATATGTATAAATATTTTGTCAAGCAAATGTGAGATCACTATACTTGGTAGGAACTTTCAATGGGGGTAGGTTCCAATTTTATTTTATTTTATTAAAAATTCTATTTTTTTTCAATGCTGTGGGTCCAATTTTTTTACATAACTGTTGGTCTGGAAATCCATATTTTGTACTTGATGCTTAGTTTATTCACTTGTTTATTGTCCCGGGAAGGATGCTGAAAATGTAAGACATACCAAAAAGACCTAGAAAGAAACTGCTTGTAGCATATGATGAGTGGACAGCGAAAGTTAGTGGAGAAACCCTTGTACCTTGAGACCTTTGGCTTCCTGATAGACCTTCTGTACAGCTAAGCTTGAAAATATTTTTTTGTTGGTTTGTTTTTTTAAGGATCCATGAATTGATCACTCTGAGACTGTTTTGTTACATCAGGGGTAGGACTGTAATCTGGGAGCAGTGTTGGCTTACTTCCTCACCATCAATTATCTGGCAAATATTTGGGAACAGTGAACACTTTCAATAGAAGTTAGATGGGTGAATAGGGGTGGAAAAGGTCATGTTCCAGGTGATTTATCTACAGGAAATAATTCACTACTTCATAAAACCACTTCTGCATCTGGCTCTTTGATTGCCAAACTCTTCATTCTTTCTAATACAAGAGAGAAATGCTTATTTGAAGAAACAAAATAAAGAGCTGCTACAGTAGAGCAGAAGGCAGATAATTTAAACATGGAAAAGCTGCGATGTCATGGGAGACATACAGAAGCATTCCTTTGTTCCTTTGTCCTTCTCTCCCTTGTGGGAACAAGCCAAGGCTTAATAGCAAATGTGTTAATTCCGTTTCTAAGTTAGCTATTTGGGAAGAGGTTTTCTACTGTTGGGTGGCTGCTTGTCGTGGTTTAACCCCAGGCATCAACTAAGTACCACACAGACACTCACCCCCTTCCCCCTCCCCGTGGGATGGGGAGGAGAATCACAAAAATCTAAAACCTGTGGGTTGAGATAAGAACAGTTTAATAACTGAAATAAAGTATAATACTAATACTACAAATATTAATACTAATAATTGTAATGAAAGGGAGGCAACAAAAAGAGAAAGGGAAATAAAACTCAAGGAAAAAAAAGAACAAGCGATGCTGAATAAAATTTTTCACCACTCGCTGACCAATGCCCAGCCAGTCCTTGAGCAGTGATGCCCTGGCCAATTTGCCCCCAGTTTATATACTGAGCATGACATCATATGGTATGGAATACTCCTCTGGCCAGTTTGGGTCAGCTGTCCTGGCTGTGTCACCTCCCAGCTTCTTGTGCCTCTCCAGCTCTCTCGCTTGAGAGAGCTTGAGAAGCTGAAAAGTCCTTGACTTAGTCTAAGCACCACACAGCAACAACTAAAAACATCAATGTGTTGTCAGCATTATTCTCACACCAAATCAAAAACACAGCACCGCACCAGCTGCTAGGAAGAAAATTAACTCTATCCCAGCTGAAACCAGGACACTGCCCCAAAATCAGGATTAAGTCAAAGAGCTACTACAATAAAGGGGAAGGGTGCCATAACACAACTTCCATGGTGGGTCTGTTTTGTGCAGATTAATAAAGAGGCTTCATCAGCATCTGATCACTGGTGGTATTGCACAAGGACAGAATGCAGGTCCTCTTCCAACCGATGCTAACTGTTTCTGAACAGTACACATTCTTTTGTATTGTATTTACATAGCTTAATGGAGTTTTATAAGGTCAAAATCTAAGCTCTATATGCTTTGCAACTGTGAACAACATATAAATGTGTTGCTGTATTCTTAATTGCATCTTCGGAGCGGTGGTGGTGGGGTTCTTTTTTTAAATAATGTGGGGTTTGGAGACGAGAACTGCCCCTTCTAAAATTCATGAGTTGCAAAGGGGACAAAGACCCCACAACTCATCTGGCAAGAATGCTTTTAAACCTGTGTCCTCCTTTGTTTGCAAAGGGTATAGTTGTAAATGGAGTCAATGTTCATCACCCTAGTTCTAATGAAGTCAAATAGTATTTGTTTCAGAGTTATAGGAAAAGAAGGCAAGGAACAGTGCTGGTGGATAATTAGAGACTAAGGTTTGATTTCTGGTGCCCTAGAGCAATCTCTTTTTTATGTTGCTTGTGCTGAGAGCTGGATGAAACATATTTAACCTTGTTTTGGACCACAGCTTTGGACCATAAGACCTTTAACAAGCTCTCAGGCTGTTAGGTCTGGACGGAAAGGCTCAAACTGGGCAATCACCAGACGAGTTAGACTATACAGGCATCAACCACTTTAAAGAGCAGTTGTACAGTGTCCTGTATTTGCTATGGCTGATCATGCCATCCTAGAGTTGAGTACACTTTGTCTCTTAAACTCTCATTATGGGATGTGTTGTCCTTGCCAAATGACGGTGTCCAGCATGGAGGACACTGCATACAGCAAAATCCCACTCAGCTCTATCAAGTTGTTTCTATCCTCTATTTTCCTGGGCCTAAAATATTTGGTGTATGAGCTAGTAATGAATCAGCTGCTCACATAGATAGGACATTAGCTCATATTCATTCTTGCCAATAATCATTAGCCCTGTAATCGATTTACTTCAGCAGGGTCTATGCATGAACGGCACTATCAGCTGAGAAGTCTGCTGCAAAGCCTCTACAGCAAGTCAGACAAACCCCTGGGTTATCCCAGCAGGTCTGGTGAGGAGGTACAGTGGTGGAAAAGACCTGCTGCACTGTTCATTCCCAGTCTAGCCATCCCCCACACCCATGGATTTCTGCCGTGGTAGTCAGAGCACAGGCTGCATTTAGGCAGTTGGTGTTGAGCTATTTTTCAAGCAAAGATGAAAAAGTGCACATTATTATCAGTTTCTCATGACTCATTGCTTGCTGGTAGAAAACCAGTTATCAGTGGGATTTCAGCTGTTAATAATATCTGATCACTTAGGCCACTGACAAATTATTAGTTCATTTCAGCTGTAGGGTTTTTACTGTGCTACTTTGATAACTGTAGGAGCGAAAGGCTGCTTTGTCCCTCTTCAGGAAATAGAGGCTGGTTCCTCAGTTCAGACTTTAGACAAACTATCCAGAATTTATATGGCAGGTCTTCTGGATCTCTTGCAACTTCTGATGCAGAAAATGGGTTCCTTCAAGTGCTTTTCCTCAGGGAGAAACTGGCTGGGGAACAGTCACTGGAGAATAAACTGTTTTTGCAACAAGTCTCAAGCGGCTACATGGGAACAACCATCCTGCTTAATCTCATCATTCTCTTGGAGAGGTATGTAGCTACCCAGCAAAGCTCATTTTGCACATTTGCTATCTCAGGGCTCAGCCACACAACCCAGATAATGCAGCTTATCAAGATAATGTGACTCAGCTGAGGTACAGTAGCTGCCCATGCAACACCCATAGACCCTGCCAAAACAATGTAATGCAACTAACCTAATTCTCATTCCTTGCAGGCTAAATGAAATCATTTTATTGCATTGGCCATTGGCTAAAAATGTGCACATGTGGTTTTCTCTGCAGTTCTGCCCGTACATGGTGTCTTGTTGAGAGGTAGTAAATTGAACTTCAGGTTAGATCCTCCCAAACTTCTTCTTCAGCGTATTTTGCAACACCTTTCACAAGGAAGGTTGTTCTGTGACATGCAAGATTTGTCAGTCAAATTCATTACTCTATAACCTCCTGCTCCAACCAAATAAAGTGTGCGTTTTATTTTATGGGAAATGTTGGACACACATTTCATGTGAGCTTTCAGAGAGATCCAAGTGTGAATCCACATCAGTACTGATTAAATAGGTTGTTGGTTGTGGTGGGTTGACCTTGGGTAGATGCCACGTGCCCACTAAGCCACTCTATACCTCCCCTCCTCAGCAAAATGGGGTGAGGGGAAAAAATAAGATGGGGTAAAAAAAAAAGTGGGTCAAGATAAAGGCAATTTAATGAAGCAATAGCAAAGGTAGCATGAGAGGAAGCAAAGGAAAACAAAAGATGTTATTCTCTACTTCTCATCAGCAGGCGATGTTCGGCCACCTCCCGGGAAGCAGGGCTTCGGTATGTGTAGTTGTTGCTCCAGAAGACAAACATCATATATAGTAAATGCCCCTTTTTTCTCATCCTTGTCCTTTCTCTTAGCTTTTATATCTGACCAGATGTTATATGGTGTGGAATATCCCTTTGGTCACTTTGGGTCAGGTGTCCAAGATCTTGCCCACCCCCAGCCTCCTCCCGGGGGAGGGGGGGGCGGGGGAGAGGCTGGAGAGCCAGCCCTGATGCTGTGCGAGCGCTGCTCAGCAGCAGCCAAACCACTGGTGTGTTATCAACACCTTTCCAGCTACCAACACCAGCGCAGCGCTGGGAGGGCTGCTGTGGGGCTTAGCCAGGCCCAATACACCAGTTGATTTTTTGCTTTCTTATACTGGGGCAGAACAGAGCTAGTGAAAAGAAAAGAAGAGAACAGGAGGAAAGCACTGCCATTCAGGTTTGGTTTTAAGCCCAGTTGAAATGACAAGGAGACAAGGGATAACAGAGGAGAATAATAGGAGGCAAGATGTTTGTGGGCTCCTCAGGCTCCTCATTAACCCACCTTTCATTCATTTCCACCATCCTGACTACACTGGGGATCCTAAAGGATGCTGTAGCACTAGGGTGTGGCTTATGTGGGAAGTGGTGATCAGCCTCTGTCTTATTTCTTCTTCCTCATGGGACCACAGGGAGACCCCTACTCTCCTTCCTCCTCTTCCCTTTTTTCCCTCCTGTTGATAAGGTGACATATTCTGCCAAACACAGTGAAGAAGTGCACAGAGGAACAGGCAGGTCACTCTGCTGGGGCATCTAGGCTGTCTTTTCAACCAGGACTGGAAGGCTCCTACTCCTGCTGGGTGCAACTTTCTTCTAGTTCTTCCTTTCCCATATTAAGGTGAAACTCGTCAGCTCAGTCAGCCCCAGGTGATGCCAGCGCCAAGAATTCTTCAATGCCTCTCCTTTGCAGGCCATACCAGGGAACAAGGATGTCACTTCAAAAAAAATTTTTCTTTCTGTTGTCAAGCTGCTGGAGCTTCAAAGCAGTTTCTTACTGTCTGTGCTTTCATGCTGTTTGATGTCTGTGCTTGTGGGGTTTATACATTAATGCTGGTTTCAGGCAGTCTGCAAGTTATTTAGCTCTTTTCACATAGGGCTAAAACCCTCTAAGAAATATAAGACCTTTAGTTACTCGGTTTAATTCGCTTCTAAAGACCACCTCACAGGATGAGAGTAAAGAGATCATTAGTTCTTTTGGTCCTTGAGATGGCAGGAATTCAGCGAAGTTGGTCTGCTACCCCATGAAGTAGTCAAGTCTCAGCATTAGGGAGGAGTGGGGTAAGAAATGGTCTTTTCTGGTCTGTTCTTAGTGAAAAATTATTTTCTAAGCACAAAATAGAAAATATTTCTCTCTTGTTGCTTCTGAAAATGACTAGTGGAAGTCCTGAATTAATGCAATGTAATGAAGGGCAACAGAGCAGTGAAACACATGTCCTCAAATCCCCTTTCAGCAACTTCTTGGAGATTTTAAAATGCTGAAGCTCTGGAGCCTCTTAAAGTCAATTTCGGCTCCAAAACCACCCCTATTTTACACTTAAAATGTCAGGTTCCTGCCGTCATCTTGCTGTGATTGTGCCATGCCATCATGTCTGAGAGATGACACATTTCCTTCTAAAGACTGCATTTAATCTGCTTATGAAAGGTATGTTATTTCATCCATTAAGCTATGCTCTCTGATCAGAGCTCTTCAGATGCAGTCTTATTTTTTAATCAATGTTTTGCTCTAAGGACAGGAGGAGTTTAAATAAGTGAATGCTCTACTTCTCCTAGATGTCTCCATGCTATCTCCTCTGAAACAAAAGCAGTGGGTCTGAATCATCCCTGCAATATTCCAGTTTTACGCTGAAATCAATGGGAGTACACAGGATAAAAACAGAGTAATGAAGCAGTGAATTATCACAGTGAATTATCTCAGCGAAAAAACGGGTTCTGTAGCATCCACCTCCGCAGTGCTCCATAGAGCATATTGCTGATTAAACTACAGGTGCCATGGCTGCCTTAGATTGGTTTTTGGAACTGCATGAGGGATAACTTCCTCTTGGTTTTCTTGGGATAGCAAGAAAGTGGAAGAGTAAAGGTGTGATATTGTCTGTATTTATTTTTAATCTTCTTTTCTTGCGATTTATTATCTAAGACACTGGATTTTCCCCTGAGAGCTGTGATTCTTTGACACATCTATTCAATATTGCCATTTATTCATTTAGTCTGAGAGATCCGAGCTTACAATATCCGATGTTCCAGTGAAGTTCTTGCAGGCTCAGGGAGTTTGTGAAATGGAAATTCCTCTCCTCTTAGAAGAATTCTGCTTTCCTTGGAGAAAACGTCAGAAACATCTTAATGTCTTTGTTTTGTAATCACCTTATTTTTATTAATGCCTGTTGAAAACTGTGTAATGGTTTCATATTCTATATATTGGTTTTTTGGTCTGCAAAGGTTGAGGGAGTGATCACAAGCTATCACATTGCAAGAAGGTATTGAAAATACAGAGGGTGATGAGAAGAGCTCAATGCAACTACTAGCAGCATATAAAACTAAATAATGTGCAGCTTAACAGTTTTGATGCTGTTTCCGTTAGCCTTATCTATGACAGCTACAGCAACTGCCTGTCCTGCCACTTAGTCCTCTCATCTACCCTGACTTACTGTTATTTGACCTCTTGGCTTGTTCTGGCTTCAGCCTCAATCCCCAACCTTCCTCACAGTATCCTGACTTCCAGTAAAATGAAGGGAAGGAAAAAGAAAAAAAAATCAAACAGCAGCCCAAAAGTGTGGGGAAACTGTTGGAGCTGCGCATACAATGCTGCCGTCACGCAGAGAAATGAGGCTGTTCAGGAGCTTATGGACAGGCTGTGCTTGTTCAAACACACTCACACATCCAGCCCAGGGAGCATGTTGATCTAAATCGCTGCTTCTGAACAACAGAGATGATGGAAATTTCAGTGCAAAATGGTTGCCAAATACAGCCAAATACCACTTGATGAATCAGCAGTGCAATCCACCAGCCTTGCAAGCCTATAGCAAAAATGACTGTGATAGTTTTTCCCAAATGGCACAGAAATTATGAATGTGGTGTTCATGGAGTCTCCAAGTATGTAGTCTTGAGACTGGCCAATATGGAAACAAATACAAGCACTTTCTGGTTAAATGTCTGCACTAAAGATTTATTTAGACATCTGATTGCAAGGTATATATGCCTGATAGATCACTCACAGAGTGAACAGACCGCACAGAGCATACTGTCCTCTCTGCTCAGCTGGAGAGAGTTGCAGGAAGGTTACTTGGGTTAGTGACCGGGTTAAGCAATCAGCCAAGGAGCTGGGCACAACAACTTCATGTGCTGTCAAACCAAATCTAACCTGCTACAAATATGAGCAGGGCAGGCAGTGATCTTGCCCCTTAGTTCAGTGCCCCTGCTGCTGCTGAGACACTACTGAAATCCTTTATCTTATTTAATATATATTTTTATAAAAAAAAAACATATAAACAGAACCCAATCCTCTAAATGAGGGCAAGCTCTAAAAGAAACCCAGATATTATACCGGGAAATAGTAAAAAACTTCAGCTGAGATAACACAGATATTTAGAGTGGAGATTTCTATACCTAGACATAGAAACCAGGAGTGACAACAGTCAACATGTTACCTAAAGCTTTATACTATATGTTAGAACACTTTTTTTTGCAGTAGAAAATGTATAAATCTGATTCCTCTTCCTGAGTGATGGAAACAAACTATTTTAATCATGAGATTAAAGTTTTGGGGTTGTATTTTCT
Source organism: Falco naumanni (assembly GCF_017639655.2). NCBI lineage: Eukaryota > Metazoa > Chordata > Aves > Falconiformes > Falconidae > Falco > Falco naumanni. The sequence goes on from NC_054054.1 coordinate 64,094,647, forward strand.
TGATTATTATTTTTTTTCTTTGAGCGGGTCTTGTTGTGTACTTTGTTTTTTTAAAAAATACAGCTGGTGTTACCAATACTTTGAAACTTCAAAAGAGAAAATTACCTGAAACAATGGAGAACAACCTGACTATTTTTCTGAGTCAAATAAGAAGCAAATCTTAATTGACTGTGAGTTACCTAGATTTAAAAAAAAAAAAACAAACATCTTTTTGTTTGAATAATGTGTTTGTTGTAAACACTCATGATTGGGTTTTGTTTTAATGCATAGATTTGATTCTTTTGATCCAGGAGTTCCTCTGAAGTCTTCAGTTTCGATTTGGCCATCTTCATGCCTGTGTTGAGGAAGGAACGTAGTAGTGAAAACAGGCTTTGCAAAACCTCTCAGTCTTGGTTTTCTGCCTAATGATATGCTAAAGGACTTGGCTATATGAATGTGTATGTTCTTGAAACATCAGAGACGAAGAGAAATGGAAATAGGCACTGAATTTAGAGGAGGTTTTTTTTCCCTCCAGAGACACTGCTGTAATATGGTCTCCACTTGCTGCCATGCCAGTCGCTATGTACAGGCTACGTCTAATCCACTTCAGCTGGCAAGTCTGAAGAAGGCCTCGTACACAGGAACTATTGAGGTTCAGCTCCTCGAATCTGTAGTGATTTGAACTTGATGGATCAGTAATCTCATCTATTTTACAATCCCATCTGATTTTGCAAGCAGTAACACTGGGGCCCCTCTAGAACCACCTTTGAGCTGACATGTGCTGCATCTGTCAGCAACAGGGTCACCTCTGCAAATGGCTTAGATGGAGTGATGGGTACAGATGGAGGCTGCTGGGCCAGTCCTTTGGTGTTTTGTTCCTGTCTGAATAGAGGGCTCAGGTAACATAATTTCCTACAGAATCTGTCGAACAGAAGACTGCTATTTTCACACGAATTTATCTGATAGATCAAGTCGCAATATTCACATAAGTGTTCATTCTGTGTGTGTGTGTATGGTAGGAGAGAGGTTTTAAGACAAGAAGAAATAGTGGTGGATGGAAAGAGAGGGTTTTAAGTTATTTTTTTTCCTTACAGGAAAGGAAGATTTTTCATTCTGCTTATCTTTTCCTTAAAAAGATCTCACACTTTTTAAACTTGAAATTTTCCTTTCTATCATTCTTTGGCTTCCTTATACCTTTTTAAGTTTATCAGCATATTGAAAGATGGAGGCTTTAAAATGTTCAAAGGCTGCAACTACTTTCAGTGAAGTCACTGGGAGCTTCATGACTAATTTTAGTAGGGAGGGGGGAGGTGAGCAATCCTTGCCAGCTGACATCAGACAAGGGGCTGAGTACCTCCCTGATCTGTTGACAATTCAAGAGTATTTTGCTATATTTAAAAAGATCACATAAAAGGTCACTCCTAGACATGCCTCCGAAAACAGGAGGACATTTGCAAAAAGCTTCCCTGACTGCTCTGGTTTTGTTTCTTTACTTCTTCGCTTGGAAAAATCTACCCACCAATTTCTTGTCTGTTCTCCACCGTGTACCACTTCTGTCCCCATCCTTCACTCACACAGCTGCATATGACTAAAAGTCTTTGGTCCTCTGTGATCCAGCTTTTTAAACCACAGAGATGCTGAGTGGAAGGGACCTCTCGAGGTTATGCAGTCTAATCTCTCACTTAGTCCCTCCTTAAACAATATCTGTGCAAGAACCTTAGGAGCATCAATCTTCTTTACCAAGTGACAGCATCTGATGAAAAATGCAGGACACCTGCAGCTACGTGATACTCCAATTTAAAGCCAGTTCCTCTTCCCTGTTTCCTCTGCTTACCTGCAGCTGTGGTAGGCTGCCCAGCCTTTCAGCTGGCCAGCCTTTCAGCTGGCCACTTCTACTTTTTGTTGTCTCCTTCCCCACTGAGTTCTCTAACTTTGTGTTAGTATGAAAAACTTAAGTCCTCCTGTTTGTCTCTTCTACAAGTTAGTGTATCCCTTTGGCTTTATGTACAGTGCTTTGTTTTTTTTTAAAACTGGGTACAAGACTGTTGGGCACACCTGGATGAAGAGGATATTGAGCACCACAGGTGAGTGGAAGCAGTGCTTTGTTTCCCTTAATGCTGGAGTACTCTACAATGAAAAATCATCTTTTTCTGATTTGTTCAATATCTCTTTTTTCCAGTAGCATATACTAAGATAGCAACTGCACTGGTGATTATGGTCATAAAAACAGGGTAAGAAAGCTGACTTTTCTTTCTACCCATCTCAGAAAACAGGACAGCCATACCATGAGTTTTCCTTGGCTGGAAATGGCTACCTCTTCCCTCTGCTGTGGAAGATAAAGCCGTGGAGGTCATGCTGGGGCATGTGGGAGGCAGAGGGCCACAAGAATCCATGCACTTGCTGCAGCCGGTGCCGCTGCTGGCGTGCTGGTGCTGGACAAGCACTGTAGAAGCATGGCTTCTGAGGTGCAGCAGGCATGGTGAAAGGTGGGCAGAAGGGTGTGCTGAGATGGTAGGCCTGGGGAAAGAGGCTAAAGCAAAAGGGACTGTGGGGTGTCCTCTGCCAAGGAGCTGTGCTGCTGGGCTTCCAGGCAGAGCGTGATAGCTAAGACAGCAGCAGAAACATGCATTAGAATGATGTCCTGGTTTCAGCTGGGATAATGAGATAATTTTCTTCTTAGTAGCTGGTGCAGTGGTGTGCTTTGGATCTGGTGTGAGAACAATGCTGATAGCACACCGATGTCTTTAGTTGTTGCTGGGTGATGTTTGCATTGTGTCAAGGACTTTTCAGTTTCTCAAGCCCTTCCAGAGAGAGGGGACATGGCCAGGGCAGCTGACCTGAACTAGCCACAGAAGTATTCCATACCATGGGACATCATGCTCAGGCTATAAACTGGGGGGTTGGCTGAGGCTGGGGTTTGGTCAGCGGGTGGTGAGCAGCTGTGCTGTGCATCTTTGGGAGGTTTTTCTCCCTTCCCTCTGAATTTCATTCCTCTCCCCTTCTCCCAACCCTTTCATTATAACTATTATTATTAGTGGTTTTATTTCAATTATTAAATTGTTCATATCTTAACTCTTGCATTTTACATTCCTTTCCAATTCTCCTCCCCATCCCTCTGGGTGAGAGGGAGGGAGCGAGTGGCTGCATGGTACTGGGTTACCAGCTGAGGTTAAACCACAACAGCCCTTTGTGGGGCTCAAAGGGCTGAGTTAATGACAGGTCTAACTAAAGTGTGTTAGAATAAAAGTGTTGTCGGTATTCATTGTATCAGTTTAATGATCATTGGCCACAACGCCAATTTCTCTGTTCTTAAAGTTGCTGCCCGGTCTCAGGGTTGCATTACTTACTTTATTTGCAGTGTGTGTTCCCTGTTGTGCCATTGGTTGCCCTTGGGACCTGGGCTAAGGTTATGACAGTGTTGTGCTATATAGTACTGGTTTGTGATATGACAGACTTGCTGCTTGTGAAACTAATTTGGTCTGTGTACTCCATGGTGGTGTTGTCAGGTGTGAGGAATTCCTGCCAAGGAATACCAACCACTGCACCTGTGGCTTTTCTTTTCCAGAGAGCCAACATACAGGTGGGGGCTACACCTCCCCCTTCTCCCCAAGGCTAATTACTAGAACATTTAAGGCTTTTGGAAATACTGAGTACCTTTAGACTGTTGGAACCATCATAGCACAGGTCCTGATCCTATTGCTAGGAATAGTGAATGTGATTTTTCACCTCCTGGAACTGGTTGAGAATTAAGCAACTAACTGTAACTACTCCAGCTTCTGCAGCAGGCACTGTGGCTACCTCAGCTGTGGTGACAAGTGATGCAAAAGACCAACATGTGTCAGTATCAGTTGCCCCTATGCAGAAGAAGAAACTGAAAGGGAAAACAGCTTGTTTAGTAAAGGAGGATGAAGCAGGGCCATCACAGGATCAGGATGAAGTAGCCAAACAAGAGGCAAACTCTCGATCCCTATCTGGGAATGAACTGTGGGATATGCAGAAAGACTATGCCTGTCAATCAGGTGAACACATTGTCACCTGGTTGCTTTGATGCTGGAATAATGGGGCTAACAGTGTCAAATTAGAGGGTAGAGAAGCCAAGCAGCTGGGATCATTTTCTAAAGAAGCAGGCATTGACAGGGCAATTGGGAAAGGAATGCAAGTCCTCAGCCTCTGAAAGAAACTTATGTCAAGTGTCAAGGAAAGATATCCCTACAAGGAGGATGTTACATATCGCCCAGGCAAGTGGACTGCAGTAGAGAAAGGTATCCAGTACCCAAGGGAATTAGCCTTGAAAGAGGTGATTTATCATGACCAGGATGATGCAGGGTCACCTCTGGCAGAACGCATCAGAGAAGACTCAAGGTCAACCATTGGGCGTTTGGAGCTGGAGATCTAGAGTGCCTGATGCCCATTAGACTCCAACTGAAAAAGCGATATTAGCAGCTTATGAAGGAGTTTGAGCTGTTTTGGAAGTGACTGGTACTGAGGTGCAGCTCCTCCTGGCGCCCCGCTCACCAGTGCTGGGCTGGACATTTAAAGGGAAGGTTTCTTCTATGCACCATGTGACTGATGCTACATGGAGTAAGTGGGTTGTGCTGATTGTACAACAAGCTCAAATAGGGAATCCCATTTGTCCAGGAATTGTGGAAGTGATTGTGGACTGCTCAGAAGGTAAAGATTTTGGAATGTCACCGAAGGAAAAGGTGGCACGTGCTGAAGAACCTCCATTGTATAATGAACTGCCAGAACATGAGAAGCGATGTGCCTTGTTTGCTGATGGGTCCTGCCATACTGTAGGAAAGCGTTGGCGGTGGAAGGCACCTGTATTGAGTCCCCTACAACAAGTCACAGAAACTGCTGAAGGAGAAAGTTAATTGGGTCAGTTTACAGAGGTGAAAGCTACCCAGCTGGCTTTAGAAATTGCTAAACAAGAAAGGTGGCCAATACTTTACCTCTATACTGGCTTATGGATGGTGGCAAATGCCCTGTGGAGGTGGCTGCAGTGATGGAAGCAGAGTAATTGGCAACGCAGAGGTAAACCCATCTGGGCTGCTGCATTATGGCAAGGTGTCACTACCTAGATGGAGAACCTTGTTGTCAAAGTACATAATGTAGATGCTCACATGCCCCCCAAGAGCTGGGGCAGTGAAGAACATCAGAACAATGAGCAGGTCGATCAAACAGCCAAGATTGAAGTGGCTTAGGTAGATTTGGAATGGCAGCACAAAGGTGAATTATTTATAGCTCGGCGGGCCCATGACACTTCAGGACATCGAGGAAGAGATGCAACATATAGATAGACCCAAGATCAAGGGGTGGACTTAACCATGGACACTATTGCACAGGTTATCCATTAATGTGAGACATGCTACAATTAAGCAAGCCAAGTGGTTAAAGCCTCTTTGGTATGGAGGATGATGGCTGAGGTATAAATACGAGGAGGCTTGGCAGGCTGACTATACTACATTTCCACAAACCTGCCAAGGTAGGCACTATGTGCTTACAATGGTGGAAGCGACCTCCTGATAGCTGGAAATGTACTGTACCCTGTGCCACTACCCAAAACACTATCCTAGGCCTTGAAAGATGTCTTATGGCAGCGTGTTACCCCAGAAAGAAATTAATCGGAAAACAGAACTAATTTCTGAAATAATTTTATAGACACTTCTGCCAAGGAGCATGGCACTGAGTGGATATGTCACATTCCCTACCATGCACCAGACTCTGGGAAAAATGACCCATGTAACAGACTGTTAAAGACTACCCTGAAAGCAATGGTTGCAGGTGGTGGAATTTTCAGACATTGGGATACAAATTTAGCAAAGGTCACCTGGTTAGTTAACTCTAAAGGATCAACCAGTCAGGCTGGCCGTGTCCAATCAAAGCTTTTCTGTACTGAAGCGACATCAGTCAGCAGGTGGTGAGCCATTGTATCGCTGGTTTTCTTTCCTCCCTTCCCTTTGGATTTCATTCTTCTCCCCTCCTCCCTCCTTTTCATCATAACTGTTATTGTGATTTTATTTTAATTATTAAATTGTTCTTATCTGAACCCTCAAGTTTTACATTCCTTTCCAACTCTCCTTTTCATCCCTCTGGGGTGGGGAGAGTGAGCGAATGGCTGCGTAGTACTTAGTTGCCCGCTGGGGCTGAACAACGACAAATGACTGTTTTAGCTTTTTGGACAATTAGCCTGGTAATTATGCCACTTATTTATTATAATAGCCTGCAGTTAATGGATGCTATACAAAGGAATTAATGACTACATTATTTTAGAAATACCCTGAATATGCCATCTTTTAAAATAATAATGCGGAATGTCTCTGTAGGATGTTTAAATAAGTTGTAGATTACTGTGTCAGGGCACCCTGCTATACAGGCATGCTGACCGCTATTCAAAAGCCATACTTGCTACTCAGAAAGTCTCACATGCATTAAGAAAAAATATCTCTTGCCACGGAGCTGGGAGCAGCAGCCCTAGGCTGCTCTGTGCACTACCAGAACAGGGATGCTCTTCAGCTCTGTAGCAAGCAGTGCACATCGGTGGAGGCCCTGCTAGTGCTGTTTCCGTCGACAGCAGGGCAATACATTGCCTGCCTCAGCCTTGGCTTGTTTTTTGTCCTGCCTTTGTCAGATATAGATGGCACCTTTGCCTACAGGCTGTGGCAGACCTATTTATGATCTGCTCAGCACAATCTGTCAGAGGCGGTTAAGATACCTTCACCTAAGGAAATGCTACTTGTTATTCCCTTTTTATAAAACAAAGGTCATTTGGACTGAAAATACCTCTGTTCCTAGCTGAAGTGGGGGAGTTCTGTATAACTGCCTGCTGAAGCAGTGTAGCAGCCATGGAAGCGGGAAGGGAGCAGAAGCTGGAAGGTACCACAGCTATCGGCGAAGCACAGATGATGGCGACTGAGTTTGTGTGAATAAATCGAGCAGTGTAGCTCTCGAACCCCCAGCCCAGGTTTCAGCTGGCTGATCCAAGGCTCCATTCGGTTCAGTGCAGCTGTGTGACCTTGCCTGATTTCACTAATTGCCATTAAATATGAGAAAGTCCATGAGCTAAAAAGCGTGCAAGGTGAGAGAAAAGGATAGACAGCAGGTCCAAGGATTCAAAAGGACAAATACAGCCTTGACAAAGGTATAAAACTCCAAGGAAAAAAATCAGGGAAGATGATGGTAATTTGGCAATGTCAAGCCTTAGCCTGTTCTTGTGCAGAAGCACAGACAGCACCTTCCCCAGGCACTGTGCCAGAAAGGATGCACCGGCTGCCTGGTTGGGGTGGTGGATGTGCCCATGGCACATGCTGTGTGGCCAGTGGCGCAGCTGCTTCAGCAGTCGCTTCTCTCCCCTACCTCACTGCCCTGCCTGGGCTGGTTGCATTTTGCAATCAAACTAGTTCCCATCTCCAGCTCCCTGTCGACGCTGACACTGCGGATAGAAATGAGTGATCCAGTGGTAGCTGCTTAGTGCCACACTGCTCTTTTTAGATACCCACAGCTTGCATTAAGGGCTGAAATGCCATGTGAACCCAGAGTAGCTTTATGGAGCTGAAGCTGCTCTTGGCCGGGATCCAGCTTCAGCACGGTGGTTGTACAACCTCTGTGCCCCAGCCAAGACCGGAGACAGGATCTGTGTATCCCAACTCCAACAGCTAGGCTAGTACTCAAGCTATGCTTCCCGGCCAAGGAGTGATTTGCACTGATCCATACGGAGCGAGCTGGCTGCTGGGCACCTGTACGCCTAAAGCTGCAATATTTAACACTTCCATTAACTGCCTTTATATCAGTGGGGCAGGATGGAGTGCACCCTTATGCATGCCTTGGTTTTGTGGCGCTGTGCTATATTTTTAAAGAAGGACAAGCTGTTCTGTTCTACAAAGTAGCATCTATTGAATGAGCCAGGTACTTAATTTTAAGTGTGTATGCTTGCATAATGGTGACTAACCTCTAATGGACTGAAAACTGTGTAAACCTGACAAATCCAATAAAATAAAGATAATTATGCCTTCTGTGCCAGGCATTTTTAGAACATGAACAATATGCATTCAGGAAAAATAAAGCTTCATTGAAACTACAGGAGAAATAATGGCACCTAGTATTCATGGGGCTGTAACAAAATATTGTTTACAGATCTCCACTGGTCGTGAAATTATCTATACTGAAGAAACTGGATGTACTCTAAAGCAAAGATTGAAGGAGCATAAAACATGTAATATTGTAGTTACAAGGCACATAAAATCTTATTGGATCTGTGATAAATATTTGTGCCTGAGCAATTTTACTATTTTACAAACTACTTTCCCTGGGGGTTGGTTAAAGAATACAAGGACAACCTATTTATCAGTTTTAAAGTCTAGCAGCTCCCAAGACCCATGACGAGGGTGTAATATGCCTGTTCTCAAAAGTGTCCTATTAATTGTTTAGTTTTGTATTGAAAATATTCTTTTTTGATTAAAGCTGCTATCAGTAGATAGATGGATCATCTCTTGGTCTGCATAAATAAAGGCAGAGTAGGTCCCTAAAGTGATACTGTTTTGGAATTGAAACCATATATTAAAGAAAACTCCCTATGGGGGATGGGGAGCCCACAGTGTAGAGTTTAATAGGAACGGAGATACTGCATTCAGCTGCAGTACAAGGCTTTTGGAAGTTGTATGTGGGACTTGGAAGAGGCTGTGCTGCACATTCCAATGTTTACCTACAAAATGCAGGCATATACTTCATGAAATTTGGGAATGGGGAAGGAGGGCATCTGAAGATGGAGTTAAGACTCCCTCAGTGGTAATGAAATGTTTTCTCCATCATATATTTTACATTCAATAGGGATCTCACTTGGACAAGTAGTTCTGTGGGGTTTTTTAATCTGGTCTTTTATGTATTTTCACCAGTAATTTCTTAGGTATTTGTGTCCCTCGCTGGTTCCTAGGTTTAAAGTTTTCCCCCTTCTGAAGTCCCTATCTTTCTTCATGTATGTAAGGAAGTTAAAATACTAAAACTAAAATAAACCCTCTCTGTAGCTTACTTTCTCTTTTCCTACATCATTTTTTTGAAATCTCAAGCTTGCTCCTAACTCAGCTCTCCAAAGGAAGAACTTATCTTCAATTTTTTTTTCTAATAGCATCTTATCTGCCAACTTTCTTTTTTTTCTCACTAACCAGCATGGAGGTTTATCCCTTGCTCTTGGAAATGAGTATTTCAATCACTCCTTATAGAGGTGCTTACTGATTGCTTCTTAGGTCAAGTAGTCTCAGGATGTGGTTTACATGTTCACACTGAGTCATTGGTGTGGTTTCTGAAGAATTCATTTGGAGAAGAAAGCAGAAGAGGGTGCTGAGTCACCACATTTGATCTGCAACAATTATACTGGGGAGGGTGAACACCTCGGAGTCTGGTGCAAACCTCTGTGCTGCTGCAGACCCAGCCGACACTGTGTAAGAGAATAAATGAGTTAGTGATGTCCATCATCGTGCAGCAGCAATGCAGGAGGTTTGGTGTAGGACCGGTGCTGCGTGATATAAGGAGCTGTCAGTATTGCCTCTCTGAACAAGAGAAATCTCCTATTCACCTTTTGGGAAGGGAGGCAGAGGGGGGTAATACTTTAAGGAACTGCTATGTCTCCACAGTTTCATGTTGGATGGTGACAAGAACAGCAATATTTGTGGGAAGGTGTTTCTGTTTCAGAAGCAAAGACAGCTGAGAAGCTACGCAGAATCTCTGTATAGCCTCTTGAATTCAGGGCATGGAGGGGATTCAAGGATTGCACAGACTTTTGCTCACTCAGACTTTTGTCAGATGAACACATATGCTCAAGGTAATGCTCAGCAGCCAAATATCTACAAAAGCAGGGGGCAGCAGGGAGAGGCAGGCTGCCATGGACCACTTGCAGAGCAGTTCCATGTAATGTATGTGTGTTTCTTGCCACGGATACGCTGTTGCGTGTACCTCTGGAACTGTTTTGGAGGTTAGAGCAGAATATTCTGTATTATGGTGTAAGTGCTGCCACATGTATGTTCTGCCTCTTACCATGCTGAAACTGGGCAGCATAGCAAGTGGATTAAAGTAACCTAGCCCTATCCAAAACGGTTAAAAGCAGACAGTTCTTTCAACTAGGTTGCTTTTCAGAGTCATTGGCAGGCACAGCCCCACCGAGGCAGTTTTACCTATTTGCTGCAGTCAGGTGATTTGGACAGCAAATGTATTTGGAGAGCTGAATGCCAGAGCAGCAAGATCAGTGCCACACAGCTGTAAATAGTTCATGGTATCCCATCTGCTTAAGCATCCATAACTGGCCAATTACTTTCTATTAGCTATGTGGTCAGGGCTGAGATTAAAGTCTTTGCAACCCACTGGCACAGTTCTCACAACCACACAAGCTTACAAGCAATTCGACCACCAGGCCACTCTAGGCAGCTTACAGAGGTGGAGAGGTAAAATCAATAACCAGCCTTCTCAATCTTTTCATTTCTGGAACAGTGACTTAAATAGACAAACAAAGGCATCCATAGGTAAAGCTGAAAGTCTGGATTGAATGTTTGGACCTGCAGCATATCACATGGTTTTTACTTTTGTCTTGTCCATCATAGTGCTGAGCCAAAACTGGATATTTATTATTTCTTAACACGGCACTGGGGAAAGTCCTTGCCTTTAGCTGCTCTCAACAGACGTTTAAACTAACAGCTTTGCTGCTATCTTCATAACCAGAAAAAAGTAGCCAGAAAGATAAACAGGAGATGTCTAATTGCATCCAGCAACAGTCATCACTCTCTCTTTCCTGGTCTCTTATAGCCTGTGGAAAGGGTATCTATATTTTGCATCACGTCCTGAAAGCCATCAGTCCATAGCCACTAAGGAGTGACGTGAAATGCTGGTAGTCTATGCCCAACAAGCAACTAGTGTCCAGGCTGGAAGCTCTTGAAAAATGCTATCTGTGTAATGAAGCAGTGCCTTCCTGCATCTCAGTTATCAGGAGCAGGGAGCAGGCTGGCCTCACTTCTCCTAGGTTTAACTTGTACCTATATTTGTGCTTTGTCATAGGTCTGTATTTCTTGCAGAGAAAAGCACCAAAATCTGAATTCTCCATATTGCGGTGTTTATTAATTCTGTTCAGTGTTTTAAAGGCAGTAAATATTAAGTGTAAGCTCAAGGAAGAAGCAGTTTTTCAGTTTAAATGCATGCTTTGAGTCAAATTTGAAGACAGACTGCTAGACCAACCTTTCATCTGTACAAAATACAGTATGCCAGCCTAACTCCTTCCTTAATGTATTTGATGCAGTTTTCTGTGCACTGTCTTCAGCAGGATGAGGCTGGTGTTTTGCAGGGTGCAAAAATTATTTGCTTTTTGATCTGCGGTAGTAACAATCAGTTCTTCATCTACTAAAGTCAACAATCTGGTTTGGTTGATACAGTAATGTAAAATCCCAGGCTAGACGCTTGGTCTGTACCTGAGCCCCAGTGCAGTCAGTAAAGCAATGCAGATTGTTGTCAGGCAGGAGCCTGACCCCTACCCTTTAAGCTATGCAAAGCCTAAAGTTGAAACATTAGCACCCCCACCCCTTGCTGCAGAAGGGAAGGGGCAAGGCTTCTTTGTCTTGTACCCTTGCTCATCTGGCATCTCTAGGACAACATTGGGGACCAGCCATCTGTTTGCACACTTGGGCAGTGGGCTGCTTATCACATTCCCAGTATTGTCTGCAAAGCAGGGAATGTCTGCCAAAAGTGGGGAGAAACATGAGGGCCATCTGAAAAGGACCAACAGGAGCAACGCTCTTGCTCGCTGTGTGTGCAAGCCCAGCAAGTATTGGCCTCTGGGGTGTTTGACCACAGGGCACCTCTTGTAGCCCGCATGCTTCCTGGGCACATCACAACCTTGTAGCCCGCCAGGAGGTCACCCATGCAAAAGCATTCATTGGGACACCTGGGCAAGCCAGGCCGAAGGCATGAGGTCCAGCATGCCGGGAGGGGCATGTTTATTCAACCCAGAAGATCATCGCCATGCTCTGGTGTTGCAGAGGTAGGAAATGCTGATGATCAGGAAGGCATTAATGAAGAGAATGGAACTGTTGCCTTCCCCCAGGCTTGCAGGCAAAATGCCCCTTAGGGCTCCAGTTTCTTGCTGAGATGGTCACAGAGCCTCATTGCAGTTACACAGCCTCCTTGATGTTAGCTCAGCTGAACTTCTATTGCTTCCTCCACTCAGGTTCTTTCCTAAAGCTTTTATTGAAGGGAAGAGCAAATTACAAAAAGTTAAAAGTACAGTAAATGATTCAGTTGTGACTATTGCTATCATGATCCCACATGTAGGTCATTGTTCTGTTTTGTTAGCGCTTTTCTGGGAAATTGCTTCAGCGAGTTAACTTAGTGAGTGCTGTTAAAGGCAAGCTGATGGGAGATCTTGACCTAAGCACTGCTCTTTCCCGGACAGGAGAGAAGAGTTGTGTGGGAACATTGCAAGAAAATGTGCTGGAAGCAAGGGACTGAGATTTCTTCCCCGTAGAATATTACAAGTTTTTGCCACAGCAATCATTAAGCAGAATGAATGTTTTCTTCAGTGTTTTGCAAAACAAGAGGGATGTTTTCATTCAGGTTACCAGTGAGAATAAAGGAAGAGATGATCAGACCCACCAGTTTTTGAGAACACCTACAACAAGCATGGTGGAAAGATAGAAAGCCTGCCACAAAGTCTCATGTAAGAGAGACAGGTCATGCTTAATCAAAGCTGACATGAAATCAAGACTTTTCAAGGCAATACCTGCAGTAAAAGATAAGTATTCAGACACTGTCAGTCTCTGCAAACATCTCCTGGTGCCACCACCTGAAAAAAATGCCCCATCAGTAATATGTGATTTTTATTCCACTGTACATGTCACTAAACAAACCTTCTCAAAACTTGGCTGGAGAAATTTCTGAGGAAAAGTGAATTATCCACTGCTTTGGTTCCACAATACCATCTCTGAGGAAAAACTGCATGAGGGTGGGCAGCCAGGGAGAAATAAGATTAGGAAAGGAGCCATGGAAAAAGGCTGAGACAGCAAAGCACAACTTAGTAAGACAGATAAGGTCAAATTCTATCCTTTTTTTTTCTGAAATGAGTGTTCACCCCAGTAGATTTCAGAGGGCTACAAAAAGTGACCGAGAAAAGAGTTTGTCCACAGTCCTGAATTATTTCGATGGCAAAGGCAGGCCTTGGTGTCGGGAAAGGAAGCAGGCAGCTCCTCTGCAGACTGAACGCGTAAAATGCAAGCAGCTGTTTGAGGCAGAGGTAAAACGACCACTAGAAACTTTTTTTTTCTTTTTGCCCAAGTTGCTTCCAAAGACACACCGCGAGTACTTTGGTGCTCCCTGATCACTGGGTTAAAATCAACACAGTGACAGAGTGTCGGTTTTGGCATAACAAAGTGCACTTGTTCAAAATGTTTGTTTTTAAATACTCTATTCAGTGTTTGTTTTGCATACCACATGCGGGGCAATAATAGGAGAGGGCTTCACTATTTTCAAAAACAAATCAAATAGACCAAACAAATCCCTTTCGGCTATGAAAAGAGCAGCCCAGGACTACTATAAATGCAGCAACGCTTTAGCTCTCTGCTCCCAGACTCATTACTTCCTGCTTTCTCCAAACTTTTTTTGGCAGCCAGTGCTGCTTTAGCCAAGCTGTTTGTTGGCCACCACATCTTTTCTGTAACAACGTTGTGGGGGGTGTGTCTTTAGTGGTGATTTCCCATGTCCATGGGCTTGCACAGTTTACGTACATGACTACAGTTGCTAGTCTCTTCCAGCCTGTTGGATATCATATGCCGCCCATCCTTTCCCACGAGGGTTTTAGGGAGATGCCTCTGTCCTACTAAGTGTCACAATGGGCAGTTGGCTCCTCAAACAGTGTCCTGGCTCAGTGTCAACCTTGACGCCTTACCTGTTAATTAAAGTCTTGGGTTGCTGATTCTTCCACCAACTACCCGATGGTTCTGCTGCCTTTACTACCTGACAGCTTTTGTCCTGATCATTTTGGGTGATCGTGCATGCTGTTTTTCATGGTTGGTGCACCTTGTCACAGTCCCCCACCTCATTCTAGTGATTGCCGCTGTCTTGGCTTTCCCCAGTATTCCACCAGCCATTGCTAACTGGAGGCATTTTTCCAGTTTCATCTGTCTTTCCTAGCAGTTTCTTCTTTAATATTAGAGCTTTCTTTGCTCACAATTACTTCTCTCATCAGGGAATTGTTAAGTCTCCAAAGAGATGTGCAAATGACAAACTTCTGAGTAATATATTGTAGGAAATGAGTTTCTATTTCTTCTGCTGCTTGATTACTGTCTTGTTTCCTAGAGAAACTGTCTGCCTGCTATCTTCTCCTGCCTTGGGTCTCATGTACAGGATCATCATGCTGGCACCATATTTTGGCAACTGCTACCAAAATAAAAAGTTCAGATCTGTTCTTGTGGCACTGAGGAGTTTTTTTCCTGAGTTTATGTCTGCAGAATTGGACGGTATGGCGAAAATATCAGAGTCCAGCTGCATACCAGCAGAGACTATGTCCTTGTTCCGGTTATTGGCCGCATACACCTGAGAGTGCTAACACCTCAGTCACTGGGCTTCTCAAATGCCCTTTCTTTTTAGTAGATCACTGACAGGGATCGCAGGGTGATCTTGCTTTTTGGAAAACAGAGTTGATAGGTTTTGACTTTGGAAGCAGCACATTCAAGTGCAAAAGCATCTGATGCTATTTATACTTCTTCTCTTTCTAAGGCAGCACTTCCTTTCTTTTGAAGTATAATGTTTGTTTCCCAAAGGGAAATTAAAGTGTATAATGTGCAATTCATGTGATGCACAAACATTTGTATTTTCCAGTACACTGGAGACCCTGGATGTGTGGATGGGCTGGGAGAATTCAGTTAGCTTCTTCTGTAATATTCAGATGTTAGGTCTCTCATATGATATGTTGCTTGGGGAAAGAGGTATTTCTGCAGCTTCAGACCATTCTTGGAGAAAAAGGATCTCTTTCCAGTTCATGAGCTGGAACAGCAAATTTGGTCATTCCTTTGCACATGGTTACAGCCCAAATGATCTGGGATTCTGCCATGCACAGTCTCTGCTTATGGCTTAATTTTAGACCCAGCACCTCAGAAAAAAATAGCATTTGTTTTTGTTTTGTTTTTTTAAACTTTGGTAACTATAAATAGTTACATAGCACTTGACCCTTGAACAACACCAACCAATGCACTTGGCACACTTTTCTTCTTCCTTAGATATTTTACTGTGGATTTTTTTACTTCAAAAAGATATTTATTTTCCTCCCCCAGTCCAGGTGTGTATCTGTCTCCATGTTCTAAAAACAATATACGATAAAAGCAACTTCAGAAATAATGCAGAAATGAATTGAATACTTGCTTTTTAACAATTTCTAAATACTATTTAGAAATAAGATATAACTTACATATTTATAAACAGAAAATGCCTCTGCTAATGGGAGGTATTGCTCCCTGACTGCCTGCCCAAGAGGAGATCCATAGACCCATAAACAAAGCATGTTTGTGGGCTTGATGTTCTTTCTGTCTTATCTACCTTTTTCTGTAGAGAAAGTCATGCCCACAGCCTTGCACAACAGGCTGGGGAAATGTTATTTCCATTCCTCTGGGGAGGAAAATCTTACAATGTGAAGCATGTATCAGTAATTTTTGCCATACAGCATGGCAGTTCTTGGTGAGAAAGTCTTCATTGCTAGCCTGTATCCTTTGCTATCTGGGAAAGTATGTGGCTTTCTGGGTTGTGATCTAGTTCTCAAACAACTCAGAGTCCGACTTTTAGTGTTCTCCATTTGTGAACTTGCACTTATATCCCACACCATGTGCAGTGGCATGAACTTGTCTGTAGACCTGCAGCAAAGTGCTCTATGGTGCTCACTGGAGTCTCGTGAGCTGCTTGTTGCCTGTGTTTGTAGTGTACCTTTCAAATGAGAGTGCTAGGGCTGTGATCTATGATCTAGCCCTCAGCTGGCTTCTAGACTGTCCCCACCCCCAACACGGAGCTTGTTCAAGCCACAGGCTGTCAGACTTGATTATTTGCAAAACATCTTAATAGGACTTGCTAACAGCAAGTTTTCCTTAAAAAAAACAACAAACCACAAACAACAAAACAAAAGCAAACCTCAAAAATGCCCCCAGGGTCAGTTGTCCTTTTTTAAAATTGGTTTCATGGAATTCATCTCTCCCTGGGAGATTCGAGGCACTCTTGGAATTACTGCATAATCAACTCATGTCTTCTCTGGGGACTACACTATTATGAAATCAAATAATGTTGTAATCTTGATGTGAAAATCAACTTCAGTCAGCACCTTTGATCTCAAAGGTTTGAGGCTGTCACTGAAAAAATTACTTTGAGCCTGATAGTCTGCTGATCAAATTGCAGCAAGCATTGGCTATGATCTCTCCCAAACCTGCAACCCAAACAAGAGAGGGTCTGGGCAGGTCTTAATCAGGGGCCTCCAGAAAAAACTTAGATGACATGAGAGAGGTATTTTAGGAGCTATTGCTTTCCTCAAGGGCTTTCCATACTTGTAGCGCTGCAGTGTGGTTTAGTAGCTGCAGAGCTAAAGGGATTACCTGTTCCACTGCTGCATGTAGCTGTGGTCCAGACCATTTGTGCCCTACAGCAGTCCTGTGGCCTTATCAGAAGAGCTAAATGGTATCTTTTCACTCCAGACAAGACTTTCTGTGTGAAATGGGCTTTCAGGGGAAGGGTATCGTTGTTGTTTCCCTATTTTGGGGGGTAAACAAATCTTACACAAAAACAAAATACGGGAAAATGCACATTTTTATTGCTTTGGTCAGCCTTTTTTATTTTCAGTTTCATTTTTCATTGGTAACAAAGAAGGTTGTTTTCACTGGCATTTTTTAAGATGAAAAAAATTCCTATGAAAAGTAATTGATGTTTTTCAACAGCCTACATATGAGAGTCCTATAAACTCTAATCCTGCAGCTGAGGCTATTAACCCGTATTTTTGTACCCTAGCAAAGCTGTGTTGAAATCAATGGAGCAGAGCACATTTGACAGCAAGAATGATTACAAGATCAGTGGCCAATTAGGCAAAAAAGACAGCTCAAGACTGTTATGATACTGGGAACTTAAGCAGTGTCTTCTTAGGTAGCAGAGATGAATCACTGAAAAAGAATCCACATGGTTCTGTAGAAAGTCACCAAATACCAGTTACAACACATTTTAGGGGGTCTGGTGGAAAAAATGTCTTTTTGACAGTGTTTCACAGTGGTTTCTGAAATGATTGTATCTAGAGAATAGAAATACATCACAGCTTTTTTAACTCGAGTTAATACTGGGATGATAAAAATATTTGTTTTTCATCTCTACCAGTTTTACTGTGCTCTGTAATTGCATCTTGTGCTGTACCAAGGGACTCATTCAGCCTGCCTTGCCAGCTAGCTTCCCCTGAAGTTATGGGAAGTTTTATTTGATTATCGTGCTAGACATAGGAGAACATTTTCGTATAATGTCTCTAAGTGTTTAAGCCACTTTCTTTTAAGTACTCCTTTGTAAGTGGTTAATGATAATGATAATATGATAAATTTTTTTATTATTATATTTTCCTTGGAAAGAAAGCCTAGGCGATCACGCTGTTCATTTGTGTTCATGTACCCCCCAACATTTCAGGACCTTTTTGACACCTCTAAAGCAAATCTGGCACAGGGCAGAGTTTTTCAAGCTTTTCATTTTCTGCAGCATGAGGAAGGAGGCAACTAGTCTCGCTGGAAATGGCTAAATGAAGGTGATCTAGGGATGAGCCGACACTTTGTCAGTCATCAGGGCCACGACACACGAGGGAGACATTAGAAATAATCTGTCTGTACAAAAAGCTCCAGTTGCAGCTTGTATTTTCCTGGGTACCAAAGCCAGTCTGCTCTCCGGTGCAGAAGCATTAGACCAGGCTTGGGCAACTTCAGAACCCATGGACAGTACAGCAAACACTTACAGCATGCAGTCCACAGGAAAATGTGTCACACTGGGGTTTTGGGCTCTCTCGGGCAACGGCTAAAAGAGCAAATATTGTCCATGCATAGACAAAAAAAGGGCCAAGCTATGAAGCTTAGAAAGTGACCAGTCATTCATTAAAGGAGCTCTAAGTGTTATTTACTCTGAAGAAGTCATGCTCTACTCACAGATAAGTCTGCAAGTACAGAGATTAAATGCATCAGGTGATAGTTTACTCCGTACAGGAATTGCTTTGTTCTGGCCATTATTATTCCTATATAATTTATTTGTCTTTAATTTATTTTCCCTTTCATACTCTTTCTTCCTTGTTAAGATTATTTCTTATTTGTCTTTTTTTTCTTACCATATTATGTGCATGAAGCAAAAAAAAGAAAATTCTGAGATGCTTAAACAGCTCATTAAAACCTGCTTGTAATCCTCTGTCTGAGACAAAAACTGCTGCTGTATCCAACAGCTTAGAGTACTGTAGCTTTATCAAACTCCTAAAAATCTTCTAAATCACTACTGTGGGATGTCTCCAGTTTCTTGTAAATCAGGTAAATCACAAACCAGATCTTTCAATGAGATTGTCCAGGCACTTTAACTGTCTGTACAGCTTCTGTCTTCATCCACTCCTCTGGTTCAAATCCTGTTCTCCATAATCACTGCTGTGCATACAGCCTGGAGTTTCACTGAATTATTGGAAGGGGAGAGTGAGGCTTTCAAAGACAGCATTTTCATGCTTATAAATTTTATTGGTGTCATCTTGTTCACAAGATATATGCAGGTCTCCTACAGTATCTGTGACATCCATATCCTGCCTTATAATCACACTGTGCCACAACCATCACAATGATTAAAGGGATTACTTTTTTTTTTTCCTTGTGTGGCGAGATTAGAGGAGTTCAGTTAAATGGGAGAAGGGCAATGAAGGAGCAGAGTTATACATCACGATCAGTCTCAGGAGGAGGTCTTTAGAGGAGCCTCCCTGTGCCCTTGAGGCCTTGAGGAGCAGCATTTCCAAGGCATGTTGGAGAGAGGGCACCAGTTTCCTACCCTCTTTCTGGAAGAAACTAGCACCAAGTCCTGCTTGTGAAGCAGATCTGATCCTGAAAAAAGCCTACAGCAAGGCTGCAAAACCTGCTGGGCAGACGTGACACAGCCCTGAGGTGATGAGGAGCCAGTTTGATGGTGCCTCTGGGAGGGGCAGTGGCTGTGCCTCACCCTGGGATGGGGAACCATGCCCTGGTGGGAGGCTTCAGGGGAACTGCACCCATTGGGCACCTTGGCTTCTCTCACCTAAGTGATGCTGTAACTTTGCTGCTGAGACTCACAGTATTTTCTTTGCTGTTCCCATTTCTACCCACCCTCCTGCCCCTGCACAGATTCTCTTCTTCAGCGTGTCCATTCAGGTTTAGACAGCGGTTTTGATTGCATCATTTGGTTATAACTCAACTTCATTGTTATTGTAGTAGAGAAAATAATACCCTTTGTATATCTTCTACCTATAACTATTAAAATAGGATCCAGGGCTGACTGACTCTGAAGAGAGCAGAGTGGTGGTGAAGGGGTGCAGTTGCAGGACCAGACCTGGGTCTTATGGAAGTCCCAGTGGCCTCCAGTGAGTCCATGGTGCTGCTGCATTCCTTCCTCTGAAACTGAGGCTTGAATGCTACACAGATTACTGTGCATCTCCTGGTCTGCTGCCCCGCAGAAACTGTAACTAAGGATAAGTTTGCAATTCAAAAATGACTCTGTTTTGTACGTACCATAGCTTACAGACCCAAAATGGATGACTAAAATATCTGTTGTTTGCTTGGGAAGGAAGGTGAGGAAAGTAATTTGTGATAGTCCCTGTCTAACTTCAAGGTCACCAGAGCACTGAAGACACATCTTGAAGCTCAGAGAGGAAATTCTGAATCAGAGGTGTCACATTTCCCTTAATGCGTCCTGTTTTTCCCAGGCACCGGTACATCTCCCATTAATGTGTGATGGATGGAACAGATGGGTTGTAATGCTTGAGCAGGGAGATGGGTTACAGTGAGGCTGCAAGGCTTTGACTTCGACTTAATACTGTTGGTGTTGCTTTAATGCTACCTCTTAGATGTTTGATTTTAAAGGGCAGTGAGTCTTTGTAATAATGCCACATCCTAAACTGCTGGACAAAGGGCACCCACTGCTATGTAGTCTTAGCTCTTAGGAAAACATCACAGCCCTCATAAATAAAGACACAATGAGCCATCACTGGGGTTTTGGAAAGTTCACAGCAGATGAGGGTGGCTAAACTCACAGCACCCACTTCCTAAAATCCCTGCCTCAGTTTTCTCTTGTGTAGCCCCAGACTGGTAGCAGCTTCCTACCCATCAGGCAAAGATTAATTATACACTTGCTAGGTTACAAGACAATTTAAAGCGTTATTTTTATTCTAACCAGCACTGTTTAAACCATGATGTCCCTGGGAAGAATTCAAGTGCCCCCCTGCCACCTTACACTTGCATTCACTTTTAAGGTAGGTTGCCTTTACCATCTCACCCTTGTCCCTAATGTTACCAGGCAGATCACAGCTGTACTTTTCGAAAGCAACTTTCCAAGTCCTGTTGTCAGCCACAGCAGAGGGAAGGAATTTGGCAGGGAAGAGAGGGATCCTTTTCCACTTCCCCTGCCCAGCCTCTTTTTCCCAGTTTCCCAGGCACTTTTGTTGCATACACTCCATTACATCCCCTGTGTGTACGAGTGGGCTGCGTTTCGCATCCTCCTGCTAACGAGGATAGCAGAAAACGGGACGGGGTTACCCCAGAGCCGTAGCGATGGGATCTGACCAGCAGCAGTCCTGGAAGGCGGTGGCTGGGCGCGCTCCCCTTCCTGAAGGCTGGAGAGCAGTTTCCTATGCCCGCCTGCCCTCCTGGCAGCAGGCGACGTTCTCTCCCGTCACCAGAAATGTTTCAGCGAGCTTCCTTTTGGATTTAAAGGATGGTGGGTTTCAAGTGTGCTTTTAATGACCCCTCTCCTTCGCGCGGGGGCCGAAGCTTGGCCTCGGGGACGGCTCGCAGATGCGCCAACGCGTTGCCCAGCAGAGGGAGCCGAGGGCGCACCGCCTGCCCGCTGCCCGGCCGCCGGGCGTTCGCGAAAGCGCCCGGAAAGGCTGCCCGAGTCCCAGCAACCCCGAAATGTTTCCCCGCAATCCTGCGTGTGGGTCAGGATGGGTTCCTGTGCCTCTGAGCCACCCACACGCAGCGCCGAGGAGAGAAACAGCCTTTGCCCTACCGGGTCCCGCGCGGATGCTGCGGATGCAGGCAGAGCATCATCTGCTGCGATCCAGTGCTCAAAAATCTTTTCTTAACACCTACTCATTTAAATACTATATGTTAATAATCATAATATAGAATAACAATTTTAATACCTTGTTCAAAGTAATTCTATAGTAATTAACACGTAGTAATTACTAATATATAGTAATTAATGTAGTAACTAATTTAAATAACACTTAATAATAAATACCCTCTGACAAATTTGCAGTTGATTCACAAGGACGGTGTCCACTTTTCCCCAGTAAGCAGTATGCATGAATTCATGAGCAGCTACAGCAAGCTTAATTCTGATCCAAAGGACAGTTTCCACTCTGTTGTAATTAGTTCTGCATTTTGGCCAAGGGTTTGCTGTACCGAGGTCCTGGTGTGGCTGGCAGCTGAAAGCTTTTGCTGCTTGGAGGCTGGGCTTGCTCACTCGAGGTGGGATTGGCGCTGGTAGCCTGCACTGCTCATGCTACAATAGACAACATAAGCACAAAGGGGAACAGAAAAAGCAAAAATCTCAATGTCAGAAGACGTGACATTATCTTCTGACTGCTGCTAGTGCACACGTACCTTTCACAACCTTAGTTATGACTGTGTAAGCCCATCTAGGGGCTGTTGTCTAATTAATTTGCAAAATGTTATACAAGTCATTAGATACATATTGAGAACATTACTTCATGCATTTGCTCAATAGCAAAACTAAAGATAGCATCAGGTTTTCCTGTAAAGCAGTCTGGCCACACCAACACAAATCCTCTCCCGTTACAGTAATGCCAGAATCATTAGTGCTATTGTATTTAGGTAAATGTCTGACTTCAACATGATTTTTTTTTCCCTTTTTTTGGAACTTAAGACAACTAGCCAAACAAAGATCATACTTCTCCCTAAAAAGTGTACACCACAGTGAACTGAGAAACTATTGCATATTTCATGCAAAGACTTTGAATGAGCCAAATATGTTTTGGTCCCTTGCATCATTTTCATGACTTTAATTTAAAGAAATATTTTTCACAGAAATGAAAAATCACCCCAAAACTTCAGACTTTCATTTATTTGAAACAGCAAGGAGGGAATATTTTTTTTTAAAGGCTTTCAAAGAGTGTCTTTTTCTTTGTGTGACAGAAAAAAGAAAAGGTACAATTAAAAAAAAACGTTCACAACAAATATGGAACAGAAGTTTAAAGCCTCCCATTAGGTTCAAGTATCTTTGGATTAGTTCTCAGGGGACAGGCTCTGCTCTGACTTGCTCCTCTCTAACTCCTGAGTGATTTGAACAGGAGCTTCTTCATCCTCTGCAAACTTCAGTAAACAAGCTAATTAATCAGTGAACTAAATGTGGACTTTTGTTGCTAATTTATTTCAGCCCAAATACTTACACAAGGTGCAAAGCACTGGACCAGAATAGTTAATGGAAGAGCATATAGGGAAGCTAGGCTACATTTCTATTTGTGTTCATCAACAATAATTCAGGAGCATTTCACACCAGAGGCATGCTTATAAATGAGTTGCACAGGCTGAATCAGCTTTTGAAATCAATAGGAGCAGAGTATGGAAAAAAACCACGCTATTACAATTCCAACAATTACTGGACAGTTAACCAACCTCTGAAAAAAATGCTCAGGATTGACATGTTTCCAAAGTGTATTCTGATTTAGCTAAGCCTTATCTTCCGACAAAGAAAGGTTTTGTTGGAAATCTTCCAGTATGTGCTTCATGTTATTAGTTTTTTTCTTCTTGCTTTTTTTAATGCAACAATTTTTTTTTGTGCACCATGGTAATTGGAATAGAATTAAGCATGTCTTATTCTTCTGGCAGTCGTATTCCCTTCAGTGGCTTTCTTTTAAGTAACAAGACACCGCAGCAGTATGAATTAGAAGGCTACACATAGGCACATCAGGTGGCTCTGATGATTTACAGGAGTGGCAGCTAACAACGGGTAGCTTGTTGTGATGGCTGAACTGCCACCATTGCACCGCGACTGAAAGCGTACATACATGTGCATTTACAGTTCCTTAACGATGTATTCTATTCAGTCGGTAAGGGATCGCTTCAGCTTTTTCAAAAGTATCTGATGGAAAATACTTTTGTTCCTGTGAATGCGAGTGGAAATGCTTTTTTGGTTTTGCTTCTCTCCTGGTGCTTTTATTTGCAGCCATTTCATGTCTGAGCTGCCACAAGTACAGTTTTGGGTGAGCCACTTGTGTGAGCACCCTTGAGTTCCTCAGCTATTTTTTTACATGTTTAAAAGCTCCGTGGAGCTACTGCCTAGAAAATACACAGTTATTAATAGCAGTCTGAGATGTAAAAAAAATTTTAAAAATCACAGTAGCAATCAGAGCACCGGGCATTAGCTCAACCCAGGGTCTGAAGATGTGTGATGATCCTTCGGAAACTTTTCTTTCTTTGTGGCTTACGTACAATGGACTTTTCAGGGCACCTGATGTTAACATGCACAGTGGAACCCTGTATTTACCGAACAGCACCTGCCTATTTTTTTGTGTGCTGCACGCGCTTTGCTGCCCTGAGGTTTGAACTGTGTCTAGTCCCTCGTGCCACAGACGCAACAGTTGAAAGCCAGCAAGTTTTGCAACAGGTTTTGCTACATGCAAAACACAAACTGGAAAGCTAATTAAGTATCTCCAAGCTCCCTGCTCACTTCGGGAGATGCTTGGGCCTTTAGCAGAAATAAGCGCTGTTCCTGGGAGTGTAATGGCAGATATTTGCTATCTGTAAAATTACAAAACCCTTGGGATTGTGAAAACAGCTTTGTGAAAATACAATTGCAAGCCTTGTTCTCTGCCATGCAGCTGCTGTGTGCTTCCTGCTGTACTAACACATAGTCAAACATATATGCTGAAGTGAACTGAAAGTCTCAAATGGAAATAAAAGACGTGGAGTTACTTAGTGATGAGAACTGGCTCCTGGAGCCTACACACTAAGCGCTGGAAACAGCTTGTATCTTCAAAGCCTAAACCAGAAAAATATAGAAGAAGCTGCTGGGGTAGGAAAACAGCAGATCATGTAGTTTAGGCTTTGGCTGGCACTGAGGTGTTTGCACACAAATTCCTTGCATCAAGCCAGAAAAAAAAAAAAAAAAAAAAAAAAAAGAAATTACAGATAGCAGGGGGAAAGCAAAGTAGCCAAGGGGAAAAAAATTAAAACTCAGTTTCCTTATGTATTCCTTTTGGAATGGGGGGAGCAAGCTGGTTCATACACATGTGCATGCATGTATATCCTTTCTAGTAACAGAGGTAGAGGAAAGCCTGGCAAGCGAGCACTGCCATGGCTCCTCTGTACGATCATCTCTCCCAGGGAAAACCCTTGGTCCTGGTGCCCACGAGGGAAACAGCCCCTGTGGAACTGCTGGGAACAAAGCTCATGGCTCCTCTCTCTCTGAGCTGGTACAGCTCCTCCTTGTTAAGCACAAAAAGGTGCAAAGCCAGGATTTCAAGCTTGAGAGTGACCCCCTATGAAAACAGGTCAGGCAACTAACTCATCATGGAAAACAGTTCCCGCCCCCCTCCCCCTTATCTCTTTCTAAATCTATTTCACCTTTACAGGGGTATTAGATACCAGCACACATGTGTGTGATGCCTTGTGTCATGGACTCAATGAACCCTTTGTTTTCCCCCTTTCCACTCCATCCGAGTTTCATAAAAAGCCTGGGAAGCATTACTTTAACACTGCGATGACAGTTTAATTAGATCAAGACTGGAGTGAAAGGGGGAGCTTTGGGATCAGAAGCAGTTGTGGATTAGAGCCGGGATGTTTGCTGCTCAGCCTTCTTCCAGCCCACCTACCTAAGGGCAGCGAGGGGGCAGCTGCTGATATTTGCATCTGGTTTTCCCTGCAGGTACTGTGTCCTTCCCAAGGGCTAGCGGCCATCTATGTGACGGGGTTACAGAGTCAATTGTTATTCCACTTTCCATCTCTGAAGCCTACGATACAATGTACACAAGTACATCGCAACCATAATTGTAGTGTTACCAAAATCTATAGCAAAACTCCCAATGACTTCAGAGGCAAGCTGTCATCTTCAACTTCCCATGAAAAGAAGGAAGACTTAAATTAGGAGGGGTCTGTTTTAAGAACACGTGTTGTGGTATGAACAAAGTGCCTTTCCCCACGAAGTTCATGGTTATTTAACCTGGAGTCACAGCCTTTCTTGTTGCGAGATCCACCATTGCAGTTTTACAGCTTTGTAGTGTATGATGAGAAGAAATGAAGCTAATTGTAGTTGCTATCAGTAACATCAGGGAGTAAAGTGTAGGCTCTTTGACTCCCACTTTTCCACACATCTCAGATTTTAATGATTACCAAGAAATAAACAGAGACACGTTTTTTTTATATGAATATTGTATACTAATTTGTGTATGAAAGTGCACTGATTCCAGTGCGCACACTCAGGAATCTCAGGTGGGGGACTTCTTATAGACTTTTTCCCAACATCTTATTTTAAAAAGCTAATTTTCAGCTGGTTATTTAGCAATCTCTTTTAATATATTTGCTTATACTATGCTTTATTTACTATTTATTACCATTTGGTCAATGTGTTTGCTTTACAGTATTCTCCATTCTTTTGTATTTCTTTTCTAATGTTCTGATATATACGTATATAAAGATTTTTTATGTATAGAGTCTGGAGAAAAATCACATCGTCTCTGCAACACAAATCGTTCTCCTTGCTATGCTTTATCTTCCAGAATAGATGTCAGCTAAGATCTTGCTCTAACTCTTGCATTACAAAGGAAATATGGTACTGGGAAATTCTTTCTTACCTTCAGTATTGGCGGTTTTCTCTATTTCGGTCCCCTTTTCCTTAGTATTGGCTTGCCTGACCATTGATACCCTGATTCTCAGTGCACCAGCATCAAGCAGAGAAGTGCTATGCGTCCCGTATTCCAGCTGGACAGCTAAGATACGGCGACTTGCTTAAGTCACATGGGACTGCTTGTGGAAGATTAATGACTTAAGCCCAAGTCTTTCACACACCAGCAACCTCCAGCAGCAGACCCATGAGGCACTTCTGTTTGCTGCCATCGAGGCCCTGTCTGACTCTTACACAGCCTTTTTCCAGGACATCTCCTGGAAAATGCCCAAGCTGAAGCCTGCAGTCCCCCTACCCTCCCCACTAAACATGTTAGCCATTTTAAAAATCAGGTAAGAGAAGAAATCCAGGTGATTTGCGATGCAAGCTGGATATTCTGTTGACTGGGACCAGCTGCATTTTCATTTATGTATTGGGTTTAAGTGGCAAGGTTTTGGTAGCAGGGGGGGCTATAGGGGTGGCTTCTGTGAGAAGACCTCAGGAGCTGCCTCCATGTCGGACAGAGCAAGTTCCAGCTGCCTCCAAGACAGACTGGATGCTGGCCAAAGCTGAGCCATCAGTGGGCTCGAGGAAATCAATTTCCCCAAGTCAAGTCTGTTTTGCTTATGATGGTAATTACTGAGTGGTCTCCCTGTCCTTACCTTGAACCATGAGATTTCCATCGTATTTTCTCCCCCTATCCAGCTGAGGGGGAGTAGTGATAGAGTGGCTTGGTGGGCACCTGGTGGCCAGCCAAGGTCAACCCACTGCAGTGTATAATTTTTAGCGTAACCTGCTTTCTTGAGACTATCCGCATTACTCCATAGAGGTGCTATGGGCACGTGGGCCAACACTTGTTCTTCTCTGAGCAAAGATGAAGTTAATTCAGTCTCATATGTCACATTATACTGCTAGAACTGAAAGGAGGATATGGCCTGTTGAGCTTGTATGATTGCTGCTTTTTGTCTAAATGCAAATCTCTTGTTTTTACAAAATTTCCTAGCAAAAAAACTAGCATCAATTCATCTTCTACAGCATCTATTTTTTAAACTCCAATAAACATGGCATAAATTAGAATTAAATTGGGTTACCTACATGAGTGCTCTGGAGGCACTGAACATCAAATGGTTTGCCTTTGTCACCTGTCTGCCACCGCAAGTCACCCAAATAAGCTTTCCTGTAACTGAGCTAATGATAAATCTTCAACTGAAAGAACATCTTTCTATCTTTAGGCTTCAGCTATGCTTTTCTTTTGTGTGTAAAGCCTATTTATGGAATACTGCTGTTGAACTTGAATACAAAACAGAAATGTGTTCTTGCCTAAATTGTCTATAAATACCTTCTGGAGGAGCTTAAGGGGTTTTACTGTCCGGTTTGTTGTGAAGCCCTCAGTGTGCCACTTTGCCCAAGTCGTTTTTTTTTTTTATTCCCCATTTAACATCCACCTTCTGTCTTCAAAAAGTTGCCTCCTGAAATGTACATCCCACCTCTTCATTTGAGACCAACATTTTTATGTAACCCTGAGCACATTGTTGCTGTATGGCCTCCATGAGGCAAGAATATACAGAAACATGAACATGAAAAGTACCTTCTTGGATATACCAAGGCATGAATGGACATAGAGATTTTTCAGAAAACTAACAAAGGGAAATATTTTAGCTGAAATAATAATGTTGTAAATTACTAGACTGGATCAGACTAATGTTTACCTGTCCTATATTCCTATCTCCAACAATATGAGGATGGTAGAAGAAAACACACAACAGAAGTGTTAGAGGATAATTTGTACCTAGGAAAATTTTCCTCATTCATTAGGCATGGATTCATGCCCTCAAACAAAAAGGTTTCAAGTCTTTTTCAAATCCTGGCCTCTGGGTTTGGTTTGGGTTACATCTTTTGGTTTGACATTCTGTGTAACATTCTCACCCTCTTCTTGCTGGGGTACCATGTGTCAACAAGTTGTGTAGGCAGATCACTCAGCAGACATGTAGTTTCTCTTAAGAATTTTGATTTACTTGTTTTTCTGGCTCTTTGAATCTCTCCGGAGCTTGAGCTGGAGGTGGGAAGGAGTGGATCCCTCTATAAAATTTATCACTTTGACTTCCCAGAGCATCCTCCTCTATGGCTTGAGGCAGAGAGGGGTAACGAGTAACAAAACATTCTGCATAATTCAATTCAAATTGCATAGGACATTATAACTGCTCTTTTCTCCTCGTTGTAAGCAGCTTGTATGATATTAATGAACACTCCTGCACCTTGTGATGGGCTTGTGGCTGTGTTTCAGGGTACTGCTCTCAGCAGCCTCCAGCAGCACTGTGGGTGTCACAATTCTTCCAGCTCCCCCTTGGACACCAAGGACTGGAAGGGCTGTCCGGAGCAGTCATCACAGCTGAGCAGCCAAATGACAGAGAATATCACCCCAGTCATGGGGCAAAACTGCAAACACTGGTTTTGGAAAAGGCACATGGAAATGCAAAATAATATTTACACTCATGCGAATGTATGTGCTCTTCCAGAGGGTATCGAAATAGTGAAAAGCAATCTCTTAACAGGCCAAGAGCAAAACAAATTTGCTTTCAGATTTAAGAGAACATTCAAGAGGAGAAAACTGCAGCCTACACTGAACTTCATTTGACACTGGAAATATGAACATTGGCCATAGCTTTGATAGCGGTAGTGTAATATAGTTAAATTTGCTTGGGTAACCAAACAGAAGATTTCTAAATGTAGGTAGAAAATTACAAGTTAAATATATTAAATTTAACTTTACATTATTAACTAGAAGTCTTATTCATAGACATTTATAAACATATTCAGATTTTTATTTACTATAGGCCAGTCATTTGAGAACCACAGAGTTAATACGTATCTTTTCTACAGGAATTTATGGCATTTTGACACTGGAGTGGGAGGGAACTCACCTAAAAATAAGAAATACTTTGCAAAACAAAATTTACACCTATCTGAGTGCATAATAAATTGATATTTTGTTTTGCTAACATGTGGTATATGTATATCATTTCTTACTTTTACATTTGTTTAATGTTTCATAATGTAAAAAAATTTTCAAGAAAGCTCCATTCCAGTGAAGCTGAAATTAAATAGGAATTTGTCAGACAAGCACAGTGCTTGGATTGATGCAGCTTAAAGCAAAGCCTGAATAGTCAGAAATCAGCCCAAAAATGAAATGCCAGCTTTATAAAAAACAGTGGGGAATATGCAATCCAGAAAACAATTCACTTAGTTTTGAAAGAACAAAAATGTCCACTTACGAAATTGTGCAAGAAGCTAAACAGGCTGACATCACCATCTCTTGGGCAATATTACACTATGGGTTTGTCTGATTATTTTTTTTTTTTTTTTTTTTTTTGTCTCTTCATCCTGTACAGCTCTAGTCCTGCAAGTACTTAATGCCTTGTGAATACTTTCCTTGATGTGGCACTCAAGTCTTTGCAGGTTTGGGGGTTGTAAGGGGGGGGTGGGTGGTGTCAGCCATGTGTGAAGGGGTGTGTGTGGGTGTGGGACCCTGCTGGGATGTCCAGAACAAAGACAGACACCAAGGCCAAGTCTACCATGGGAAAAGGTGACAGTTAAAAGTGGGGGTTTCACTGTCACCCATTGCCACTAGAAATGGTTTTACAGGACAAATCTTGCCTTCCTTACAACAGTAGAATCATATGGATATAAAGAAGAGCATAAGTAGCACCACTAATAAATCCTCAGTACAAGCCAAAAGCCTAATAGACTTTTGTACAACATTTTAGGAAAAAAAAAAAAAAAAAAAAAAAAAAAAACCACAACAGAACAACAACAGTCTTCTGGTTGGCAGTGGAAGCTGGCTGAAGCTTTGCTAATCCTCCCACCAAAAGAGCCAGTTTCTGGGAAGGAAATAAAACATATTTCTTCTTGTTTATATTCAGAACTCACCATCTTTAAATTCTGGAGAAAGCTTCAGGATTGGAGGACAAAGAAAGTGGTAGTAATAAATAGACATGAAAGGGTGGAAAAAAATCGAGCTGCTCAAAATAGCATTACCCCCAGATGATGTCAGAGCCTTAACTCTTTATCTGTTCTCTGATGTGATTTAAATTACCAGCAGAAGTCAGTCTGTCATTCAGATTCAAGCACAACAGCTGGTGCCCTCAGGCCCTAGTAGAGGTCACATATTGAAATGCCTGGACAGACTGAGGTTGCCAGCTCAAGATCAAGGAAATAAAGCTCCTGTCTTGAAATGCATCTCTGAGGCATTTTGTTACAACAAACTTGTTTGTCTGAACTGCTTCATTTCTAAACAGCAGGGAGGACATAACCTTCCAGCAAAGGTGTGGAAAAACGTATTGGGAACATTTCTTTGTGTTTTCAGGCAGGTGGAAACCAAGAGTCAGATGTGACCCCTAGCCCCGTGCATCTGTGCGTCCTTCTTCCCATGTCTCCTGTCCTTGGTCGAAGCTCATTGTCAAAGACAAAGGGGCAGGTCATCCAGATGCCGACGCTCTGTGCTGAAGTTATTGGCCACGGTGTGCAGATGTTGTTCCAGTGGTTCAGTTCATGCAACTAAATATACACTTTAATGGTTATAAGCTGAGCAGTAGGATTGATTTAACACCAGTAGAGGAACCATAGCTTTCAGTTGTCACAAATTATGTGTGTTTGAATTCTAGACTTTAATGCTGTACTAATGTAGGCATTTGCATTTAATGACACAGTTAAGCTGAATAGGCCTGCCACCTCCTAAACTCTTAAAAGTTTTGGCTCTGTAAAAACCTCTTGTGGAAAATATGAACAACAGCTGGTAGGTTTCCTGGTGGAAATGCTATATGCTTGGTCATGAAAAAAGAAGAAACACAGCATCAACAAGATCTTACGAATCTTTTGACATAGTTTTATGATAATTTTATTCATATATTATGCTCCTTGTATCTAAGGACTAATAAAAATTAAATAAAAACAAATTATTTAATATTCATATTGAAACCAAACTACAGAAGGATGCATGACAGAATCACCAAAGAGATAACAGGAACATAATATTTATCCCAGATTCTTTAAATGTTAGGGATTTTTTTTATCAAATTAACCGAACGATGTAGACAGATCTGAAGGAAGATGACAGGAACATTCAAAGCAGACTTGCTCTGACAGTGGGTTACAGTTGAAGCTACCCCTGACTTCGAGGGGCAGACCCTGACACCCTTCCTGCTCTTCAAGTGCGCCTTACTCCATCAGCAGGCATGTTGCTTTCATCAGAAAGCATGAGGTTTTGTTGCTTGAGGTTTCGCTGCATTCAAGGAGAGCATTCACTAGTGAGGAGGATCACACCACAGCATTCAGGGCTTGTGACACCACGGTGTTTACTCTCCTGAGTAAGCACAGGGGAGTGCTCACACCTGTGTTATACAGAAACTGGTCTCCTGGGGTGGGAAGAGGGCCACCTCCAGGGAGTGATATAAAAATCACCATTAATTAGGAGTTAGACTCATAACTGCCCGCTTGAGATTGCTTTTTTGAGATAGGTGAGATGCTCTACCGAAGTACCTGCAGAAGAATTCAAGGCAGCCTAGTGTCCAGCAAGGCACAACAGTTATTTTCCTGATGCTGCTTGACGTGAGCACCATGTTCATGAGCAAGGACTACATTCTCCAAGATACTTTGTTAACCAAAACCTGACGACTTCAGCAGGAATATCCAAGTATGGTAGAGGGTGTAGGAGTAAATTCCCATCACCATCAGTGTGGACATATATTCAGACCCATATGGTCTGAAACAATGGTACAATTTATTATTCCATTCAGGGTATGTTGAATCCAGCATTTATAAATTTCCTAAATTCCAATGGATGTAAAAATATTTAGTTGAAAGAAAAAAATAGTAATTTTAATAAGATATAAGCACAATTTGCTAACTAATTGCCATTGTTTTTTAAAAATATTTGGTTCAGCCGATTAATGGTAATTCTACTTCCCATTAAAATTTTGATATAAGCATTTCTGGCTTTATCTTAAACTGCTCTAGTCTTGCCCTTAGAAAATCAACATCAACAATTTCTTCTTTGTAGAAAAAAAACCTAGTAGAATTTCATATCTTTAAAACTGACTTTGTTTTTTACAATAGTTTCATGTTTAGCTAAAATTAAAAAAATCTTTTTCACATTAAAGTAGCTTTCAAAGTTCAAAAATACATTTACTCTAATTCTATGTTTTTGACAAGCTTTTATAATAAGTTATCTTATTACATGCAAAGATTAGTTGCTTTTTAACTTCATAACCTCCTGGAACATCTAAATCTTTCACAACAGAGAGAGAGATAAAGGTGTAAAATGGAAGAATAAAAATACAACTTTCAGGAATATCAAACCTTTCAGCTTGAGGGTTAAGTATGGGCATTAAAAAGAATCCCGTTAAAACTGAAAACCAGGGTGTACTACATTGCCCAACTGTAATAAAATCATTATGTATGGATAAAGGCACACATAACAATTCATAACAAATGCCTGTGCTTCTGAAGTACAATTGTTTGTAAAAATAATTAAAGTAGGTTATTCTGAGTTCCAGGCACATGTTCTCAGTAGTCTGGTGGGTTTAAGCAATGCAGAGGCAGCAGCACTGCCTGGGGACGTGGGAGATGTGCAGTAGCAGTAACATGTAATGGGATAACAACCTTATATAAAACTTAATATACCTTCTGGATAAAAACCAGGAAATAAAAGTAGGAATCAGATGTTTTTCATTGTTAACTTTCAAAGACTATACCTTGTGTTTCTGTGATTTTGTAGCTCATTTAAATACTAATTTAATGCTAGCTTTTAGCTCCCCTCTTGTACAAACACGATGCAATAACTGGGGTTAGATTTTCCAAAAACCTGATCTCCTTATTTCAGCCTCCAGACAATCAAGTTTTTAAAGCAGCCTATCCTTGGCAGTTCCACCAACAGCAAGGAGAGAAAGGAGGAGCCCCTTTTTTCCAGGTACTGTTACAAATCCAGTGTCACCTTCGTGCTTCAGCTGCATATTCCAAACTCCAATCGGAGCCATGGTCAACCATAAGGTTCGTAAGACTCAAACCTGCCTGTGGAATCATGTATGTTAATGTAAATTAATGTTTTTAAAGTACAAGACAAAAAAACTGTGTTTGAATGAAGGTTGTCATGTTTTCTCTCTTCTCCACATTTTCAGGAACTGGTTTTCCCAAGGTTGGGAGGACTAAAGTTGCTGCTGTTTGAGTAAGAAGGACGTGGTATCGGGAAGACAAAAAACGTGATCAAGAGAAAAAATAAACCAAATAAAAAGCAACCAAAGTGGCTGTGATCTCACAGGCCAGTAGAGCTACTGAAAATGGCAACTACCTGCAGCCTTTTCACCCAAAGGCTTTGGTTTGCTAAGAATAGTGCATGGAGTATTTGCACGCAGGCGGTGTCAGAGGGCAAACCTGCACAATGATTGGGATCGCACAAAGAAGCTGATTCATCAGGGTCCAGTGCATTTTTAAGGAAAAAATCTAGAACGAGTGCCATTATTTCAGAGTACATTTCTCACTCAGTGAGTCAAGATTCCCAGGAGCTATGAAAGGCAATCATGCAGTTCTCAAGTGATTGGAAATGTCATTATAATGTAAAATGCAGAAAACTTAATCCCCATCACTTTTTCCACAGCTTTTTTCCTGCCTGGACAGATGTTCCTTGTCAGTCTCTTGAAAAATACATGGACCATAATACAGGCTCACCGTGGCCATCGCTAACCGGTGGTGTTAAGCTAAGTATTGGTAAAGGCAGGAACAGGAACAGACAAACTTTTACTCAAGATAAAATTGGTTTGCTGGTCAAGTTGAGCAGAGGGGTATTCTAAGAACTGGGAAACAAGGTAAAAAAACCATATTCTCTGCACAGTAAATGGTGTAGGTGTTAAACAGCAGTGTTCAGAGATTATCCTAGTCTTTGAAAGAAAGGGCTAAGACAAGGTGTGCGACAAATGGGGCTCTGTATCCCAGTGAAAGGACCTCCAAAATCCTTCAATGCTCATAGCAAAGAACAGCCCAAAGACCAAGGAAGAGCACAGGCTTGAAATATGTTGCAAAACACGAATCACCCTGGTCCTGTGTCTCCTTGGGATTTTAATCTGCTGAGTACAACCACCTTCTCAAGGCTGCCTGAAAAGCGGAGCTTGGCATGACGAAATGCATCATTTTAGCTATAGAGCTGGTACTGTGAAATTCTGCTGAAGTGTATTGCTCCCCAGACTTTTGCAAAACACTCAGTCATGGATTTTCTCAATTCCCACTTAAGACAGTGCAGCCTACCTTCAGAAAAGGAAAGAGTTAAGCTAAAAGCTGGTGTGACACAGGTCCCCCCCTTATAATTCTTACAAGTCTGAGGTCATAAAGATCATCTCCCACTGATTTTCTATCCACGTTTTTTACAGTCCACTACTTGTCAGTCTGATCACCATTACTCAGCAAGTGTTTGCTTTATTTTGAAGAGAACAAATTAAATAACACTTGACCCCAACTCGGGCACAGCATTTTGCTGCCGTACCTGTTTTGTGACACTCCTGCATCATTTCCCAGGCTAGTTCATCACAATGTAATGGAATAGCTTTGTACGATCAGGGCTACAGTGTTGTATGCGGTCTGTATTTTATCTACGATAACCAAAAGTCATTACCATTGGTGGGCTAGGTCAAATAACTTGGGCTCCCTCCAATTCTTAGAGGGCAGGTATTGACACGTCATAACACAACCCTACTTTCATAGCACCAGCCATAAAATTCCTCATCAGAAAGCCCAGGAATGCATGGCATAGAGAATTAATTTCCATGTCTGAGGAACTGTGGCTCCTTCTAGGTGCTGTGTCACTTTTGGGCAAATGCAGGGGCATTGGAAAGTTTGCAGGTTTACTTGAGGATGAACAGGTATTTGTACAAAAGCCATAATGCCTGTGAGCAAAAGTCGTGTTGCATAAAACAAGCCAGACAGCCTTCAAACCGCCGAGGCTCAACCAGAAGTTGTCAAAGTCTCTGTTACCACCTAAGCAATGGCTTTACACATCTGGTAAGGCTCTGCTCTGTGATCTTTGGGGAGAGTCATAAGCTCTGGTAACCATCAGCAAGATCAGGGTCATCTAATTCCTGCTAGATATTATATAAGTATATAATAAATTTATACAGAATGGGATGGGATGGCATGGGATGGGATGGCATGGGATGGGATGGGATGGGATGGGATGGGATGGAATGGAATGGAATGGCATAGAATAGAATAGAATAGAATAGAATAGAATAGAATAGAATAGAATAGAATAGAATAGAATAGAATAGAATAGAATAGAATAGAATAGAATAGAATAGAATAGAATAGAATAGAATAGAATAGAAAAGAAAAGAAAAGAAAAGAAATATATATAAATAAAAATATAATTTGCAAGATAACCCAAGCCTGCTCTTCTCCTCACCATCATAACAGAGATGATTTTTCCCATCCAGAATGAATCATTTCTGTTGCAGGCCTGTGGCAATAAGAAGACCTCTCCAAATGGGAAAAAAGAAGGAAAAATAAAAGGAAGTCTTTCTAACAACAAATCAAGTTGAAACCTGAATTCCTGACTTAGGGCATAATCAGACAATGCTCCAATTTTTTGGCTGCCATGGGAATGGAACATGAATAAGGACTACATATAGAGCCCAACCTGAATAAACGATTTAGATAAGGTATGATAAGTTCTAAAAACGTGATTGATTGCAAAATGGTAAAACAAGCAGGTATTATCACAGGTTTTTCACAAGGGAAACATACTTCTTTACATTAGCCTCCCACAGAAATATATTGCCTCAAGTTTGCTAATAGAGTTATGCTTATGGATGCATTTATAATGTCTCATTCCTTCAGGTGTCTTTAATTTGATGAATTAACCTTCTCTGTTAGGCTAACTCTTGACATATTTTTCTTTCTATTTATTTTTAGAAAGCCCTCAAATTAGAACAGTCTGAAGGTTCCCCCCCCCCGCCATCTAAATAATTTATTCACAGAAAATTGCAGCTTCCATCAACCCACAGCTACTCATGAGTCTGCTGTGTACATTCAGTGAAAAGAGAAAACTGAATGCAGAGGGAAAACCTGAGTGCAAGCTAGAGACCTAGAAGATGGTGAAGATATCCTTTGCAGTTCAGTTCTCAGAGAATTCAGTGTTTTCATCCATCTACCATGCAAAACATTTGCCAGTATAAGAATTGTATTGCAGAAGAACTATAGTACAGAACAGGAGTGTAAGAAAATCCTGTAGTGGATCTGCCCATCCCTGCAGTATCCTCTCCAACAAAATATTTGTAGGGCAAGTGCAACGTGGTGCTGCATGGTGCATTGACAGACCTGGGGTGGGTGACCTGGCATTTAATAACTGTTCAAGCATTTCTTTTCTTTGAATGTGCCCCATCACTTTTTCACATGCACGGAAGTTGTCAGCAGCTACACTGCTCTGTGGCCATCAGTCCCCCAGCCTAAAGTTGTGTGTCATGAAGGAGCACTTGGGTTCTTTGTTTGGAACCTAGCCTCGTCTGGTTTCATTTGATGCCTTCTAGTCCTCAAATTGGAAGAGACAGGGAACATCGATCCCTGTTCCTGTTCTCCATGCCTTCTGGTGATTTTATGGTCCTAAGCCAAATCAGGAAAATAAAAAGATGCCCTTTGCTAGGATGCTTTCTGTTACCCACAGCTACACTATAAGGGCTGCATGTACAGAGGGCTTTACAGCAGCTGGGAAGGATTTTCATGACCACCGATGATATGTGGTGGGCCCAGCTGAACCGAAAGGCGATGGGTCCTGCATGCTTGTACACCTAAACTAGTTATATTTAGTTATTATATGCCCTCTTTATAACCTAAATTCCTCCCAGAATCAAAATGCACAAGTTCGCCTAAGTCTAACCTGCAGGATTTTCATTTCCCAGCATTATTTCACATGCACATCTAAGACAGCTAAATCCTTAGACTTTGCTTCTTTTCTAGCTGAGCATGTGGTTCAAAAAATTTGACATGACCATACACAGCTTGGGATTTAATGGCTTCTGTTAGGGAGCTGAAGCAAAATGCCGTGCTGCACCATTGATTTCAACTTAGCTCTGACAGTTTGCACACGGCAAGGATCAGGCCCCAGAGAAGGTGGTTTCTAAATTCATATTTTTCTAAGAGCAGTCATAGAATATTTATAAGCCCTATGAGGGCCTTAAAGGAAATGTGAGGGAGCATCCCTGCTCCTAGATGTTGCCCATGCCAGGGAAGGCAGCTTTGCTTTAGCTTGTAAAAAGCTCGAGGAGAAAAGTCACCTCTGTGGGAGATGGGGCAAGAGTGACTATCCCAAACAGCCATGGGGTGGGCAGGAAGAGTTAAAATATATGAATTTAAACATATATGTAGTTTAAAATATAATATATAGTTAAAAATACAGGAGCAATAGCAACGTTAGTGCTCTGACAACTTTTTGTCAATTGGGCTTGGCAGTGAGTTTAAAAACAGCTCACCCACCATAGGCACGTACCCCCTCCGCTGGGGTCCTAAGGCTCCTGTGGTGGGTGACTGGTGTTTCCTAAAGGAGAACTCCCTACAGCAGTAGGTGTTTATTTTTTGTCTTTTTTCTGGCAGTACAGCTGCTTTAGCTGTTTTTTCTAAGCATCAGGAACTCCTAGAGATTAAAAAAATTGAAGGAGTGTTATTTAAAGGCTACCTGCTGTCTGATTCAAGGTCTAGTTAGCCCATCCACTATTCTTAATGCAACTACCTTGCTATATATATTGTAATGCCTCCCCTGTTATAGACTCTAGGTTGAAGCAAATTTTATCAATGGAAAATAGGAATGTCACAGAAATTTTTCCCTAGTCATGAAAAACTGAGTTCTCCTAGCTTTTGTATTCCTACATTTCATGTTTCTCAAAACATTTGCCTTCCTATTTCTTCAAGTGCATGATCAAGTGCCAAAAACCTGGCATTGTCTGTGACCACGAAGAGCCTGGGTGGGCTCTGGAGACTCAGATGCAGGTGTGCTAGAGGCAGTATCTCACTGCCCCTCACACTGGCTAGTATTTTACCCTGTAGGTAGCCACACTGAAACCACTTGCCTTCCAGAGTAAGGAAACGACAATGTGAGGAAGTGTGCGCAGGGAATGACAAGGGTGGCTCTGGTCCTCCATGCACCCAGTTAAGCACCCCACCATCAGCCTGTCAGCAGGGCAGGACAATGGTTATTTGCACTTTGCCTGTGGTCCAGATCCCCAGCTGCATCCCAGCACCGTCTGCTGCAGAGCCTCAGTGAATCACACCCAGCATCCCTGTAAACATTTCCCTCCAACAACAGCCCTGCAGGCTGCTGCTGTGTATTTGCATTACTGTACAAATACTTTCTGTTGTGAACAATGTAAAAATCATTGCCCATTGTGTTTCAGCTCCTTTAGCGTCTTCTGAAAATAGAACATACACTGAAGTAGTGTAACGTTGTGCTTCAAGTCTGGGTTTGGTTGTTTGGTGGGGTTTTTTGTGTTGGGATTTTTTGTGCTTTTTTTTTCCTTTGCATTATTTTCATCTTCTTTTAATGATCTGGTGGTGAAGCATGTGTCACTGTATAGCAACCTTTTACACTGATATTGCTGCTTCTTAGGCTCTTGAAATGAAACATTCTCTTCTTAGCAGAAGGATGGGTTTCAGCTACCGGCTGGCATACAAGAATTGTTCCACCTACCCGTGAAAGTCAGCTCTTTCTGGGGCATGGAAGGGCCACTATATAGAAGCATGTGACACTAGGGCAATAAAATAAAAATATTATATCAAGCTGAAAGTGCAGGATAAGTCCAGATGGACTGAAAGCAATACAGTTCAAACCGAGATTTTCCCCCCCTCCCCGTGTGCATTGTCCCAGTTTATATCTCAGTGGCTTTGGATTTTTCAGTTCAATGAGGATCTGGCTTCCAGTTCCACTTCTGATTTTTGTATCTGTATTGCTGTAGAAACAGAGATTCTCTTTGGAAATGGTGGCTTCTATTGCTAAATGCATGACTGCTTTACGGCCACACTCAACCCCCATGATGGTCTGTGTAGATTCATACCACTTACCTGCTTTGGCTACAAAAATAAACCAATCCTGCACCTATGCACCAGTAAAGCTGCACCCCAAAAAGCGGTATGAAAGCATCCCAGCTGTTGCATACAGGAAAGGCCTATAGAACTTGAAGCTGTGACAGAATGAATCTAAGTGTCCTCTCAGCTCCAATAAGCGCAAGGAGCAAGGAGGAGAACAGCGAGTTCCAAATGTGTGTATATGTGCATTTATATATGTGTATGTATTTAGATGTATCTCTAAGTATGTCTGTGTATCTGTGCGTGTGTGTGTAAATATATACACACATATATATGGGGAAACCCCTGGCTTGCATGGAGAGGGGGTCAGGCAAAAAAGAAGCAGAAAACCTGCTAAAAAGTCTTGCCTTTCTGCTGGTAAAGCATGAGTTTACTAAAAGAAACAGGAAGGAGAAAAAAAGGTTTCAAGGAAGAGTCCTGGGAACTTAGAAATGCATGTATTAATATTAGAGAAATATGGGTGTATACAAATCACTGGTTCTGGATGATCTCAAGGTATTAAACTGACTTCCCTCCCAACTCCCCACCCAAGTAATGTAAGAGGGGAAAAAATAGCAAATGTTGTAATTTTTGACAAGAACCCTTGAAAAATACATTTTGTTTGATCAACTATAATCAGGTTTCTGACAAGGACAAAACCATTAATGACAGAATAGATATTTTCTTTAAAAAAAAAGTAATAAAAAATCAATTCTTCAATGAGAAGTATTTCAAGAAAAAGAATCAGCCTGATTTTCTACTATAACACAGCAATTACTACTGAAAACTCAAAAACAACCAGGGACCCATCAATATATTAGTGAAAGGTGAATATGGTATTGATTTTCAGAAGGAAAACAAAAGTAAGAGGTAGAAGTGCTTCACAGCGAAATAAATCCTTATAAAAAATGAAAGAGCCAATGTCAACGGAGTTATCACTGAACACATAAAGGTGAAAGAAACGTAGCATCTCTGGCACATCTCATAAAGAATAAATCTCCATAGAGAAAAAAATAATATATATATGTGTGTGAAAAAACAGAACTATGAAACTGGTGGAATCATAAGATTATTTTTTTCATGGACCACTATTTTAAAAATATTAATTGATTCACAAACTAGGAGGTAGAACTGTGCGTAACAAAGAAGCCAGGTGTTTGTGATCACTCATTGGAAGGAAATCAGCTTTCGAGCACTGACAAACTCTTTTTTTCTGTTATCCTGGAATTTTTCTGCAAGATACTTTTTCTGGCTAAGCTGAGTAACAGTCTCATCAATGCTACACTTTTGCCATTTTAAGCTTTCTTTATTGGCGTCCTTAAAATATTCACTTAGCATGTGAGGGAGGTGAAACTGTACTGTACCATTTAAGTAACCAATAATATCTCAGAAAGTAGTAGTCTAGAATGTATTAATGAAATTTGCCAGCAATGCACATACTAAAACATGTTTGCATTAAGTGTTCTTGAAAATTTTCAAGTAAGAAACAAATCAGTAACAATCAGACTGTTTGTAGGTACTTCATGAAGGAAAATTAGATGCAAATTCATTAATAAATTATTCACCAGCTTCACTCTCAAGTGTATTGAAAGCTGGCAAAAAGTCCATGGCAAAGGGTAATGCTCAGTAACAGCACATAAAACTGAGAGGCACTATCAGGTAGCATAACATAAAGATTAGTGGCAGGTCTCGACTTAGTCAACATCCTCATTAATGATCCTAAAGCAGAAGTAAACAGAAACATAATGAAATCTGTGGATAGCTGGGAGGAACCGTGCGTGCCAGCGTCAGAGAAAGGGGACTAATACACAAGAAATGAGATGCATAGATGTCAAATAAAATAACACTGCATGGTAAAAATCAAATGAAGAAAAATATTCCATGCATACTTAAGAGGAAAACCACAGGCATGTCTCAGATTAATTTTCCACCAATTGCCAGGCACCAATAGCCAGGTAATAATCAGAGTAGCTCCACAGAAGTCAGTGAAACCACCGGCGAAGGCTGAAGGAAGCAGGGATCTGTTTTCACCAGATGATGAGCACCCTCTTGTTAAGGAGGGTGGCAGAAAGAGCAGAAAGAGCTCTTTGGTACTGCACGGTGAGGAGCATCATTCATGTTGCAGAGGGTCAGCGGCTCTTCTGACATAACCTCATCATCCTCGGTAAGCTCCCTCATTGATTATACTATCAGTAATTTTAAAAATCTGTAAAATTACCATTTGAAATGGTAATGGAAATAGAGGTGAGGGGGGTGAATAATACCAAAGGTATTTTCATAAATCTGTAGGCTTGAAACGATGCACCTAAAGGTGGTAAATTAGCAAATGACTCGCAGAACATTACTTGCCCTGGCTGACCCACACCCCACACTGAGAAAAACTTTGTTGCTGAGGCCTCAAAGTGCTGTTTTGCCTCCTGTTTTCATTAGAAGCCATTCATGTTTTATTTAGATAGCTTCAATCAATGTGTATCTCTGTTTTATTTTTCAGTTAAACCACACCAGCATAATCAACCTCGTCTGCAAATTGTTCTGCATTGTCAGTAAGTGACTGCCTTCCAGTATTGTAAACGTTGTGTAGTTAATTGTTCTTAGAGAATAGGGAAATATTTCTCAGTAGCAGAGTAATCATTTATGTGACAATGCAATTGCACTGTGTTTATTTTGAATACAGAATTCAACACGCATAGTCAGTTCTAGTGTTTTTGCTGGTCGTTGCCCTACAGGTAGTCCTAGCAGGGGAAGTGTAGAGGGGGAGACACCTGCTTTGATTCTTTAAAAGTAGATTGGGGACAAATGGGAATGGTGGATCAATTTAGTTAGAAAAACTTGCTCTGCTAAGGGGAGGTGCCTGGCTGTTTTATCAGTTGAAGACAGAAAGCAAGTAGTAGGAGTTACTGGCTGTTCTCGATGCAGCTGGAGCTCAGTGATGGAGTTCCTAAAAGCTATGCACTAGGAGCTATGTTGTTCAACATGTTTATAAACAGCCTGAAGCAGGACCAATTGTTAAAATGAAAAGGCACAATAATTACAAAAACGTTGATCAGGCTACTGAAAACAAGGGTTGAGCAAAGATTTTACGAACTATTTTTGAAGGTGGAGAGGCTGGGTACTAAAAAGGCAGCTGAAATCCAGGGGAAGCAAATGTCAAGTGAGGCACCTTGGAAAAAGTGATCCAAAATGAGCTCTGAGCTGGCTGTAACTGTCAGAAGTGGGACCATGAAAATATCAGCTTAGTTCTTGAAAATACTGAATAAAATTTTAAGAGGTTTTAGGGAACAGATAGACAACAAACAGGAAATACTGTTAAACCCTGACACAAAACCATAGTTCATCCCCATATGGAACACCACGTGCTGCTCTGGCCCCTTCACCTGCAAACAAAATATGATGAAAAATTCAGAGGGGGCTCACAAAGATGAGGAAAGGTGTAGGGCATTTTCTCCATGACACAAGATTGTGCAGCACAAATCCAGAGGACATTAACAAATGTGGAAAAATCCTCCACATGTAATTGAGAAACTCCCTGAAATTAAAATGGGCAAGAGAGTACTTGGGAGAAAGTACCATGAGTGCTCACGCTGTTCTTGCTCCTTCCTAGATATGTGCTCAGGGGCTCAGCTGGAGCAGGGTGTGTGTGTGTGTGTGTGCAAGCTGTTTTCATCCAGAACATGAACCATATGCTGCTTTTAAATCTTTTGAAACTGAGCAGCCTCATTGCCCTGATCAGACCTTATCTTTAAAATGATGACCGACTTCTGGGACTTCCTTCTGTGCTCGCTTCCTGCTTCTGCAAACCTGAACATGGCTCTTGGGAAGCATTGTGAATTGACAGCTTCAGCAACTGAAAAAAACAGACATGATAATCACTGTCAGAGAAGGACTGGAAAGAAACTGAGAGCTTAATTATGGCTGCAAACGAATGGGCTCTTTGTACAAGTGGCGATAAAATGAAGATAGGGGGAAGGAAGTGGGGAGCATAGGAATTGCAACTCGGGTTTTGGAGACTACGAGTAGTTCTGTTTATGATCATACCAATATGCCTGGGGATTTTTCAAAGGTGCAGCCTAAAAGGCTAACAAATAGTGCACCATGCATTCTGCAAGAGCCACAGAATGCAAGTAGCTTCAATGCAATAGGATAGTAATAGAGGGTGGGTTGCAATCTTAGTCAAAGTGAGAAACATTAATGTATAAAAATCCCTTTGAGATTTTTTTTTTCTTCTGTTAACAGTCATAAGAGATATGCTAGCAGATCCAGCATGGTGGCTTTAGGAAGAAAGGAAGGAGACTGTATGACTGTGAACACTGCTTTTCCACTTCATGAGAATGCCAAACAGAATGCAGAAGAGAAACACACATGATCAGCAATGACAGAGAAAGCATAATTGCAATTACTTAAAAATTACTTGGGAAAGCCAATACAGTACTGTGTACTTTAGAAATACAAACCATGCACCTGCCCAGAAACAAGTATAAAACATGACAATAGCATTCAAAACTTATTGATAGCTGTATCTGAATTGGACCCCCTGAAAACTTGAATGGTGAACCAAAAAAACAATAACAACAGCAGTAACAGTGCCCTGTGGTTATTACTAAAACATCTATAGACATGTATACTGTTGTTTAGCATTTATATACTACAAATAAAAACCTGGCTGGTTTTGATGAACATTGAGATGTAGCTGACTGCAACAGAGTGAGTTTCAACTTGATGAAGCAGGTGGCCTCTCCTTGCCCAGTATTCTTCGTACAGGAAAGCCGTGCATGAAGGGTAGCTGAGTATGGTTATGGCCTGAAGAGATGAAATGCACATTCCTGCCTTGCCCAGCCATTCCCTCCATCTTCTGTGTGTAGGACCAACTCTACAGCCAGAGCAGACAATTCAGCTTCAACCTCTGTGTAACCCAGGGGCTGGGATACACGAGCCTGGGCTGCCAAAGAGACAAATGAGGGTCCCCACTGGGAGGGTAGTATCTTACTGTCATCCTTGAATTAAACAGTAGCTTTATTTCTTTAGAGGAGAACCCTTCTTTTCAATCCTGGTGTAAAAATAAATATGCTTTTCTTAAAAGGTGTAAATGAGACCCAGGGATTTGTAAGAGAGGGATGTTCAAGGTCAGCAAAAGAAAAGCCAGCAGTCTGCAGGTGTTTGGTCACAGAGCCAACCTACAACATATCCACGTGTATGTCAGTCCTTGGAAGGATACCAAGGAGCAGGCAACACTAGAGCTTTGAAACCTCCAAGCTAGAGAACAGCCACTTTCCTGATTAAAAGGGAAAAACAACACCTCAGCTAGCCCATCAAAAAGGTCAGCAGTGCTAGCAGGAATCCTTAGTCCAAGACCTTTAATACAGAAGAACATGAGTGTCAACAGATAGTATTTAACAGAGATGACAAGGCAAGCAGTGGAAGTAATTAAAAATAATAATAAAAAAAAGCAGCTACAACCAAAAGAACCAAACCAAACCAAAAAAAAACCTCAAAGAACAAAAGCCACTCAAAATACAAACAAAATAAAAAATAAACAAACAAAAAACTAAAACAGAACCCAGAAAAACATCCATCACAGTGCAATCCTGCTCTGACTTAGAACAGAGTGTTG
The DNA here is from genome assembly GCF_017639655.2 of Falco naumanni. NCBI lineage: Eukaryota > Metazoa > Chordata > Aves > Falconiformes > Falconidae > Falco > Falco naumanni. Next base: position 64,139,399 of record NC_054054.1, read on the forward strand.
CAGGAGCCAGTGACGTTACAATGCCCTTAGACTGATCACAAATTTCATGAGTAGAGCTGATTCCTCCCTTCTTAGCACACAAATGCTTACCTTCTTCCACTTAACTACACAGACATAAACTACAAGAGGTTTTATGGGCTTTATTTAAAAAGGCTATTCTATGGCAGAGTTTCAAAAAGCAGAGAAAGCAAGTAACTTATAACCTAGTTTTAAATTTGTGATGGGCATCCTGGGTGGATCATCACAAAGCAGATATTTTGCTGTTTGCATCAAATTCGATGCTGTTCTCCACTGCCACATCCAGGGTACCCAGTTCCCACAAATTGTCACAAACAAACACGTGGCACCAGGTAAGCAACACTAGAAAAAAACAGCCATATTGGAGTTCCCTTGCTGCATAGCTCACTTGAGCAAGTGTAGCTTGAAGCTGAGTAAGATGTATCGGAGGAAAAGGGTCTACTGAATAACAGAAATATCTGGATGCTCTGTGCACTTCGGTGTTCTGAGCTCCAACCACTGCAAACACATGAGCTTAAGTTAGCTGTGGATTGAGCCCGATGGCACATTATTTTAGAAAAAAAGCTCACCTTTGTGGTTGTCCTCAGTTCTCAGAAGCAACTGTACTCTTAAGAGGTAAGAACCTGCTGGGAACTGCCTAGATTTTGCTTTGAAGACAGAACTAACACCATCTCTAACTCATCTGTAGTTTGGCAGTTGAGTGCTGAAACAGGAATTTGCTGCTTCTGTTTGTTCCTCCAAGTGTATTTATGGACTGTGATTCTCCACGATGTGTAGTACTGAAAAGCAGAAAGGAAAAAAAAAAAAAAAAGAAAGGAAGAATAAAAGACAAAATTTCCATAGCAGTTTGTTTGGAAAATCAGACTTCACTTCTATCTTTGTTAATGGTATTCGGGGGTTTGACTGTGACCAGTGAAAGAGCCTGGTGATACAGGACACATCAATTTGTCAGTCAATTTACAGGGGGCTGGTATTGGATACAAATCTCCAAAATATATTGTGTGTCACATCTGAAAAGCAATTGCAATGCTTGGACCTTATTCCCTGCCTACTGCTCTAAGCACCTCTTCAGTATAATGATATTTATATTCTCCAAATCACTATGCTGCTCTCATCTTGGCTCACCGAGAAGCTGTTGTGTATACTAATCTGTGTGGTATGTCCTATACGTTAGGGTGTCTGGCTTAATTTGGAAATCTTCTTAAAATGCATACTCGAATTATTGATTGTACGGCTCAGAAGATGAAATGAGATGGGTGGATTTTAGAGTTATGAATAATAAACTCCTGCTTAGCCAAAGGTACCGAGTGATGTGTTCAAGCTCAAAGAGATGCTACCACTACACATTTTATACATGCTAGTATCAGGCTACCTACAGTCCTTACTACATGTCTGTCATTTTTCTTAATAGCCATGCAGAGGTAGGGATTATTGTGTAAGGGATTTAGGAACACAGTTCCCCCTGGCCTGTGGTGAGATTATGCACCTGAAAATCTCTTTTGAAATCTGCTCCAGGTATCGATTGCTGTCAGATTTCCATTCGGCTGAATAGGTGTTCTGAAAGGTCCCTGACCCCCTTTTCTTGTGTGCTGGTTGATAACATTTCACAGTCTAGCCTGTCGTCCTTCATGCAAGAGGTTAGGTACACCTTGCTTGCTCTTCTTTCAGAATTTGTTTCAGCCAAGCTTTCTCAGCCTCTTTCTTCTCCAGCCCTAAAGAACACAAAACTATTTGGGTTCATCTGTAACCGTACTTATGAACATCCAAAACTACCCAGCACACGAGTTATCCTATTGGCACTGTTACCATATCAGAACCTCGATAGTGGTGCACGCAGCATTTCACACAGCCCTCAGGTGTGGGTCTGTTGGCCCTTTCTGCATTTCAGTCATCTCTTCTGATTTGTTCTGTGCCTCTGCTGGCACATCTTCTGTTTTGTTTGCTTTCTCTTCAGCTGCCAGACACTACGCTAACTATCTGAAGATTAGATCTCCCATTTGTCTCAGATCATTTTCTTGTGACCCTATCAGAAGAAGCATTAAAAGATTTATAAAATGGACGTGTGAAACAAGGATGTGCCCATCAGTTGTACAAAAGGGAGTAGAAACATTATTTCAATGGCTGCTGATATGAGTTAAAAGAAAATGGAACTTAATAAAAAATGATTCTACTGATTTTGAAAATGGAGCCCAGGAGGCAGAAAGATCATGGAGGATACTGAAAAGATCAACTGCATGTCCCTGCACAACAACTCATTTCTTAAAGCCCTGATTTTTGGTATAATCCCTTTGGCGATGTTTTGACCCAGTCTTATTTGATTTACGTGTTTTCCTCATTAAATTGTATGCATGAAGATCCACTCAAGACTTCACCTTATGCATGTTTCACTGAAAGGAACTTCTGTTGTATTTGGTACAAACCACTCTACCTCCTTTTATTATTTGAAATCTTCAAAATTTGTCCTTACATTATTGATTTCTTTCTTTATGGAACCTGATTCATCCCTAACCATAGCATTTAGTTTTCAAAATAATTAGGATCACTTTACCACTGCACTATAACCTCAAGTGAGAAAGTTAATTTCCTATTCAGTTTAGAATTTCACCACTAATACCATGAATACTAAATTCATACCACTGCAGTCAGAGTCCTTGGAGAGCACCTTTAAAACACTGACTTCTTAGCTGTTATCGTTCCCTACTTTTGTTTCACAAATGACTTTAAATCCTCTCACAGTGTTGCAAGAAGAGTGGCACTTTCCCTTGGTTTCTTCTCTCCATCCTGCCTGCCAGGAGGGGTAAGATAAGTAGTTACATATGATATGAACATTATAGGTTAGAAGGCTGATTCCTGCAAAAGCCCCGTGCCCAGCAGTCCCTGAGGGCAAGACAATATTTCTGCCAGCAGCTTAAATTTCTCTCAAACCCAGCAAGCAATGTGAACTGGAACCTTATTTTTCTGGACATCAGTGTAATTCATCCTGCATGCTAACGCTGCGATGGATGCCAGGGGTGGATTTCCTCCTCTTCTTCATGGGAGAATTTGGTTTCTGGTAGCACGTAAAGGCTCCATTGTCCTGCCTGATGGAGTCACGCTAAGTTGCAGCATGGAGAATATAGCTTCAAGGGCCCTATAGATTAAGGCAAATAGATTGGTTTCCTAAGGAGGGGGCAACAAGTATCTACATGGTGATGTGTTCATTTGGTTTCCTAAGGAGGGGGCAACAAGTATCTACGTGGTGATGTGTTCATTTATGAAGAACATCTTATTTCCCTGAGTGTCGCAAGAGTAAATCAACAGGCAGCACAGAAATTAACTGTCCACTTCTTTGGTCCTAAAAGTCATCCTGCCTCTCCTCCTTCTCAACCTCAGCTGCTGCTTTTGCTGTTTATGGGATTTCTCCTGGTCTCCCTGAACTTTTCTGACTTTTACCAGCAGCTGCAACCAATAAAACCCTTTGCCTCCAAATTTGCTGCTAGTCCCAGGGAAACCTCTTTGGCGGCAGTTTATTTTACTCTGCTATTTCTGCTTCCTGTTGTTTCAGAAATAACTACGTGGAGGGGCATTTAATTGCTCATTCCATTTTGCCTGGCTGAAGCGTACTCTGCACACCCATCTGCTTTAATGCGGCTTCTAGACCAAAGCCCCCACTTTTACAACAGCCAGTTACATCTTCCAGCCTAACTTACACACACACAAAGACGGGCTTCAGCCTCTCTTTGAAAATATAACCAGAGCCAGCTCCAAGAATTCACGAGTTGAAATTAATGAGAAGAAAACCAACCCACGCTCTTTAAAGGGACATTCTAGTGACAATTTTTATTTTCTCCCACGTTACTTAAGTACTGGAACAACAGAGATGGGTCATGCTTTCCAAACAGTTGAAATCACTTGAAATTGTACAGAAAGGCTGTATTGTTAGGTTTCAATTAAGCTAAATTATTAATGATTTTTGTGTCTAATTGCCTTATTACCTCAACTACAGACAGATTCAGGTCAGCAGTTCAGATAATTCTTATGCAGGGCGATTTTGCAATCCGTTTCTAAGCCACCAGTCACCATCAGTCTTCCACAGCAGGTTTGCATGGCCTTCCCAGTTGCAATGGCATTATGAGCGGGGTGGATCTGGGCATGCATGTCAAGAACAGCAGCTCGCTTGGACCAAATACCATGCTTTTCAGGGCAACGCCCTATCCTGAGCATCTGCACCAGGAAATCTCCCCATGTTCCTACTGCCTACGCCTCAGGAAGCATCGAAACATTACCACTGCCTATCAAAAAAGCATAGCAGAAGTATTTCTGCTATTGAGAGACTGGGAAGCCATCTTCTGCTGCACAAGGCATTGGGCTGCGTTATACAGGCTGCAAGGAAGTACATCAACTGCAAGTTAGGGACCAGAAGCCCCATGGCACTTTCTCTCTTTTGTGCTGCTGTGATGGTGCCAAGCTACTGGAAACACACTTTAAGTGGCCAGTGTGCCATGGCTTAATCTACCCCTGAAGCAGAAAAGTATTTTTTGATGTTCTGTTTTCAAAATAATAATAAATATTTATTTATTGCATTTCCTATGTAATATGGGAGGGGGTATTTTCCCAGTTTTTTGAGGCTATTCTCAACCTAGAAAAATGGTATTCAAATGAAGGTAAATGTACATATCAGAGGGAAAAGACTACAAAAGAAAAAAAAGAAAAAAAGTACCAACTGTCCACAAACCAATCATTATAAATGCCCTGAATTTCACTTGTTACAGAAAGAAAACTGGCAATTAATGTAAGAAATGCACCATTAAAGTACTAAATGAGTCTTACCTCTGACCTGTATTTGATCCTTATGAAAACAAAAATCCATGAGAAAAATGCAAGGTGTCTTTTAGAAACAGTTTAACTCTGACTGAATCAGCAAAGACTAAAATACTTTAATCAAATTATGTAGGTATAGCAAGACATCTCTCCTCAGAAACTGAAAAGTGTTATCACCACAACTCTTTTGGACGTTAAAAGCCATTGTGCACTAATTTTTTTCTTCCACTTGCCAAATGATCTTCATCATTTCATACAAGACAGCAGCCTAACATCTGGCCTAACTAACCCAGCTAGCCCCAGATGCCGAACTCCCCAAATTGAAGCTGAGTGCTGGGCCATGAGGCACATGCAGGGTGAAGCAGAAGCAGGATGGGTTGGGAATCTTCTGCCCCTAATGAGGGGGAAGCAAAATGCTTTGGCATGCTCAGCCCACCCAGCACAGCTGCCAGCATGAACTGTACAGTTTGTGGTGATGCTGGGGTGAGAGAAGCGTCGCACTATCAACCCCAGGTTTAGATGGTCCTGCCTGGGGCCATGAGGACATATTTCAGGTCTGGAGAAGTGTCTCCTGCTCATCTTTCACACCAAGCAATCACTGCCTGTGCCCAGCCCGACTTGGATATCTACCTCTACAAGCATCTTCAAACTAGCAGTGCTAGACTAAATTCTCTAGCAGGTTTGTAGCCAGAGCAAGCAATGGGACCAAAACACATCTGCCCCTGTGCAACATGCCCCATTATGTTGACGGAGAATTTATTCATCCAGGGGTTTTACCACGGGAAACTGCTAGCTTTCAGACACATGTAGAGGTGGATATCCAAAAGTCAGGCTACATGTGTGCCTCGGCACTGATTATGGACTACTTATTTTGTATTTTTGCAATTTTGCTTGAGCCCAGCACAAACGATCTTGCTGACACTTATGCCTGAAAACGAGCATGGGAAAAGGCAGTATGCAAAACCAGAAGGTGCTGCCCCACTAGGGAGGGATCTCGGACAGCTTTCCTAAACCAGGGCTGCAGAGGAGGTGAGAAGGAGGAAGAATGTGGTTCTAATTTATCATTACTATCTATCGTTGGTTGTTTAAGAAATTGGTGAGCTCTGATTGTGGGGATTTTGTGATGGAAATGTGAGTTTATGAGTTTTGCTGGATCTATAGCAGGAAGACTGTGAAGTTTATTTGTATCACTCCATAGCATTTGCTTTTTACTTTTGACGTATTTTTGTCAGGACAATACTGCAAATCGGGGAAAAAAAGGTGAAAAACAAAAAAGTCACATAATACTTCTTCATGAAGTAAAGAAAATACTGTGAAATACATTTTGTGATGGAGAACTGGTTAAAAAAAAAAAAAAGCAAGCATGAAAAGCATAAATGTATATCAACAAACTGGCCCAGATGACATACATCTCTGAGAATAAGGTAATTAATTACAGAATGTAATGGCTCAGTGACAGTTGTTTATGGAAGTTCATGGAAATCTGAGAGAAAACCAGAAAGCAAATAGGACACAGATCTTCAGAAAAAGAAAGGGAAAAAAAAAGAAAAAAAAAAAAAGAAGAAAGGAATCAGAATCACAGGCAATTACAATTCACTAAACCTAATTTTAATCCATCATAAAATAATGAAATGATCATTAAAGCTTCACATCTACCTGGGGGATAATGGAATAATGAGCACCAAATGACGCAGGCATCGTGGTGCCAGGGTGGTATGTGTGACAAATCCTCCCGAAGAAGAAAATGGACCAGAAACCCAAAATACTGGATGAACGTGTTCAAATAATACAACTTGAAACAGTGATTTTTGTATTATTTTTTTTTTTAATGGGAGAAAGCATTCTGGAAACCTCTAAAGCTGCAATTCAGTTCTTTTACAGGTTTTCTGGTGCAGAACACCACACTGAATTCAAAGGCCTAAGGGCCAGCCGCCTCTGCAAGCAAAAGTATCTGAATGCCGGGGTGATGGATATGGAAAAGAATAGGAGTAGATTATAAAGAGTCTTACGAAATGATAGAGCAGCACAACAGATCAATGCACTTTGGGGTTGCTCGTGCAGGTAAGTTATATCCTTCAACTGCAGACAATAACTGCTTTTCATGTAATCACACCCGGGATATGGCATTAAATTGCAATATTTCATTATCCATCCTTACAAAACATGCAAGAATTTGAAGGGAATTCAGATCCAAAGAAGAAAAATTATCAGATTTCTGGAAAGACTGATACACAAGGAGATATAAGGTAGCTTAAATATATAGCTTATCTAATCAATAATTAAGGAAGGGAAGGATAATGGTTTAAAAATATGTAAGAGAAGGATAATTATTTCAGATGAGGCATCGTCCCAGTTCAGCACAGTGCTTAAACACATGCGCATATCCATCAGCACTGCAAAACACCAGCGCACGTGATTTCAATGGACCTTAAGCACTTACCTAAATTTAAGCGTGCATCAAAGTACTTTGATTAATTGGGGCCATAACCACAAGTAATGGTATGAAATTAAGAGATGGAAAAATGTAGGCTGAACAGCAGGAAAATCTTCCAAACGACAAGATATATGAGACTGGGGAGTAATCACTCAAGGGAATTGGTGGAAACCTCATCCCTGGACACCTTTCAAGTTTCGCTGGACAAAGCATTGGGAAAATATCCTTTGGGAAATAATCTTGTTGTTGCCTCTGGAGACGGCAACTGCACCACCTAATGTAACTTTTCTGTCTCTAAGTTTTTCTGAGCTGGCTCACAGCATTAAGCCGGAGAGATTATTTTAATGAGCAATGATAGAACAACAGGCTGGTGGCCTTCCGAAGCAATTCTTTGCATCCCCTCACAATTCAGTGTGTTTTTTCCATCTTCATTACATGTAATGTTATAAGACTTAAAAAAAAAAAAACAACCAAAAAAACCCCACAACACAAAAACCACCACACTTTTAGCGTAGTGGTACTTCATCTTCTTTCCACTCACTGACTAAACATTGATTTCATAGAATGATGGAATCATAGAATGGTTTGGGCTGGAAGAGACCTTAAAGATCATCTAGCTCCAGCCCCCCTGCCATGGGTAGGGTCACCTTCCACTAGAACAGGTTGCTCAAAGCCCCATCCAGCCTGGCCTTGAACACTGCCAGGGATGGGGCATCCACAGCTGCTCTGGGCAACCTGTTCCACTGTCTCACCACTCTCACAGGAAAGAATTTCCTAATATCCGATATAACTCTACCCTCTTTCAGTTTAAGGCCCTTACCCCTTGTCCTGTCGCTACATGCCCTTGTAAAAAGTCCCTCTCCAGCTTTCCTGTAGCCCCCCTTGAGGTACTGGAAGGCTGCAATAAGGTCTCCCCAGAGCCTTCTCTTCTCTGGGCTGAACAACCCCAACTCTCAGCCTGTCTTCACAGGAGAACTGCTCCAGCCCTCTGTACATTTTTGTGGTCCTCCTCTGGACTCACTCCAACAGATCCATGTCCTTCTCATGTTTTGGGCTTCAGAGCTGAAGGCAGTACTCCAGGTGGGGGTCTCACGAGAGTGGAGTAGAGGAGGAGGATCACCTCTATCAACCTTCCGGCCATGCTTCTTTTGATCAGCCCAGGACAGGGTTGGCTTTTTGGGCTGCAAGCGCACACTACCAGGTCATATGGAGCTTCTCATCAACCAGCATCCCTGAGTCCTTCTCCAAAGGGCTGCTCTCAATCCATTCTCCGCCCAGCTTGTATTGATACTGGGGGTTGCCCTGACCCAGGTGCAGGACCTTACACTCGGCCTTCTGAACTTCATGAGGTTTGCACAGGCCCACCTCTCAAGCCTGTCAAGGTCTCTCTGAATGGCATCGCTTCCCTCCAGCATGTTGACCGCACCACTCAGCTTGGTATCATTGGCAAAACTGCTGAGGGTGCACTCTCATTCTCACCTCTGCATTAAAACAGAGCTTAAAGTTATATAGGAAATCTAATTTTAACTTGTAGGGCTTTGTTTCTTTCCCAGAGCATGTGTGATGAATATCGTCAGAGAGGTAATTGTATATTGGAGAATCTCATAACTCTGAGGATCCCAGCAGAGTTAGTAATAAAGATTTGGGGGGTTTGGTGGTTTCTTTGTTGTTTTTTTTCCCCCTCCATGCTGCCTCTGGCTGTTTCAGAAAAGGATTTTCTCAATGATGGACTGGTAGATTCTCTGAGGGCTTTTCCCACTGCAGGGAGTGATTTTGGTCGGCCAAATGTGAGGCCCAAAACACAATGTTTTTTTAATTGCTTTAAAACCTATCTTTTGCTTGAAGTAGACATTTGTAGAATGCTGTGCATCATCCACCTGAACTTTTGGGGATATTTTGAAGCCTTGTGGGAAAGGCCGGGTGTTTTTTAACACGACTTTACAGAGGTCTGCTGGAAATGGAAATGGTTGAGACAGATCTGTTATAACTTTTAGATTCCTGCCCCCGCCCCTGAATTTCACCGTTTCACCACAGCTAACATTCTTCTTACCCCCCCCGCCCCAGTGTCACAGAGATGGGCCCTGTTCTTATTCTTGGGAAAACAGCGTTTATGTATATTGGTCTTAATTTTCCACAGCACACCAATGCATCCAGAATAACAGGTTTTAATCTAAAGTACAGATTTTTGTGCCCATCTAACTAGCGATGCAGCTCGGAATACATGTGAGCATCTTCCTGACTCATGGTCTGAGTTAAAAAACAAGATTAATTAATTATTTAATTAACCCACTGAAAAGGATGGCCTTGCCAGTTCTCTGTCATCAGAGATCTTTAAGAGCTTGTCAAAGTAACAGCCGGGAAGGATAATAACAGGCGTGGGCCTTCCATGGGGGTGGGCTGGGTGGCCTCATTTGGGCCTTCCTGGCTGTCTTGGCCGCAGGGTCGGGCTGTGTGTGCTGGACGCCGTGGCTGCAGCCGCATCGCCCCGAACAGTCTGGTCACTGGGGTAAAGTGTAGCATGTTGCATCGGTTAGAACTGGGGCAATTGGGAATTGTTGGCTTTTTTCCCCTTCTTCTTCTTTTTGTTTGATTTGTTTGGGTTGTGCTCTCCAAAATTAAGAGCCAACGGGCAGCGCAGCCTTGGAGAAAAGTGTTTGTCACCTTCCAGCCAAGCACGATGACCTCCGGAGGTCCCCTGTAAACACGTAAAACGGCAGTTTAAAACAACAGCACGCTTCTCACGCCCTGTGCTGGGTGGCCTCGGCTGGCCAGGGATCGGGGGATTCACATTTTCCACCTCCAGGTGGCCCCAGGGCAGGGACAGAGTGTGTGCCCCCAGCCCCGGCTGCCCTGAGCCCCATCCCGGGGCTGGGCAGCAGGGACAGGGCCTGTGGCTGGTCGGCAGGCTGCGATTGGCCGTTTGGCTGGGCAGAGGAGGCCAAGTGGCCAATCGGGAGGTGGGGAATCCTGCGGAGAACGGTTCCGTGCCAGAAAGACAGGCTGCGATTGGCTTTCTGGGAGGGGAGCAACAGGCCGGGCAGCGAACGGGGAGGTGAGGAAACCAGCCGGCGCTGGTTCCGTGCCGGCAGGGCAGGCTGCGGTTGGCTGCTTCGCCGGGGACAAAGCTCAAGTGGCGAATGGGGAAATAAGGAATCCAGTGTGGAACGGTTCCGTGCCTGGTAGGCATGCTGCCATTGGTTGCCTGGGAGGGGAGCAATGGGCAGAGTGGCCAATGGGGGGGTGGGGGATCCTCTCGGGAGCTGTGCGGGAGGTGGTGTGCGGGAGGGTGCTGGGGCAGCGGAGGGCCCGGGGGGGGAGGGCGGCCGCGGGGCACTGCGGGACCGAGGGTCGGCAGGGCGGGAGCCCGCGGCGGGGCCGTGCCGTGCCGTGCCGTGCCGGCCGGCTGCTAGGTGGAGCCCGCGTCCGCGCAACCCAGATCCGGGCTCTTGCCGCTCCCCCGCCCCTCGGCTCGCCGCCGGCCCGGCTCCGTGCGGCAGCCGCCGGGCAGGGCAGCAGCGCCGCGCTGCCCGCTGCCTCCGCCGCCGCCTCCTCCCCGGGCTCCCAGCCCGGCTCTGCGGGGAACGCGGGTGCCGCGCGTCCCGCTGTCCCGGAGCCCCCCTCCCGTGTGCGGCGCGTCCGTGCTGCGCTGTGCCGTGCCGAGCCGAGCCGGCCGGGCCGCCCGCCCGCCCGCGGCCATGGGCCCCCCCCGCGCCCGCTAGGCACTGCGCGGGGCGCGCCCGCCGAGCCACCGCCGCTCCGCGCCCGCGGAGCCGCCCCCCGCCCGCCGGAGCCGCGCTGGGGCTGGCGATCTCCGCAGCGGGAGGCGAAGCGGAGGCAGGATCGGGGGTGCCGGCGGAGCCCGGGGGGCTGAGCAGCACCCGCCTCCATCTGCGCGGGCGCCTTTGTGTCCCCCAGCCCCGGCGGAGCGAGGGGCCGCGGGCAGGGGAGCGGATGCGAAGGGCGGCTGGTGCTGGAGGGGGAAGAGAAAAGGAGAAAAGGGGGATGGTGGAAGATTTCTCTCCGTGGGTTTTTGTTTTTTTTTTGGTTTCTGGTGGTGGTTTTTTTTTTTTGGTGGTCTCTTCGGCAGCGGCTGTTCTTCCCCAGCAGCAGCGGCAGCAGCAGCGGCAGCAGCAGCAGCACAGGCAATGACTCTGCCGCATACAAATCGCTTGGTCGGTGGTGCCGGTTCCGGAGACATCACCTTGCTCTGAAGTTGCCCACCTGGAGGAGGTAAATCGGAGCGGGGCTTTGGTCCAGAGGGGTCGGCGACGACGGGGGAGAGGAGGGAGCGATCGCTTCCCCCTTCCCCACGCATCCTCCGTCCTCCGGGAGGGAGCCTGTGGTGTAGGCAGAAGAACACGGCAGAAAAGGAGAGACTTTTTCTTCTTCCTATTTTTTTTTTTTATTATTATTTTTCCTTCCTTGAGGGACATTCCCTGCTTCTCATCCCCTCCTTTTCCTCCTGGCTGAGGGGCTTTAGTACTGTGGCCGGGTCTGCTTCCTGCCCCCACCCCTGGTTTTAATGGCTGGATTGTGGCAGCAGCTCCCTGCTGCAGGTTGTTGAGGAACTGATGGGGACTTGCATCGCAGGAGCTGGAGGTGACTAAAGGTAATTAACCACCCATCGGATGGATGCTCACCAGCCCTTGCCTTGCCATCAGTTGCACCCTTGCCCGATCGCATTGGGCTGAAGGGTGCCAGCCGCCCTGGGCGCACGCTTGGATTGAATTATTTCATAATAAGGATAGTTGCCTTCAGGGAGGCTGGATCCTCCAGGTAACGGGGGAGCATCTCTGGGGGTCTGCATGCTGGGGGGGACGACAGTGGGGACGACAGTGGGGACAAGGGGTGTGCTGGTAGTTGAGGAATGCCTTGTAGGCTCCAGCTGGGTTTGGCCGTGGACAGTTGGGTGGCGAAGGCAGTGGGTAGATGGAGGAGACCTGGTAGATTTTGTTCTTGCTCTCCCTTCTGTTTTTCTGTGAAAGGCACCACATTGGACCGGTGGGTTTGCTGGTGTTACACTGAGAAATTCCGGAGTTTCATGTGTCCCCCCCATCCTCATGCCCACCCCTTCGTGGATCTACGTTTCTGTCTAATTACTGAAGGGTGCCTCGAGAAGCAATGGCTTTTCTGGATGGCAGGAGGCAGAGGATGGGCAGGGGTTATAGGTGGGGATGCTGCTGAACTGGGGGGTTGCCTCGAGGGTCGCATGTACGTGGATATGGGGTGGGAGGGTAGAGGTCCGCATCCAGCCCAGCGGCCCCAGGTTACAGGTAGGCACGAGATTCTCTTTCCCTTGCAGCCACAGAGGAAAAGATACAGTCCAGGTAGATGCATTGCTAGAGATGTTCTGAGCTTCCACCTCCTGCCTGTGAGATTGCATTTGCCAGCTCTAACCGTATAGGGCTGGTATTTGCCAGAGGGATTTTTGAGCAAAAGGGCTGGTATGTATGGCTGGAAGAAGAAAATTGCTTTTGGTTTTGTGCCTTTTTTTTTTAAATTCTTGGTTTATTTGCTTACTTAAATTACTTATCTGCATTCCTCTTGCAATCATCTTATGACTGTTTAACTTGGAAATACGATTGCAAGGCAGATGATCGCTCCCTGCCATGAGCCAGAGAGCAGCCCGTTCCTGTTTCCCAGCCTATGGAGCCTACCTCGCGCTGGTGCCCTTTATTGCTAATGGAGATGTAGGTACAGTGCCCCAGAAACGTGCCCTGTGTATCTGGGGGATTACCTTCACGGGCTCAGTTTGATCAACAACATAGCCCCCACAATGCGTTTAGTTGGTTTTTTTTCACCCTTTTCCCTACAGACAGGCAGACGTTTAGTTTTGCGGGGGGTATGGCAAGGTAAAAGAGGAGCCTCTCATTCTTTCCCTTTCCTGATAGGCATGTGATTCTTCTCTGCGGTGGTTAAAACCATTTGTATATTGCCAAAAGCAATGGCTTGTTGTCTGCTTGTCACTGTGGCGTTCCGGGCTTTAGCCAAAACAACTCATGTCTATTGTTTTTACTTTCTTGTTTAGATCACTCATTAGGAGATATTAGCATTTCCACTCTCCCAGTCCTGGTTCCAGGCAGCTAGCTGCTTAGGAGGAGGCTGAGATTAAAAAAAAAAAAAAAAAAGAAAAAAAAAGGGTGTGTGTGTGTGAAAATGCCATCTGTGTCTTGATAGAAGGCACATAGGTAGTCTGCTAGTTACAGTTTCTTTCTGTATTATAGCACTGATTATTCCAGAGCGTTGAACTAAGATTTTTCAAAGCCGACCCCCAAAAAAATCTTCCCTGGGGTTAAAAATAAATTCCATTTTCATTGTGGAATGCCGTCTCTTAAAAGAGTGCAGTCAATGCTGGCTGCTTGGTATTGAGTAGTAGTGTGTGTATTGTAGAGCTCATTTATCATCATTTCCAGGGGTTCGTGATATGAACAGGCTTCTACTGTGTATTCATTAGGAAAGATCCTTTTATGGAGTTTTTTATGGGGGTAAACCAGGAGTTGCAGGTTAAACCAGGCAGCTATCAAAAAGTCTGCAGTTGTCACTTAAGAGTACCGGACTAGAAAGGGAGAAAATCTGTGCACCTGTGCTGATGTTAGGTGACAAAGTTTGGGTTAGGGCTCCAATGTAAAGGCAAAGCTAAAACAACTGCTGTCAGGTGGCAGGGGTCAGTCCCCCTTGTTGTGGTTGAGCCTGCTCCTCTTCCAGCTCCTTAAGAATACTTTTTCCTTATTTAGACTTTGTTTACTATAAAGTGACTGTTGTCTTCTTACCTGCTAACAAAAAGTAAAGTGAATACAGATCTCTGGTGTGTCAGTTTCCAAAAGGACTGAAGTTTTTATAAAGCTAGTGTTGGCCTATGAGTTCAGTATGATTTTTATTGTTCAATAAAACATGAATTTTCTCTTTTCTTCTGGGGGCTGTTAGGAGAGGGTATGTTTAATTTTGCATTTAATTCCAGAGCAAGCTAAGTGGCAGTGCAGATTAATAACAGTGAAAACACAGAGTCCTCCATTGTGGGGCAGTGAGATTTTAATGGTATTTATTAAACTTAAGGCTAGCAAGTCCTTGCTTGGATGTTTTGTCTGACAAAAGTAGGAGCTGGGTTTTTGATTTCTCCGTGCCCTCCGGAGATGGTGGAGCAGCTTCTGTGTCAGCCTAGAAATTCATCCCTGAGCACCTGCTGGGTTGATCCACCTCCTTTGTTTGCCGCAGCCAGTGCTCGGCTGCCTGTCCCGCAGGTCAGCATGCCATGGGGACCACGTCCCTCCCTGCCAAGCGTGATGTGGCAGAGGTGCTCGATTCCCTATCCTGGTGTTAATTGCAGAAAAAAAACTTTTTCCTCCCACATCAGAGAACAAATCGCCCTGCCCACCAGTGTGAAAATGAAGCTGGTGTCTTTTGCTGGCTGGGAGGGAAATGCGAGCAGGTTTGTAGGTAAAGATGCAGGCACATGCATTGAGCCGGATGGCTGGTGAGCTGTGTGTCTGCATGCTGCCCAGCGTTGCCGGGCTGTTATAAAAAATAATAAATAAAGATTTAGAGGCAGGTGGACCAAATTATTGGCCAGGACTGGAGAGGAATATGCATGATCTTTGGTCAACAGGTCAGTTGAAGGGCCTGATGCTGTCATCAGGGTTTTCACATTCAGAGCATGAGTGCATGCATCATCAACATGAGTAAATGAGATGCACGCAAGAGAATGAAGTCTTTGTAAATGGAGTAGTCCTGGGAACAGGTGATTTATTATTACAGATTTTAATACTAATAGTGTTGGAACTGGTGTAGACTGACTAGGAAACAATTTCATGCGCAACACAGTATAAAGGATGGGTTGGAGATAGATGAAAGAGATGGAGTTCAGGGAGCAAGAATGCATCAGGGAAAAGCTAAAACGTGGAGGATGGGCATGAGGCCTTTTATGCTTTAAATAAGTTTTGTTTCTTTTTTTTTTTAATTCTTTTTAAACTATGTTTCTTGATGGTTGTGGTGGAAACAGCCCAGTGCTGTGATTGGAGTGGTTTTGATAAAACTTCTTACTTCTTAGGCTGTTCTTGCACAAAAGAGGTTTGGAAGAACAACTGAAGAAATACTCTTTTGGAGCAGTGATGATCTGAGGGCTAGGCATCACAATATTGGTGTATTGCTTGGGACAATACTGAGACACCATGACAGCCCTGCAAAATAGAGAAATGTTTTCCTGCCACTTTTGATGATGGGCTGCTTATTGCGGTGGGATGCACTTGGTGAGCATTGAAGTTTTGAAGAGATGTTTCCGTAGTTCATGTGGACTCCCAATTCTTCCCTGCTAGTCCCTTTCTCATTCAATAGATGCCCTTCTGCTGGCAGGTGAGCACTAGAAGTGCACCGTGATGCCAAATTTTGAGTGTACCTACACACTTCAGTTTCTGCTGTGTCTATAGGCAATGTTTCAGGTGCCTGTAAGATGAAGAGCTAGAAAATGTGTCATTTGTAACAGTTTGCTCTGCCCTGGGGTATTTGTAGGAACTTAATTGTCCCAGATGTGGTAGTCCGGCATGCTGGCCTCTTGACTGTGTCGTCTCCTGGGGTCATGTCTGCCATGGCAAATCTTTGTCACGATTCTCACCAGCACTTAGTGTCAGGCTCTTTAATCCCTGCTTGGGACGTGTATGAATGTGTCCTCATTTTGTAGGTGTTGAGATGCTCGAGCACTCCCTGATCTCATCCTGGTGCTGTAGGCAGTGGAAGCTCCCAGAGCAGGCAGTGAAGGAGGAGGAGGAGGAGCTTGCTTTTAAGCATCTACTTTTAATTTTTGGCTACTTTAATGGCAAGGAAACCACCTCCTACTCAAATGCAATGTGATTCTATCTAAGACCTTATCCCATGGTGTGTTTTTAGCTTGCAAGTTTTCGGTGTAATGCTTGCTTTATGTTCCTCACTAGATAATCTCTATAGCACGGTCTGAAACACATGTGTCTCCTGGGTGCAAGCTAAGCATCATTTTTAAGACAACTTCTCTAAGGACACCTTGACACTATAACTTTCTTCAGCAGTCTTTGCAGAGAGCCTTCTGATTTTGCCTGTAAGACATATGCGTTTATCAGTTATCGCACCAAGCTTCTGTAGCTATATTGGGTAGCTAGTATTGGGTGGCTGTATCTGTAGCTATATTGGGTAGCTAGTCTTTTCAGGCAATAAAAACTTTATTTTAATTGGGTTCTCGACCACTGTTATTACTTACTAAGCAGTGCTCAATGTGGGACATCTTCCTAGCCTGTCTGAAACCTCTGTTTTCCTGCAGCAGAGAAGTGAGGACTAAATAAATTTTAATTTTTTTTTCTTTTTTCTTTTTTTCCTCCCTTTTTAAACTTTTAATCTCTACTTTTTCAGGCCTACTATCATCCAAGGGAGATATTGCTGCATCTGTGATGAGGTTTCTGCTGTAATCAGTAGAGTACTACTGTTGGCTTCCCAAAAATCTCAGATGCAGTGTCTTCTCAAAAACGTTGCCCTGCTTCAGCATCATTTTTCTAATAATTGTGTTGTAGTGTCTTTGCCAGAGGTGGCATTTCAGGCTGAACAAAGCTGTGCACGCAGGTAAAGACTTGAAATGTGTGCACACTTCTAAAATCGGCTTATGAAAACAGTCAAAAGTTAAAATAAAGAGACTACCGTTTGGGACTTGACAGGTTTTGGTTTCAAGCACCATGTAATAGATACCATTCTGAAGGAAGCAAAGAAGTATTTGGAAGCTGTCCTAATTAGGCAATATGAAGTTATATATATTTAATTTAAATGCCTAATAGTAATAAACTTCCACAGAGCATCCCTTGATGTATGACCTCATGCTACCAGGTTTTTTTTATTATTTTTTTTTTAAGCACCTTAGTCAACACGTGAGTAATTAAATAAGAATTATTTTGGTGGTTACAAACCTAATGCTTCCTCAATCTGTAGCACAACTCCAATTCATTGCAGTTGATACCCGACAGGGAGCAGCTTTGAAATATTTTGTACAATGTTTTGAGTAGGTTAGAACATAGCTTTGGTACTGTTAATTGTAATAGGTTTACTGACTTGATTGCAGTTGTATTGATTTATAATGTTTTGAACTTTGCAATGGAGCTATGCATTTCTAAAACTTACAGTGAAATGTCATAAATACAAAGGACCAACATGAATGTGTTCGTACAGCAATGCAAAGTTAAAATGAAGTGCAGGAGAACTCTCTGTACTTTTGTAGAAGTGGTGCTTAAAATTTAATCATGAAATTGCCCTACTATAAAGTCCTGCACAAAGGTGCCAGTGCTGAACAGTGCTGTTCTGAAAAGAAGTCTGGTGTAAACCTGGTGCCTTCGGATAAGACTCTTAAGTGGTTTTATACAAACGACAAGTAGTTTGCTTGTAACAGGCATCGCGTACAATGCATATGAGTTTTTACAGTAAGTCCCATTCCCACTCTGCGGGAACCAAGAATTGAGTTACAGAGCTGAAGGTGCTGAATGAATAGACACTGTTTAAAGTTAGAGGGATAGAAACATTCTGACTACTGCAGTCTTAGTGCATCCGCTTATTATATGCAGACACCATAGATAGACTTATGAATATCACAGTTTGGGCAACAGACAGGGTTCTGAAATTTTTTTTTTTTGGTCAAACTTGGGGAAGTGAAAAAGAGGTATGTAAGAATTGCAGCTATACCCAAAACATATGTACCTGCATCTGTATGTCTGTGTGTGTGCATAGGTTTTGTTTGTGAAATCATGGTGCTGATGCATAGAGGTGTTTTTAAATTCTATTGCTGGAAAAACTTCTATCCCTATTGATTTTCTAATTCTTTCTTGCATTTGAGATGT
Source organism: Falco naumanni (assembly GCF_017639655.2). NCBI lineage: Eukaryota > Metazoa > Chordata > Aves > Falconiformes > Falconidae > Falco > Falco naumanni. Next base: position 64,157,486 of record NC_054054.1, read on the forward strand.
AGGTGCAGTGATGGACAATAACAGCAAAATACTTGTGTATGGGCCTGCAGTTTTAAAATTTTAACTGAGTTGCTCAGTTAGTCTGACACTGAAATAAAACAACCACGTTTCAGATATGCTGAGCAACCACATGTTTCATCAGAGCTGGTGCTAGTCCTTGCTTATTTGTTGCAGGAGCTTGTTCCCATTCTGAAGTTGCTGATCCCAAGCCTTCCTTAATGCGATTCTTTTTCACTGCCCTCAGAGCACAGGAAAGTGTCACTGTGTTGCAGAAGTGATGTGTGCAGCTTTTTTTGGGATGTCAACGTTTTCCTTCAAGAGAGGAGTAGGAGTATGTTAGAGGTAATTACGCTAGCAAACTTTGGGCTGATTTAGGTTAGATGGGGAATTTAGCTCGCAAGAGCCCCGCACCAGGAGCTGCCAAGCTGTTGACTTTTTTTTAACGTACCCGGTGTGCCGTGTTGGAGGACAGCAGGGGGAAAGGGAAGCATTAAGCAGAAGCCAGCGACACCCCTGTTCTTGTTTGGTCGGTGGCTCTCGCTGTTTGCCAGCCCTGCAGGGGCACTGCCCTGCCTTGCTATTCAGCACCCTGTTGCAAACCGAGCCTTGGCTTAAGCCTGTGAGAATAGGGGAGGGACCTGAGCCCAGTTTTTGATGTTCTGCATCGGTGGGTACCCTGAATACTCAAATGCATTCCAGTGACAGCTGACCCTGTAAGGAGATTTTCAATAGTTCTCTGGGTTTTTTTCCCCCCACCCTCCTTTTTTTTTCTCCATCCTGCCCCTTTTTCTCTTTCTTTTTTTTTTTTTTTTCTTTTTTTTTACCCCCACCACCCCAGTTCCAAAGACTGCTACTGGGGGTGGGGGGATGTGGGGGGGAAGCACCCATCATAGCTGTCTGAGTAGATTTCACTGTTGGTGAGAGTTGAGAATTTCAGGGATCATGCTAACTCCTTTTCTTTCACACTGCCTTCGTGCATGCACATCGTCATTTTGAAATGGTGCAAATTCCTGTCACTTGTTTCAAAGGGGACAGATTTTGAGTTTTTTTTATGGTTGGTTTTTTTTGTTTTTTTTTTTTTTTTCCAGCCAGATGTACATTGCAGGTTTTGTATCCAGAAATATCTGCCATGTAGTTTTCCTTGTTTGCCACTTTTTTTCTGTGTATTCTTTTGTATCTTTTGGCTTGGGTCTTCCCCCACCCCCCTTTTTTTGTCCTGTAGTAGCAAAAGGCTTTGGGATTCTGTCCTGAATGACTTTTTATGTTAAGGCTATCTGGAAGTACACAGAACTGGTCTATAATCCTGTAGTAGTTGGCTTATCCAGAGAACAGTCATTCTGGTTTACAGCATACAGCAGATTGCTCTGTTGGACATTGCATCTCAGCTCGACCTCACTGGAACTGTGTGTGTGATCTAAAATTTTATTTCTTTGGAGTTAAGATATTTGCCTAAACCAAGGCTTTTAATAATTTGGTAATGTGGTGTATATATCCTTCTTCCTTCTGAGGGAAATTATGATGTGACTACTGCACTTGCAGCTCCTGCAGCACAGACTTCTTCAAGATGATGTCATTTTGGACTGTCATTAATGGGCACAGGTGTGTGGAGTGTCTGCATGTCTTTTGCCCCCTCCCCCCTTTTCCTTTTTTTTTTTAAATTTTTTTTAAAGGGACAGTAATATCACAATCTCTGCTTTATTTGGTGCAACTCCAAAACGCTATGTGTCTCCTTGTGTAAAATTCATCCTCATAGGTATTTGAAACGTAACGGTGCATAGAGTGATAACTTGTGACCTTTTGACAAGCGATCTGCAATTACAATTGTAACGCACTTTATAGATCTCCTTAAGTAGGTCACCAATTTGCAATGAGTCTTTCTAAAGTCTGTGTGATGCATTTTGTTTGGGGGAGTGGGGAGCATTTTTCTGTATACACAACATCACTGGTTTTCCGAAGGAAGGCTGAAATGCAACAAGGGGTTTTATACCTGCGCAAGTATCTTTGTTTGGATGAGAAATACAGGGCACATCACTGAACGCATGAGGGTGTTCCCATCTGAGCAGCTCTGTGTTTGCAGAGGGGTGGAGGTGTTGGGTGAAACTTAAGCACTTGTAGAAGGATGTTGGCCAGTAGACTCAAGCAGTTGTTTATGCCAGCCTAAGCTAAGAAGTTTTGATTTTCCCACACAAGGGCAGAATCTGGACCTTCACTGTGTCTGCAGGGATGTTTGTGGCAGGGAGAATGGGATACGGTGGGGAATATATCTAAGAGCTGCCTAGCTGTTTGTCTCCTCCAGCTTTGGGAGCAGCAGATGGGGGTGGGTGGGAGTCTTCTCCAATGCCTTTACGCTTGATCGCTCCCTCATCCCGTGGGAGTGAAGGGCAGGCCAGCATAACCCATGGGACAGGCTGTAAGGGTGAGGATGCCAGCTTTTGTTTGACACTTTTCAAGCTGTGAGCTTGAGCACAGCGAGGGTCCAGAGTTCCTCCCAAGTTCATGTAATCTGGGAGCAAAGCCTTTCCAGAAGTAGTTATTGTGGTAAAGCTGGGGACTTAACTACATAAATGATTCTATAATTCTACTAATTTTTAGGTTGGAAAAGATCTTTAGGATCATTGCGTCCAACTGTAAACCTAACACTGCCAAGTCCAAAGTAGTAGGCAAGTTAGTGAAGGGTCTCATGAAAGTCTGGTCTGTAGTAATATAGATATATTTTGCAGTAGTAATAATGTAATGCTGTTTCTGTGAGCTGGTTCGTGCTCTTATTACTGTGATAAAATAAATGGCAAAGCGTATGTTGACCTAGGGGTGCCAAGTTCACTCCTGATTTCTCAAGTCAAATAGGTCTCTGCTGGGCAGCAGTAGGAGCTGTAGTCAAAACACCAAGCAGATAATCACATGGTTGTTTGGGATTTTTTTTTTTTTCCTTTCCTGTGAATCACTTTTCCTTTTATGCCATAGACATTTGTGTGGGTGGTTCCTTGCTGACCACAAAGATGTGTTTTTTGTTGTCTTTCATTTACGTTCTCTATTGAATTAGCAGAGTTACGCAGTTTTGTCTGTCACACTTGGGTGGGATACTGCAATGATTTAATTTAAAACGAAAGAGAGATGTCTTCATTTTAGGGAAAACCATGGCTAAGCGGTGTGAGTAAGCAGGTTTAGCCTTTACCAGAAACCCTAATTAGAAGAAATCCCATGTACGGTTGACCTTGACTATTGAGACAACCCTCAAAGAAGAAAGAGCACTAAAAATTAGTATGCTGCCGGTGCTGCACTTTTATTATTTGACGTTATTAAGCAAACTCGGTGTGTATTTCTTTTTTGAAGCGTTTGATTAAATGTGTGATCTTATCTTGGTGAAATGGCCCGCTGGGCTGCAGACAGTGGTGTTCAGAAATGAAATTTGTTTAGAGCCTCTGAACAGACATTTATTCAATGAGACCTTTCTTGAATAATAGATGTGACAATGAGATAGCTGTGCAAGGTGTTGTGGGGTTTGGGCTTTTTTTTTTTTTTGGTGTAGGGACGTGCAACATGATCAGGGGGAGAAGATAACACAGGAGTGAGAATCAGGCCCCAGTTCTGCAAAGCGTTATTTTTGGGCCAAGCTTTGCATGCTTCAGGACCTCTCTGTTGACATGTTATCTGGCATATCAAGTGATGCACATATCTAGGTCTGTATCAATAATCTTATCCTTTAGCTGGAGCTTTTAAGATGCTTAAATTTTGTGGAAATAACAAAACCAACCCACAGACAAAAATCTGTAAACAAAAAACCAGAGAACTATGGTAGTTGACTCTTGGGGCCAGTGCTGATGTCCTTAGGCAGTTCTTTGGTTTATAGTAGTCCCATCAAATCAGTGGGAATAAAGGAAGGAGGCTAGTTATTGCATAAGGAAGGCGGGCTTCACCAGAGGGTGCTCACCTCTTGCATTGTGTCCAGCAGTGAGGAAATGTGAAACGTAGGTAAATATTCACATCTTCCTTGTTTGTTTGTTTTTGTTTTTTTTTTTTTTTTTATTTGGAAGCATGGTGCTTTCTTATTAGGCACAGCTACTGTGGGACCCTCCACCTGGGAAAAAATACCCTAAATGGGGCTTCCAGTTTTGAAGCATTATCAGAGACACAACGGTATATATCCGCAAAACAGTCAGCTTCATTGTAGCTTTCCATAAGCTCACAGGGATAAGATTTCATTGAGCATGTGGACTGCACAGGATTTTCAGCTGTTGAGACACTATTACCTGACTTGCTTTTCCCAAGATGAAGCTGAGAAGGAATATGAATACATGAAAAATGTATTTTTTAGAATTTTTTTTTAGTAGTGAATTTGTAAGAATATACTGTGGTGATCTCTGAGGGTGAGAGATGTGAATTTTCCGAGTGGGTTAGTCTTCCCCTGCAAAAGGGCCTTCTTTCTATAAAAAGTTTGCTTTTGAATGAAAGGAGCCCCGGAGTGCCTCTGTTGTAACTGCATTTTGATCAATCCCCATCTGCCCCGCTGCTCCCCTGCATTGTACAGCAGCGGTTTTTACATCAGGTTGGATAGTGATTAAGTGGTTTCTCCTTTTAGAGGTAAAACCAAAACCTTCCGTTACTGGAGCTGGGGAAGATGTGAGCTCTGTGCTTGAATGATACACTGAGGTGCCAGGTTAGGAGCCCCCCCAGCATTTGGCGCTCCAGCTGCTCACCTTACCTGCTCATTGGTTAATGTTGTAGTTTTTCTCGAAAGCTGTATGGCTCTCAGGACTTTCTGATAACTTTTAATTACAGAGACATTTTTCTTTCCTGGCGCACAACTAATCCCACCAGATGCCAAGCGTGGATTCGCGATGCTGGGTGTAAAGTACAGGAATTCACGTGTTTGGGAGCCCTGTGTATTTTGGCATGATGCTTGCTTGAGCTTGAGGGATAATTTCTGCTTGTGAGGTGGTTTGCGTATGTGGTATACTGAGGAATATTTTAAGGGCCTCTTCCATAGATCTGTAGCTGGATGGATATGAGTCATCTTAGTAGCAGAGGGAGCAAGCCCAGAACAAACATGATCCTCTTGTCTTGAGCGTCCTGGATGGTGTTCCCCAGGGCTGGTTTGGTGCTGGGTGAAGCTACCTGCCATGAGATCATCCCTCTGGGATGGTGGTGGGCAGTGGGGAAGGGACGGGGGGCAAGGAGAGCCATGTTTATAACTGCTTTGTTGGTTGCGCAAAGATGACAGGCATTCTTAGCTCTGGCATGAGCTCAGTGAAGTGCTCAGATGGGCCATGTGTCATCTGGGTGCCTGCATGGAAGCTGGGTTATAATCCAGCCTTAAAAAAAAATAATCCCCAAACATTTAAAAATGGTCCTTTATGCAGGTGAAACTTGCATAAGAAAGCACAGCCTGCTAGAAAAAGCAAGGTCCCATTATGATCTGCTTAAACTAGAAGTTTGTCAGGAAAATGAAGATGGAAAATTCACTGGACTGAAGTCTGCTTGACATCTACTCTTCTACAGAAGTAACTTGGTCTAAGTAACTCCATACATAGTGGTTTCTGACCCGAGTCTGGTAATTTGTTTCTGAACTGGGAATGGTAACTCGGTATAATTTTTATTATTCTCTCTCTTTTTTTTTTTTTTTAATGTAAATGCTGCAGAGCTATAGCATTTCACCTAATTTGGAACTCTTAATGGGACTCTAAAATGAGAAAAAAAAATCCATCACAGATAATTTTCTAGGGTAGCTGTTTAAGAAGGGAGCTAACATTACATTTTTTACTAGTATTCTGTTGCTCCTAAAGCTAAGCCAATGTTTTTAATTAAAAAAAGTTACTTGCCGCGTGTGCTGGGTATGCACGCTTTTAGTACACCACTGAAGCTTCCCTTCCTGAGAGATGTGGTGGCCCGTGGCAAAGGTGCATGGGAGCAGTGCTGCTCCTGTACCAAGAGGTAGTCCGTGGTCCCATTTCCCTGCCTGGAGGTCACCTGTGCAGCGCTTGAGGACTTTGTGTTGTGTGGGCTTTGGGGCTGCAGTTCCTGCTGAAGGTCCCACATGTGCCAGCAATCTCTGTGGCCAAAACTAATGCTACACATGTGCCGTAAGGAAGGGGTCGTTCCGCCTTACAACATCATCCTAGGACCCGAGGTAACCCACCTGGACTGGCATTACACAGAACCTGTGTTGCCCCAGGAGGCAGCACAAGGTGTCTTGCGGCAGCACATCCTAATAGTCCCACTTGACAATGTTGCTTATTTTCTGCTCCTGTTGAATTTTTATCTAATTTTGCCTAACACGCCTAATTTGAGTTGGGGAGTAAGAGACTAATCACAACCATGCAGTTAGACTTGTGTGTGTGCAGTAATAGGGTTCAAAGGTGGCTGTGTAATTATATTAAGTTTCCAGCCTCCTTGCTAATTTTCTGCTGATTGAGGGGAGAAATGAGGATCCCTTTTTGTGCCCTGACAAGTATCTTCCCTTCCAGGAAATCAGGGGCTGATGCCTGGCTACCTCAGCCCTTTCCTAGCCCAATGCCTACTCTATTTTCTTACAGTTTCTTCACTTCCATTTCCAGATTCATTATGTCAGACATCCAGGATATGTAAAGATGATCAATGTGCATCTACTGATGCTATTGTAACATGGAGCAATTATTTAAATTAAGCAAGAGGACATCTTTCATCAAAAGGGTGAGATAAAATAATAGCAGGAGTGCTGCTTTGTTTAATGCAGGTCTGCGGTCTCGCTACTGAGATTTCAGCAGCTGGCAAGACACTTCATCATCTGGGAAGGCCTGCTGGGAGACACAAATTAATCGTGTCGTCGTATCTTCATGTTGCCTTGCAGTGTTTGTGCTGCGGTATTCAGCTGTAGGTGCTGATGTTACGTTATGGCAAAAAATGTATCGGCATGCGCCGGTGGAGCAGGATGAGCAGATAATCTTGTGGTTGCCTCCATTTTCTGGCTGCAATGAGCTTATGAAGAGAGAGGGCTTCCCCCCCGCCCCCGCCCTTGCCTTTTCTCATTTTCTCACTGCCTTGCATATCAGTTCTCATCTTATTTACATTTTAGGATATCGGGCCAATGGAAGAGGTATTTCCTGTGTTTTCATATTGATACAATTTTCTTGTCCTTGTCTCTGTACAGCTTTTGTCAGAGAAGCATATAGTGAAGAGTCAATTTTCGCTTTTAAACTGCAAAAAAGCCATCTTTTCCTTATTAATTTGGCTTTGGCTAATGCTCTGCAATCTTTGAAGTGATATGGAAATGTCCCTTTAGTTTGCATGCTTGGACAAAGGCCAGCAGAGGTTTTCTTGTGTGGACTTGCTTTGTTTTGCTCAAAAACTGTGTGTTGATTCAGGCCAGTTGCTGCTGATACAGTCTGGGTCTTTGGATGTGGTATTTGTAGCTAATTAAAAATAGCTGCTAATTGAGAGCTGAATGTTTTGGACTTGAATTTTCCTACATGTTAGCTGGGATAAGAGTTTTCCAGGAAAAGTAGAGTGTATCTGCTTGAAGAGGCTTGCAAAGATCTGCTTCGTTCAGTTTGGAGATGCATTTGGAAAGTAATTCATTGGTGACTCATAATATTGCTAAAATGTGTGGGAAACTGAAGTTTGTTTAAAAAGTGCAACATCTTGTCACTGTGTTTTACTTTTAAGTAATAACTTCCAGGTTATTACTTACTATTTACCTATGATTCACAGGGCCATCACCTGCAGGTACCCGCAGCAGAAGTTGAGTTCAATTGTGAGTGTGGCACAGTGTAATTCCCTCGTGCCACATGATCTATCTGCTGAACTTCCTTCATTCCCCGTGCTGACCTTTATCGTTTCATGTCTTTTCTCTTTAGACAGTTCTATGTTTGCCACTGATTGAAAATGATGTTTAAACACTCCAGTGGGGAGTTGCATGTGTACAGTGACTTCACCAAAATCATGGTGTGCCAAAGTCTGTGAATTCTGGACATACCATGAAAGTTGTTGCCGCTCCAGAAATAGCACCTGTTATACGTTGGATATGAAAGGAACAAAAATAAAGAACTCTTTTTTTATTATTATTTATTTATTTATTACTTTATGCAGAAATAGTGGTTGATGCTTGGGTCGTACTTCTGTATATTTTTATTCTGACGAATGCTTAGCTTTTCCTTTCATCAAACCTTGGCTCCAGATTGCTTGTGCTTCTGCTGGCTGCTTTTTGGTGAGTATTGCGTTCCTGGGAGTTTACGTTTTTCTCTTCCCCCTGAAATAACTGGACAGAATTATTTGAGCTGGTCAGGTGTCTAGAAGACCGTCCCAGTGAGCAGCCTGCCAGCTCTCCTGGTACCTATTGGGTCACTGAGTTGGGTGTAGCCGTGCAGAGTGGGGTGCTGCTGCAGCTGGAGAGCATCCACCAGGGCATGTTTGGTCATCAGATGGCCAGTCAATGCTTTAGGCTGCTAGCCGGTAAGCCTGGGATGGTTAACAGGCTCATTAGCAAGCTTTTATTGCAGGGCTGAAGTGTGGTGCAGAGGAAGCAGGCCTTGTTCTGGCTTGTTTGTTTAGCTAATTGATATTTTTATAATTTTATTCTTTTATTCTGTGCTTCACTTCTGCTTTGGGATTAGTGTGTGTGGTTTTTGTAGTACTTTGGTTTGATTTTGTGGTTTGGTTTTTTTTCTGTGGGTTCTGGTTTTTTTAAAAAGAAGGATGAGGTAGGTTTAGTTTATCTGGGTGAATGGAGGTATGTGGGTGTACAAACTAATAATTTTAACTGGCTTTGTACTTAATGGAAAGAGGCAGGCACTTAAGAGGCATGGTTCCTTTCCTTCTCCTGCAGACATTTAAAATAGGTCAGATGAATTGCACCCTAAAAAGCTTATCTCTGTCCACTGACTGTCAAGGAAGCCTAAGGTGACAAACCCAGAGACATTTACATTGCAGATACCTTAAGATGGAGGAGGTGAATCCCACCCCAGGAGGTCACTTTCCTTGGCTTGCAGTGCATTTCCAATTTAAATGTGAATCTAAATGTGAATGTGTGTGATAAGCTCAGCAAAGCTAATCCAGCAGGAAGTGCATGGGAAGGAATTAAAATGGCCCCTGGTCTTCACAGAGCTTGTGCCCAGGAGGATCTTGTACTTACTCAGAGGAGGATTGGCGAGAGTTGAATGGGTGTAAGGCATGTGCCTTAAATATCACAAAAATAAGTGCAAGCATGGTGAAATTTGAGTGATCCGTCCTGTTAGGTTTTGTGCAGTCCTGTATGTTGAGAGTGGGACTCCCATTATGTGCTTTTGTACCCTCATGGCTTTTTTCCCCCAAGAACATGTAGTAATCTGCAAACCTGAGCAGTTACACCTCTACTGTCCTATTTTCTTTCAAGAACTGAAACACAAGCCTGTGAAGAGGCAGAAAAGGCATTTGCTGGGAGATGTGCCTCCCGCTACTTGAGTGGGAAGGCATCCCTTGGGTATGTGCTTTGGGATGCTGAGCACATTGGTGGGAGAGGAGCTTCCCAGACTGCAGCCCAAAGCTCCTGGTCCCTGGCCAATTAAGGGTGTAGCTAATATAGCAGTGTCCTATGAATACAGTGTGGATAGATCCTGCTAGTCTCTTAAGACTCAAAAAAAAAAAAAAAAGTTTTTTTTTTTCCTGCCCTCCTTTCTGGAGTCTCCGAGAGCTGCAGTTTGGACAGATGTTCCAGTGCAAGTTTTGGCTGCTTCCCCTCCACCCCAAATCAAACCCCTTCATTTTGCCATCTGTTTCTGTGGCTGTATGGGGAACCAGGCTGGGAAATGAAGCTCTAATTTTACAATCTACGTTGGGTTTGTAGCTCTTGCTGGGCTGTTTTCGCCTGGGATTGGTTTCCTGGATGGTTTACAGCTGATTTTTGTGTAGCTGTGTAGTAGTAGCACAAGCTGTGGGACGGTGTGGGGAGTGCAGAGCTGCTTAAAATGTGTACGAGGTTTTCTCTGCAGTGTAGGTGGCTCACAACCATCCTGTTTCCAATCTGAAGGTCAGTCCCCAATGTGTTGGCAGTCTCTTGCTCTAGGGAACACTGAACATTGCATGTATACAGTACACGTGTATATGTGTGTAGGAGTGTGTACATATATATACATCTATATATGTATGGTAACTTGCTAAGCAAGCTTTATTCTGTTCTCTTTCTTCCCATTGTTTGTAACATACTCCAATGAAACTGGACAGAACCGAACCTCAGCATCATACAAATCCATTTTACAACTTGCACAGAACTTTGGAGAAAGACGCAAGAGCAAACTGCATCTTGCATCTTAAAAGCAGAGCTATATATGCATAGCACATGCCTGAATTCATCAATATTGCAGATACGTAGCACTAAATTCACTCACCTCATTCCTAATTATTTGGTGCCCGTTTCTTCTCTGCACTGTTGGTTTTAATTTTTTTAAGCAGGTGACTGATACCTTGAACAGCCCTTCCTCTTGAATTGGATGGAGATGGGGATTTTTAGGACAGTACTATAGTAGTAACACACTGGTGGCTGGGTCTTTGTTGGTTGGGGTTTTTTTGGATAGCTGATCTCATGTCTGTGATGCCATTGTTTGGATGATATTGCCGTCATTAGAGGACGGAGGGAAGATTTATTCTTTAGTCTTGATGTATAATGGTATATGTTACTTTAAATAAAAGGAGAGCTGATAGAAGTATTTAAATACCGAATGTCAGCTAATGATGAAGGAGCATTTAAACTTTCTGTTGTTCTGAATAAGTTTTAAATGAACAATGAAAACAAAGCAGATTTAAACTGAGTGTTTACTCAGTGTGACTTAACAATTCAATTTGTGCTTTACAGTTGTAATTGTCAGATCAAATTAAAAAATCGGAGGGAAGCCACTTGGGGTTAGATCCAATAAAGGACTTCGTATGACTCATTGCCTCCAAAAAAAGAAAAAAAGGGATAATATTACTTGAAAATTTTATCTGCCTTTGCTGGACATGGCCAGTTCTGATTTAGGGGATTGAGAATGTTCTCTTCAGGGTTACTTGGGAGCCCTTGGACTTGGTAATTTTGCTTCAAGTAATTGTTTATGAATATACTATATTCTAATGTATTATATTATTCATGCCTTCCATAGTCTTACAAAACTGTGCATGTCTTATTACAATGATCTCTGTCAGATATAGGGCCCTTTTTTATGATTTATTTGTGTTTGTTTACAGTATAGTCATGTTGATTTTCCCAAATTGCTGGGATTTTATCAGTGCATCAAACATCTTTACTTACTTTCAGGTTAGCATTGCCCCCTAACTACAGTGGCCAAGCAAAGTGCTTTTGCACAGACCTGTTACTGAAAATATCTTGAGGTCATGAAGACATGTGTGTTCATTTTGAATAAAATTGATTTGCATTAAAAAAAATCTTTGAGCAGTGAGAAGGCTGTAACTTTGTAAAGCTCCCAAGTGCAAGTTCAGACCCTGTTCATGTCCAGGGCAGCACTTGTGGACAAAGCCAGTGTCCAAGGTATTTAAACATAATATTTAATGATCTTAGTTGAATCTTCTTTTCAGTAATTTTCCTAATATTTGAAAATTTGAAATAGGAACAAATCCTCCTCTTATTGGACAAAACTAGGTTTCTGGTTAGATCTTGTGGTACACTAGGGGCTCTGATCAATACAGCTTTAGCATCTGCCTCTGTGAGAAAGAGCGGATTGAGCCTGAATAGCGTTGAGGCGTTGCATTACGACCAGCCTTTCATACTGAAGGATGCACTTGAATAGAGAAGTCCAAGCACCAGCTTCTCTCTGAGTTATCATTCTGTATTTCTGCAAATCTGCTACTCTCTTGTGGGGATCTTAAATATTATTTTAATGCAGGCTTCTGTTCCCTCTGATTTTACAGCAGCTGTTAATACAAACTGTTCATAGAGCTTCTCTGACTTCTGTAGTGTTGATTTTTATTATTACTATTTCTTTAAAGATTTTTTTTTGAGAAAGAATGTAAATTTGAAGCCTCATTAGTAAAAATGGGGCATGGGGACTGGTTGGCGTACATATGTGAAAGGACAGTCATAGCAAAGAACAGGCTACAGATGTTTACAGAGCAATGAAAAGTTAGAGGATGCATTTCAATAATCATCTTAGCAAGACATCTGAATTCTGTAATGTGTAAGGTAGTATTTAGATAGCTCTTTCTACAGGTGGCTCTTGTTTTAAAGCTGAAATTTTAAGTATGTGCAGTCTCTACAATTCATACTGCTAGAATACCTTGAATGTTTTTATTATTTGGCCTTTATAGTTTATGTATTCTTGTGAATAGTTTTTAATGCTGTTCAGGAATGGCATACATGCTTGCTCTTTTCTTACAGTGATTTATTTTTCATTTTTCACTCTTTTGTTTAAAAACAAAATCTTAAGAGGAGTATGATAATTACCAGTTATTAACCTTCCTTTGCCACTAGTTGTGTTGAAAGCTGGCGTCACAAATGCTGTGAGCATTAAGAAATGTTTTAATTAGGTCATTAGATCCTGTGTGATTCAGTGATTGCCCAGCGAGAAATGCTAACAGGAAGAGGTGTAAACGGGCAGAGTCTTAATTCAACGAAGCGTTTATGCAGATTCACTAATAGGGCTTAAATCCTCGCTTGCAGTTGAGCATAGGCTTTGCTGTGTTAGAGCCTAAAACAGATTTCTACCTCAAATGGGGAGGCCTCAGCACCTTGGCAGAAGTAGCTGGTGCAGTGCAGCTGGTGAAGTTGGTGAGTTCTGGCTCTGTGGGCACTGTTTCTGTTAGCTGGAAGTGGTGCCACATGGCGGTAACGTCTGCCTTGGTACTTCTCCTATGCTGTAATTTCTTCATTGAGAGTGTTGTTAGTCTGTTGGGGGAAAAATTAAAAAGAAAAAAAAAAAAACTGGGGTGGGGGGGTGGAAGGAGGAAAAAAATATGAAAGGAGTAGGTAGTAAATTAGTAAATTCTGCCTCAGACTGGAAAATGACATCTTGTTTCTCATTTACTGCCCTGAGCTTCAATAGATGCTTTCACTGTGGCAGCATAAGCATGTATTTTTATCAATATAATAGAGCAATTCTCTGTGCAGTTTCCTAAAGGGCCCATTGACTGCCTGGATTTTCATGTCTTCCCAGTGAATGGCTTAGAGCAGGAAATACTGGGTTGGATTTCAGAAGTCAAAAAACCCTTGACATTTGGCTGGGGGGATGTTTCTTTCTCCTGCTTTACTAAAAAGGGGAAAAAACTTCAACATATTAATTTTTACAAGATATTTAGTAGCAACGAAATGTCATATCCTCTGCAATCACATTGTAGCAATTTTAGAGCACAATCAGTAGGATTTAATATTTTATCACATGTTCCCTTCCCACCTTTAAAAAGTGTTTTCCTGGAAGGAAGACATAGTTAATGGTTGTACAGGTCAATGTGCCCTGTGTCACAGCCTGGTAACTGTCGAACCTGTTGCTGAACTTGATTACCAGAGGAGGAGAGGTCTTAAATTTTTTTTCTTTAGATTGTGAAAGCTGAGGCCCAGGTTTTCATAACCTTAAGGGTGGGGTTTGTTTTGTTTGGGGTTTGTTGGGGTTTGTTTGTTTTGGTTTTGGGGGTTTTTTTTGGTGTGTTTTTTTTTTTTTTTTTTTACAAGCAGAGATGAGCAAGACCTGAACCTCAAATGATGTATTGAGGCAGTGCTTACAGAACCTTCCACAGCGCTCCGGTCTATTTATACCATCTGAAGTCTGGCTTTAATTGATGGATTTTTGTACCTTTTTAAGTGATCATAAATTATATGAATGCTTTACAGTCCAAAGTAATAAAAAATCTGAATTGTCACCATTTCTTTCTAATCGTATCACAAGACAGATTCCTGAGTAAAGTATGCACATAAACTTTTAGCCCATTGAAATATGCATATATAATTTAATTTGCATCCATTAAATTCTTAGTTTCATTAATGATTTAAGGTTCTTTTGCAGTTGGATGGCTCTGTCACATTTTTTGCTTGATTGAATTGCCTATTCTATTTAAACCAGACTTGGTAATATTGCTTGTGCATTACAGAACGATACTGGTAACTTTGTTAGACCTTTTATCAACATGACTAATTTATAACTGGCCACAGTGTATTATTAGCCAGAGATATATTACAGTATAAGACTTCCCTAGAGTGGAGATTTTAAAGTACAAGTAAGATGGCAATTGCAGGGGATGTAGCTGGAAAGGTGAAGGAAATAAACCTTGGCACTGTACATCAAAAGAGCATTTTCGTATTAGCGTTGTGAAAAAGGCAGTAAACCAAATTTGTGGTTTCCTTATAAATAAAAATATTAACTGATATAACAAAGTTCTTCTTTAGAAATATGCTACAGCAAAACAATAAATGCAGATTATTTTGAAAAGATTTTAAACAGTAGCATACTAAATGAATGAAGAGCCTTATTTTGCTGCTGGCCCAGTTGCTGGCTTGGAAGCTGCTGTTGCTCATGGACTTTTTCTTTTTGCTGGGACTGTTTCTTTTGGAAGGTTGTAGGAGTATTGCCCCACTAGGTGACCTCCCATGCCTCAGTTTATCCATGCCTTAGGCATTCTTCTGGCATGTAGTAAATAAGGTTTTTAAAAGGTGGGTCCATAGGAGGCTATTGCTGTTGGGATGCCATTGGGTCACATTTTCTGTTCATCTACTCAAAATCTCCAGTTATTATCAGATTCTACTCATTTCCTTGAAACTGGAGTAGTCTATGTGATTCTCTGATAACCCCATAATCATATCTCTGGTACAGACCAGGAAGAGTGAAAAACAAAACAAAAAACCAACAAAGCTGCACGGGGCACATGCCGACTCCCTGGATGTGTTGTGGTGGGACTTGGCCCTGTTCAGAATTTATTTTCTCACGATAGCTGTTGGGTTTGGTGCTTTCAGAATCTGGGTGGACTTCCAGGAGCTCCTGACCCATCTTCACAATGCCTCTGGAGTGAAGGCTGGGTGAAGACAGAGCTACTTCAACACCTCCGTCTCCTCCTTCACCCAGAAATGCAAATGTTTTTCTTCAGTATAGAGCAGCTCACAGAATCCCCATCCAGAATTTAACAAGAACCAGTGAAAACCTAACCCAAGGTGTTACTGTCTGGTGGCCAAAAATAACTGGGAGAAAGACAAAGCTGCAGAACAAACAGAAATTGCCTGCTTGTGTAGCACCCACCTTTCCAGGAGGTGGAGAAAACTCCCAGATTTAGGAGGGTCCTTGTCTCTTCAGAGCTACTTTATCTGTGGAGCAACTGTACCATGGTTTCCAAGCAGTGAAGAAACTAAATGAAGAAGCAGCAGGCAAGCAGGGTCTGGGAAGTGGCAGCTTCTTTCATGGAGAGAGCAAAGCTGCTATGCAGGAGGGCTCTTCCAGAACGGATGCATGGAGGTGCAGGGCAGTAGGAAATCCCTCCAAGGAAAAACAAGGACTAGGGACAAAATCTAGAGTAACAGGGTGAACTGAGAAACCCAGTGTATTAGGTCCAGGCGTGTGCAGGCTGTTTGGTGGGGTTTTATGATCTCAATATTTAATTCCTGGGGTGGATGCTTTTTGCATCCAGGCTTGTGTCCCGCTTTTATTTTATCTTTCTTCCCTGCCTACATTGAGGGCTGAAATGGGAAGCCAATCTGGACTATCTTTGCCAAGAGGTGGTTTGTAGTGAAGGATGTAAATGAATTGTAATTGCCCATGAGGGCCCTGATCCTGTAGGTGCATGTGTTGGCTGTAGAAAAGAGTGGTCCCAATAAGGTTGTGGGACATGTCTGCTTCTTAAATATACATGTGTAGATGAATGTGCTTGCCTTGGTTATACTGTAAGATGTTGGTTAGGGCCGGTATTGAGTTTCAAAGGTGCTGTGATTATAAAGAAACAAATACTAAAGAAGGAATAGGAGAGAAAGTGGACGGTTGCTGAGAACAGAGAAATCACATAGTGCTGAAAGATTCCCTTTTTACTGTGTATCAGATATTCTCGGAGAATGTACTGACACTTGCTCTTGAGTACAGCCAGTTTGCACTTTGATATTAATTGAACCAATGACTAAAATTCCTGCTTTTTTTTGATTGATTTTTTTTTAAATTTTAAACTGATTAATGTTTTCATTTGAATAGCACTGCTGACTCTGCAGAAGATGTGATCTTTTAATTAGCAGATGTCAGGATTAGCATTAGTGTTGAGCTGTAATTAGCATTTGTACGCATAGCAAAAGACCTGGGCTTAGCTTGGCAGCAAGGAGAATGAAATCATAGGTAGTGGTGTAGCTTGGCACTTTCCTGCATATCTGTAATGTGTTGTTTGGTTTTTTTTAAGTGAAACCCACAAGTATCATGATCAAGGCATGAAGTCTAGCAGATTAATTGCTGATAGAAAAATTACATATAAATTATTGGTATGTGTTCTTGCTAGTTAAATGATAGGTTTTGTTGGCCTAATAGAATTTAGTTTATCTAATTGTCACACACACTGATGCTCTTAAATGGAATGCTGCAAATGGTAATGATTTCTTGGTTAACCATAGCAGCATAGAGACATGGATGTCTCTGGGAATGGTATTTTGTGAGTAGAGCACACCTAACTGAAGTAGGTGACATTCAGGGCTGCTAGAGTCCTACTTCAGATTAATTTAAAGAACAAATGTACATTGACTTTATGCTCCTATTTGCAGAAGTGAGGGTTTATGTGAATGGGGCTGTATGTGAATGTAGGACAAAGCAAGAGGCAGTGCAGTTATCACGGGTCAGGATATACAGAGGGACCCAGGTACAGAAAGTCATGAAATCTGGGTATCTCCAAGGAAGGAGACTTTCCCTTTCCTGCTGATGAAAAATCAGCATCATCCCAACTCAGTGAAAAGAAAACATCATTGACTAACGTAGGACTTAAAAGCTGGTTATCGGTTATTGTGGGGAAATCTATTCAGTAGCATTTAACCCATGTAAAGGAAAAATAGTCCTTTTTAATGCTACCAAGGTAATTGAAGACAATAGTGATTTCTGTGACCATTTGTCAAACAATTAGACAAAACTCAACGGCTCTGCTTTCTGATACACCAAAGGAAAAAAAAAAGCTACTTGATTATAGACAGTTCAAGAATGGATGTTTCAAGTTTGCAGTTTTGGTGCTTGGTGGAAAAAAGGAGCCTTCTGTACAGCACATCTATGGTAAATGCCCATAATGTTGTAATATAAAATTAGTTCCTAGGGCTGGATAGAAGAGCAGGATCCTCTTCCTGACTTGTGTGCATGGATCATTCTGGTTTTGGTTTCCTCACTGAATCTAAACGCCATTGAAGTGGGGTTAATGATTCTGACCACCTTTAAGGCTCTGAAATTCATCACTGACAAGTGTTGTATTAGGGTGATGAGTTGTTTCTGGTTGCCACTTCTTTGTGGTTTTAAACTCTATTGTAGATAAAAAGGACAAAGAAAAAGACAAGCATTATGTATGTGAAGCTATGAAATGATGCTTTAAAAATTAAAATCTTTTGGGAGAAAACACAGAATTGAGCTTCAAATCCGTATTACTTCCCCCCCCCCCCCCCCCCCTCCTTCTTTAAAATTGAATGTTTCCAGGTAACAAAAATTTCAAATACTTGTAGCAGATGACAGGCTGCTCCCGTCTTGCATTTCCACCAGGGAGAAGCGATAAAGATTCAGCTGTCATCTTGCATGTATAAATAATGTTTGTATGCATAACCACTCCCCTCAAACCAACCTTCTCATGCATGCAGCCCCCTTCTCAGATCTGTGGAAATAGACATGAGTCATCATAGGAACTTAATGTATGCTATTTCGGGTGGGGTTTTATGATTGAATTTGAACTTCCCTCCAGTGCTTTATTTCTGGAAAGCAAGAGAAATGCTATCAAACCCCTTTTCAAGGTGTTTGACCTTTCCAGGGAAGAGTGTGGTACATGCGCAGCGGTGTAAACCCTCACTAATCATTCAATAAAATAGCATTAAAAGCTATGGTGTGTCTGACTTGTCAAATGAAGAAGTAGTACATCTCACATTCCGGCTGAATAAATACAGCTCATAGCAGAGGGTAATGCTGTCATCATAACATAATTGAAATTATATTATTCCAATGTACAATTCAATAAAACTAACCACAGTAGTGGAGTTATCAATTTAAACTCAGTTAAAAGCAGTTCACATATTCAGTTCAAAATATTTCTGATGAATATCAGCTTTGGTAATGTGATTTCCTTCATTCAGTAGCAGAAAATAAGTTTTTATCAGCCTGAAAGATCAGATAAACTGTTAAGAAAGTATTTGATCTTTGCACCATTGGCTTTAGCGGACTGACTCCTCAGTGGCAAGAGCACTTTGGTTTTTTTCAGAGTATGCATTTCTGGTGCATTCCTAGTTTTTAGCATGTTTCAAAAAAAAAACCCCAAAAACTGGTGCATTACTTAATCACACGTGTCCAAAGGCGAGAGGAGTCCTTTTTTGCTTGAAGCAGCCACTGCTAGTTGTAGGCATGATTATTTGTCATGTAAATGCATGGCTCAGACCTCTTCTGAACCAGAGGAAAGAGTCTGTGGTAATTACTTGGGTTTTTCCTAGTGTAATTAGCAAGTAATCTGCTGTGACATCTAAGTACAACGTATGTAGTCAGTGTGTGAGTAAATATGTTGTTTGGTGGATTTTAAAGCAATGTCGCCCTTTTTTTAAGTGGTATTGCAGGAAAGCCTTTTGCATGCACTGATGCTAAAGGCTGTTTTTTCTCGGGTCATTCTGTGTACAAGGAAGATCAGTGAAGCTAGTGAAGGGTCTAGAGAACAAATGCGATGAGGAGTGTCTGAGGAAACCGGATTTTTTTAGTCTGAAGAAGAAGAGGCTGAAGGGTGTCCATATCACTCTCTACAACTACCTGAAAGGAGGTTGTAGCAAGGTGGGTGTCTGTCTCTTTTCCTGAGTAACAAGTGGTAGAACAAGAGGAAATGGCCTCAAGTGGCACCAGGGGAAGTCTACATTGGATCTTAGGAAAAAAATTCTTCACTGAAAGGGTTATGAAGCATTGAAACAGGCTGCCCAGGGAATTGGTTGGGTACCATCCCTGGAAGTATTTAAAAAATGTGTGGATGTGGCATTTAGGGACATGGTTTAGTGGTAGACTTGGCAGTGTTAGGTTAATAGTTGGGCTCTATGATCTTAAAGGTCTTTTCCAACCTAAATAATTCTATTATTATATGATTGTAAGAGGTCATTGAAACATGAGGATGCAACAGCATAAATAATTTCACATGAGGGGAGGTGAGAATATATTGGCATGTTTCTTCCTCATGTTCCTCATGGATCAGTACTGCAGTCCTAAGGCCAACACCGCCCTTCTTTTTCTTTCCCATCTTCTTCTGTTTTTTCTTTCCTTCCTGTTTTAAATCCACTTTTAAAAGGGCAGCACAGCAGTTAATAGTTTCAAGATTTAGATTTTGCAGTAAGTTTACTTGTTTGTTGGTTCAGTTTCAGAATAGCTATCAACTGCTTGTACACCAGTGCTGCTTTTTCTATAGGAGTCTTAGAATCATGTGTCAAAGAAAAGTGGATCCAGTGTGCTTTCTTATGCCTCCCACCCCTCCTCAAGAGTTGTGCTTGACCCTTTCCATTTTATGTATAGCTTTTACCAAAAAATATTTCCCCCCCCCACCTGTCTGCTCTTCTTTTGTGCTTACTTCCCCAAATTGCCATACTTGTTCTGTGCTTATGTGTATCCTTCTGCTTTGTGGCAAGTGTTTGACAAAACCCCTTGCAGTAGGAGCAAGCCAGCTCTGTGCAGCCTGCTGAAGCTGGCCGGAGATCCTTGCTCTGTCTGAGATTGCTTTATCACACTGAAGCTGAGATATAAGATGTATTCCATGTTGCTTCTAAATGTGATAGCAAGGATGCAATTGAGAGCTGTAACCATGAAACAAAAGCACTTTTTTTGTGTGTGTGGGGTATTTTTTGTTTAACATTTTAAGTTAGAGTCTTTGCATTTGACTATTTTTTTTTCCTGCTTGGCTTATTCATAAAGATGCAAACCATTTTCTTCTTTCAGCAGCACGTCTAAGTGATTTCAGAGTGAGGAAGAAAATAAAACGAGCTCATGGTGAACATTATTCCTCCTTGAAATGTTCTGAATACTTCTATTTATCATACCATTCTAGTTAAAAGGAGGGCTGTACCCTGAAAAACCAAGAAATGAACAGTGTCTGCACCTGCTCATGGCAAGACCTTATTTAGCAGGCTATACCTAATGTTCTTTAATCTGTCATTGCATAAATACCAGGCTGCCTGAGTTGGTGGTACCCTACCTATGGCAAATACAGCTGCTACGCCGCCTTGTTTTCTCTGAGTAGGTCAGTTAATGCTGTAAATGGCTTGGGGAAGGAGAACTCAAGCGATGAGGTAAAGTTTGTCCTGGGAATGGGTCTTGGTTGGTGATTGAAGGCATTCAAGCCTGGCTGGCCACAAATATAAGTAACTTACAGTTAGGAGCATAACCTGGAGTTTGCTGTTAATGGTATCTTTGGTAAGGCAGTTTTGGAAGCAAATTTCCAATTTCATGCATGCTATCAGAGGTTGTTATATGCGGGGTTTTTTACACTAGGGATCTGCAAGAAAGTGTTGAGGAATTTTTATGGTACCCCTTGAAGTGAATTAAACACACATTTGTGTTTAAACACAAAAGAAAAATCGAGTGAACAGTGCATTGGGCAGAATCCTACTGCAGTGTGTGGTTCTACATGGAGTCTGCAAGGATGCATCACAAGCAAATTCCTTATCTACACTGGCACCAGCACCAATCCCAGGAGTGGTTTCTTGGGGCACCTCAGCCTGGCCATGGGTCCATCCCCCAGTCCCACTTTGCTGCCCAAAGGTGGCCCCTGGGGGCTCCCATTCCAGGATGGCTACAAGACATTGCTGAGGCTGTTTCTTATCTCATCAGGGAAACTTTACTCCCTTGCAAGGAGTTCTTTCATCCCTGGCATTCCTGCATCCAGCCAGTTTAACCCCTTGTTGTAGTTGGGCCGCCTTGCCCTTTGTGCCAGATCATTCCTTGGTCACAAATAACTACTGCTGAGTAGTTAGAATTAGAATTTCCCCTTCAAAAGCAACCCTTGCACAGTACTGAGCTGAATGACCATTAATTTCGTGGAGGAGATCACACTCTATGCTCTACCATCACTATGCTTGCTTTGTTACATCAATAATGGAGTTTAAAACGTTACAGCCCTTTCATGAGCTACTGCTTCCTGCCTCCTTGATTGTAGAACTTAGTCTTTCTTAGACAGGAGATATATTTTTAAAAAAAGGGTTTCCTTTGCTCTTCTCCACTGTACGACCTCCACTCGCTTCTGCCTGATGTAGGATTTGTTGCAAACTCTGGAAGAACATTTTAAACCCACAGGGAAGCCTGCTCCCTCCCTGGGGCCCGGGTCTGGGATGTTACTAGAAACATCCCTTGTCTGGTGCGGCCTGTGATTGCTGCCCATTGCTGCTCTCCCAAGCGGCCAGTGCTGACACCCAAACGACAAGAAGTCTGAGGGCGACCAAGAGAGACCTCAGGGCCTTGGGGCGACTGGCTGAGGGATCAGGAGCACAGGCAGTGTTTGCTTCTGCACTGCCAGCTGCGGGGAACGATGGGGCATGTAATCGGAAGGTGACACAAATCAGTGCCTGGCTCCAGGCCTGTGTCAGTGGCTGAATTTTTTTTGATCATGGGTCAGTTGGCACAGCACCAGGTCTGTTGGCAACAGATGGGGTTCACCTGTCTCAAAGGGGGAAAAAAAGAGTCCTAGGCCAGGATTTAGCAGGGCTCATTGAGAGAGCTTTAAAGTAGATCTGAAGGGGGAAGGTAATAAACCCAAGGTCACTAGAGATGAGCCTGGGGCAGCATGCCAGGGTTGGAGGTGAGACTGATAGCACAGCTGAAGTGCATCTGTGCCAATGCCCAAAGCATGGGCAGCAAACAGGAGGAGCTGGAAGCCATCATGCAGCAGGAAGACTGTGACAGAGTCACCATCACAGAAACATGGGATGTCTCACATGACTGGAGTGCTGCAGTGAATGGCTACAAGCTCTTCAGAAAGGATAGGCAAGGAAGGAGAGGCAGTGGAGTAGCTCTGTGTGTCAGGGAGTGTTTTGACTGCCTACAGCTGAACAACCATGACACTAGAGTTGAGTGTTTATGGTTAAAAATCCAGGGGAGGGCCAACAAGGCAGATATCCTGCTGGGACTCTGTTACAGACCACCCAGCCAGGATGAGGAGGCAGGGGAAACATTTCACAGGTAGCTGGGAGAAGTCTCACAATTGCCAGCCCTTGTTCTCATGGGGGACCACAACCTATGGATGCCCGCTGGACACACAACACAGCGGACAGGGAACAGCCCAGGAGGTTCCTGGAGTGCACGGAAGACACTTCCCGACACAGCTGGTCAGGGAGCCTCCCAGGGGAGATGCCCCTCAGGACCTGCTGTTTACAAACGGGGAGGGACTGAAGGGTGGATGATGTGGTGGTCAGAGGATGTGCTGGGCACAGTGAGCACGAGATATTATTGGGGAAGTAAGGAGGGGGCTCAGCAGAACCTCTGCCTTGGACTTCCAGAGGGCTGACTTTGGCCTGCTAAGAGCTTGGCTGGCAGGGTCCCTTGGGAGGAGTCCTGAAGGGCAGAGGGCTCCAGGAAGGCTGCACTATCTTCAAGAAGGTAATCTTAAAGGCACAGCAGCAGGCTGTCCCCATGTGCGGAAAGATGAGCCAGCTGGTAAGACCGGACTGGCCTGAAAGAGAGCTTTAACTGGAACTCGGGGCGGAGGGGGTGGGGGGAAGGACAGTTTGGCACCTTTGGAAGAAGGGACAGGCAGCTCTGGAGGACTATAAGGATGTTGTGAGGTTATGCAGGGCAAGGTTTAGAGAGGGGAAAGCCCAGCTAGGAACTCAGGCTGGTCACTGCCATAAAAGAT
Organism: Falco naumanni; assembly: GCF_017639655.2. Taxonomy (NCBI): domain Eukaryota; kingdom Metazoa; phylum Chordata; class Aves; order Falconiformes; family Falconidae; genus Falco; species Falco naumanni. The sequence continues at coordinate 64,180,412 of NC_054054.1, forward strand.
AACAAAAAATGTTTTTAAAAATACATTAGAAACAAAAGGAGGGCCAAGGATAATCTTCATCCTTTATTGGATGTGGCAGGGAACATTGCCACAAGAGTTGAGGAAGAGGCTGAGGTACTTAATGCTTTCTTTGCCTCAGTCTTTAATAGCAAGTCTGGCTTCCCTCAGGTAACTCAGCCCCCTGAGCTGGAAGACAGGGATGAGGAGCAGAATGAAGCCCCCACAGTCCAGGAGGAAACAGTTAGTGACCTGCTGCTCCACTTAGACATGCACAGGGCTATGGTGCTGGATGGGATCCACCCGAGGGAGCTGGAGGAGGAGCTAACCAAGCAACTCCATCATTTATCAATGTCCTGGCTAACTAGGGAGGTCCCAGTTAGCTGGAGGTTAGGCAATGTGACACCCATCTACAAGAAGGGCAGGAAGGAGAATCCAGGGAACTACAGGCCTGTCAGCCTGACCTTGGTGCCAGGGAAGGTTCTGGAGCAGATCAGCCTGAGCACCATCACGTGGCACCTGCAGGACAACCAGGGGATCAGTCCCAGCCAGCATGGGGTTGTGAAAGGCAGGTCCTGCTTGACTAACCTGATCTCCTTCTATGACAAGATGACCTGCCTAGTGGATCTTGTCTGCCTGGACCTTAGTGAAGCCTTTGATACTGACTCCCACAGCATTCTCCTAGAGAAACTGCCTGCTCACGGCTTGGGCAGGGGTACTCTGTGCTGGGTTGGATGCCTTCTGGATGGCCAAGCACTAGAGAGTTGCTGTGAGTGGAGTTACATCCAGCTGGAGGCCAGTCACAAGAGGTGTTCCCCAGGGCTCTGTACTGGGGCCAGTCCTGTTTAGTATCTTTATCGATGATCTGAATGAGGGAATGGAGGGCACCGTCAGTAGTAAGTGTAGAGCAATGAAGGCAGTGGGTTGATTAGCACTGATAACATGCAGCTGTGGCCTTGCCTGGAAGGCAGTGGGTTGATTGACATGGATGATGTGCAGCTGTAGCTCGTTCCTGCTAAGTGGTTAAATAGCCCTGAGGATGGTGGGAGTGGTGGTTGGATGGAGGAGGAGTAGTGTGGTCTGAGCTCTGGAGGAAAGAGAAACAGTGTGGACGGTAGAATCTGAACAATGGTAAAAGCCTTGTTGCAGCCTGCTAGTTTGTGCTGCAGCAGTAAGTTTGCAGGAAACACCAAATTGTGGGTGAGTGTTGATCTACTTGAGGGCGGGAAGGCTCTGCAGTGGGATCTGGACCCTTGGGCCAAGGCCATTTTAATGAGGTTTGACAAGAAGTGCTGGGTCCTGCATTTGGGTCACAACAGCCCTATACAATGCACTAGCCTTGTGGAAGAGTGGCTCAAAAGCTGTGTGGTGGAAAGGGACCTGGGGGTGCTGGCTGACAGCCGGCTGAACATGAGCCAGCAGTGTGTGTGTCCAGTGTGCCCAGGTGGCTGAGGAGGCCAACAGCATCCTGGCCTGTATCCAAAACAGGATGGCCAGCAGGACAAGGGCAGTGATTGTCCCCCTGTGCTTGGCACTGGTGAGGCTGCACCTCAAATACTGTGTTCAGTTTTGGAACCTTCACTTCAAGAAGTATATGGAGGTTCTGCAGTATGCCCAGAGAGGGACAGTGAAGCTGGTGAAGGGTCTAGAGCACAAGTCTTATGACTAGTGGTTGAAAGAATTGGTGTTGTTTACCCTGGAGAAGAGAAGTCTCGGGGAGGATGTTACTGCTTTCTGTAACTCCCTGAAAGGAGGTTGTAGGCAGGTGAGGGTAGGTCTCTTCTCCCAAATAATTAGTGACAGGACAAGAGGAAAGGGCCTCAAGTTATGCTAGAGGAGGTTTAGATTATATATTAGGAAAATCTTCCCTGAAAGGGTGGTGAAGCATTTGAACAAGCTGCCCAGGGAGGTGGTAGAATCACTGTCCCTGTAGGTATTTTTAAAATGTGTAGATACGGTGTTTAGCAACATGGTTTAGTGATGGACTTGGCAGTCCTGGATTTATGGTTGGACTGGATAATCTGAAAGGCCTTTTCCAACCTAAATGATTCTATGAACAGTCTCTAGCTGTGGTGCTGGTGGTACTTACCTGTGCAGCATCGTAACATAATCTCTTCCAAAGGTTTAGTTGATTAAAACACGCTTTCACAGCTGTGCTCAAATGTTGCAAAGTTGCTGAATTTTGTGGAGTGCAATTCACTTGCTATCTCATCGTTCACAGGTTTTATCAAGATTTTCTGTTTTGTTATGAGTTTGAAATTTTGAGAAGTGCAGCTGATATATATACTGAGCCCTGACAATGACACAATTTGAGACACAAATGCCTGTCTGGCAGTATCCTTGCGAGCCTCTTTGGTCATGCCATGACGCTGTTCTGTAAAAGGAGTAAAAAGCTGGGGCTCATTGAAATGATAGCAATAGAAATCAAAATAGATCGTTTGATATTTCACTGAGGGGAAACACTGCTGCAGAAGCAACAGCACACCCAGGGTTCAGTGTGCCATCACCTTACTCTTGTTTATTAACGTGGATGTATAGAAACCGTCTTTTGCTTGAGTGAATGAGATTGGTGAAGCTACTGGATCTCTCTTGGCTTGGAGATGTGATGTGTTGGGAGCAGAGAGCCTGCAGGTGCTATGGTACTGGAGGAATGGTATCATGCAATGTCTTCAGGCCTTCTGCAAGTCCAGGGATGAAATGGAAGCAGAAATGAGCCCTGTGTAAAGAAGCCTGTGTAGGGATGTGAGAGTGGTTTACTTGAGAGGTGATGAATGTGCAGAGGAATTACTGTATCAGATGAGATAAGCTAAGGTTCAGCACTCTGAGGGGTAGAAAAAGCTGCAGTTGTATAAACTGCATGTGTGTAAGCTGTGATGGTTTGCCTGCTTTCACCTCCTGGGACTCAGTTATTTGAGCAGGTGGCAGGAAGGAGCTCTGCTTGTGGTGTGGGTGCATGTGCAAATTCATTAGCTTGAGAAAATATTCCCATCTTAATGATATTGGATCAATTGTTTGAGGCAGAACGCTGACCTTTCCCATTTTTTGGTGTTCTGGCTTCTTGCAGGAGTAGTCGTCTGAAAGGGTGTTGCTCTGCTCTGCCAGGCAAGGCTGGAAGGCTCTTCTTCCTTCCACCTCAGTAATAGCACTTGCCATCTTGCTGTGCAAGTGGATTTTTACACAGCTCAGCATGCTTTCCAGCAGACACGAAAATATTAATTATAATGCTGTAAAAATTAATTGAAACACAGCATAATCTTTGTTAAGTAAGGTCACTTAAATTGTCTTAAAATAGACCCCTCAAGAAACAAGATGAAATCTCTCGACAGAGAAGCTTGGCAGATTTCCTGTGCCAGTCCTCTTGAGATGCTTCCTGTTGCCATTGAAGTGCATTCAGTATTTCTGTGTTTTCCCTTAGAGCACCTGCCATTCGGAGCAGCTTTCCTATCCTGCTCATCTCTGCTAACCTGTTACAGTATTTTGGCCTCCCTTGTCCAGGCAGTGGTGATGGGAGCCAAGCACTAACTGTTGGCATCTTTGTCTTTGGGAGAAGACATGGAACCATAGAGGATGTGGATGGAGATCCAGTTGGGCAGTTCTTTGATTCCCACAGATCTAATACCTGAATTACCTGTGATGACCTTGCAAGGTTTTGGAGCAGAGCTGGCACAAAACATTTGGTCGTTAGTGTCTACCCAGCGCCTACAAAACAGGTCTGGTGAAGTGGGTAGAAACATAAAATCCCACCTGCTTTCCACTAACCCCTGTCCAACTGTTCCGTGGTTTTTAGGAATGGCAGCAGTGTGTTTCTCATCCCATTTCAAGCCAGCCCATACTAAATCTGGTTAGATTTGGAAGCAGAATGCACGTTTATGCTAAAGATTGTTCTTATTTCATTGAAGTGGCTACAAATTACACAAAGTGTTTCTGAAACATATTGTTTTTATTATATTTATTTTTCTTGCAAGTAGATGGCCTATAACTTCAGGGCCACAGTGGAATGCAAGCTAGCATTTTAAGGATCTTGCCAGTGATACAGTTACTTTATAAGAAATTCAGGCTCTCATACGGTGCAATAAGCCTTTACTTCCAGAGGCTGCATGAATGGAATCTCTGACAGTTTGTGATTTTGGCTGACACCCGCTGCATTTTAAGTTAAACTGCTGTCTGGAAAGGTAAAATAATTTTCTGCAGTCAGAGAAGATCCAACTGGACCTAACAAGCTTCCCTACATATAACAGTGTGACCTTTTTCCAGCTCTGGTTTTTTCTTTCGATCTTATAAAGTCCTTTTCTCCGACCAGAGATCAATGGCCTGCAGAAATAGTAACCTTCAAGTGGAAGGGGAAAAAAATAAGAAAGAAAAGAAATCAGAGCTTCAGGTGAGCAAGATGAGAGCACGGGTGGAGGAGCTGCAGTGTTGTCTGGATGCTGTGATGCTCTGTGCCTTTCACCTCTGTGCTCCAAGGACAAGCCCTTCTGCAACAGTGTTTGTTTGGGTTTGTGTTTTTTTTTTTCTTTCCTGTTGATAAAATCTGTGGGGAGGAAATAGGTATGTGTGAGGCTGACTGTTCTGAAGCTAACAGAAAGAGGTTGCTTGGATCTCGGCTAGGTGAGAAATAAGGCCCTGTGTTAGTGCTTCTAAGGTGCTGGCAGCTGCTTACAAAAGCACATCTGGGAAGCAAGTGGAGAGAAGTGGTTTCTGTAAGCAGGGCCAGAAGAGGAACACCCACAGTTTTGCAGGACTGGGACCTGCACATTTGGAGCAGAAGACTATTTGAAACATATCCTTAGCATTTAAAAAGAAGTGTGGTAAACTCACAGTGTCCTCCTTCCTCTTCCCAGAGGGCTGCGAATAGGCAAGGCGGGCAGTGCATTATTGCACCATGGTGGATTAAATGTCTTTTAAATGTTGGGAGTGGTGATTAATAATGATGATTAATAGCCAGTCCGCTTTCCCACACAGAGCTAGTTTTAGGTAAAAGGCTACAGGGCTTCAGTGGGGAGAGGAGGGATTTCAGACCAGAGGCAGCCTGCGCTGGGGATGGTCTCTGCCTTTTGTTCGTTTGCTTTTCTTTTCAATAAAAATTCTGTAGTTTCAGAAGGAGCTTCCTAAGGGAGAGAGGATAGCAGCATTGCGTGTGAATTTTTAGTTCACTTGTATGGTAGAGCTTTAAGAATAAAAACCTGGACGGCTTAGCACTTGAAGTTTTTCTGTGATTTTGGTTGATGAAAAGATAACTTTACTGTGAACTCTAGACTGGCATGGTCTCTGGACTCATGCAGCAGCCAGGGAAGGGACTATGTTGCAAATTGCAGTGATTAATCCCAGCAGTTAGTTTGTTTAGGCTTTCAGGAGGCGTGCCTTGCCATGTAAAAGTTGAAGCAAGCAGAAATCTGAAAATCAGACTGCAACCCCCTCTTAGATCTGGCTTCGCACAATGCATCTGAAGTGTGCTATATCAATTTTTTTTTTTTAAATTGTTGCTAAACTTTGCAAGAAAAGAGCAATCAGACTTCATGTTGTGATGACAGAGGGTGGATCCACTGCAGAGTGATTAGAGGCTTAGGTTATCCCCAGCAATTGCCATGCTGTAAATATTCAGTCTTCCTCACTCTGAAGTCAGCAGCCTATAACCCTTTTAGAGAAGAAATGCAACAAGGTTGTGAACCAGCAGACCCATTTGGAAACTTACTCTTCCTCTGTTGTTTTTCATGCTGTAACGCCCAACGAATTAAAAGGCTCCATCATAGGATATTACTACTAGCTTATGATGCAACTTAGCTTCTGAAAGACAGTCTGTTACAACAATTCCTTCTGGCTGCTGACAGCTCACCAGGTGCTTGGAAATATCAGCTACTGCCCCAGGATATATGGAGAGGTTGTGGTTTAATTCTCAGGCCTTCCATGCTCTCCGTGAGTGGAACTTAGCGGGGAGTTGGCCCCAGAGGTCTTGCATCCAGCCTGTGTTTCTCAGTGTTATCTTTAGTCTACATGAACGGTGCTCTTGCAGACTGCACTGTTTTGTCAGACTAGTGAGTTTTGGTGCATTACAGTCGCCTGTGCTGGTAGTCAGTTTTGGTTTTGGCTTTACTGAGTCCTTCAGAATTTGTTCATGTGCTGCCACTCCTTGTTTTTCTATTTCTTTTTTTTTTTTTTCCTCCCCCCCCCCCCCCCCCCCCCCTTTAAGGAGGGGCCTGCTCAGCCTTACTGGTATGTTTGGTAACTGTATAATTAGAAAGCTAAAAATAATGTACTGAAAACAGCAGTTTCAGAGGAGGCATCCCAATTGGCAATACTGGGCTCTGACTCACATTTGCTTTGCTAAGAGCTGAGCTGGTTTAAGACAGGAGTGGATATTAAGCATTGCCTTTCCGAGCAGCTAGTGTTTGACTGTGGTGCAATGTAGCTGAGATCTGGCCACGCAGCTCCAGCTCTGACAACACAAGTGTGATGAGGATGGAGATTTATTGCACTCTGTGTTTATTTAGGATTTATTACAATGCTTACCAAAACCCTACCCAGCTCTCTAACTATCTTGGTGCTAGCAGCGATGATACAAATCAAAGAACAAACCTCCCCATCTTTGTCCGACAGCCAGCAGATCTCAGTTTTATCAGCAGTAATGTTTTTATCCTTAAAGACGGTACTGCAAGCAGTATTCTTTAATTTTTTTAAAAATTACTATTATTTTGCTTCCTTCTGTGCAGTGACAGGCCATAGATTCCTTTCTCGCACTGTTTTTTATTGTTTGTAGTATGCCAGTTCGCAGAATCTGAACCCAAATCATTAATGCTGGTTCTTTACAAACCCACTGTAAGGAAGGAACTCCCTAAAATACCGAAGAAGCCTGTTTTACCACCTTGCTTTATAATTTGAATGTGTGCTCTTCTGGGATAGAGTTCGAATGAAGGAAAACGCAAATTCTGAAGTAAAGATTTCGTACTATGCTGATGCACCAGGTGAAAATCCCTGTTGTTGCTGATGTGTTGTCCTTTTTATAGCGTTTTTTCCAGTATGCACTCTTTTTCATCAGGTCCCAGCCTTTAGATTTGTGTGGTCTTAGAGGGACCTCAGCACATTGGCTGCTTCACCTTGTAACTGTGTGGAAAACTTTTAATTATGGATCTTAAAAATGGTGGCACCCAAATACAAGCAGAAAAAGTCCCAAAGCTGTCGCCCTTGTCTGTTGTTCTGTGAATAGCTTACCTGATCTTCTGGGGGTTGATTTGTGACCTGCAAGCACTGAACGCCTGAGATGCTGTCAGGATGGTGGGAAGTCAGATCTGGCTTTATATAAATCTAAATGCACGAAAGCTCTTAGGGTTTAACTTATTTAGTTATTTATCCCCTGCACTGTCATTTTACTGGTGACCACATTCAGTGAACTGCAGAAGAGAGGTACCTACTTAAAAGTCTGCCTTGTTCTGAACAGTTTCTTTCAAACTTTATTTTGCCTTTTAGTTGAAATAGGGAGTAAATGTACAGCTATGGTTTGTGAGCTCAGCTCAGCTCAAATGATAACAAACTGTTAAATGTGCTGCCACTGGGTTTTGAAGGGAAGCAATTGCAGCCCAGGGCTGGGACCATGGAACTGCCTGTAAATGGTGATTACTGGTAATAAATAAAAATGCATGAGGAAAAGGTTTCGGCTGAAGACTTTAAACGCTCACTACGAGTGCTTTTTAAAATCTCTGAGACTGCTTTGCTTTATATATACACCACTTCTGGACATCCTCATTTCCCAGTGGATTGGCTGATCCAATGTACAGATTTGAGATCATGCTGTAAGAGCAGCCGAGGGCCATCTGCCCACTGATCTGAATGTGGAGATACATCTATGTGTACCTGCAGAGCAGAAGGCAGACATTGGGCCTGAGCAAGCCCTAAATTGAACTGTGTTGCATCATCTGCCAGGCTAGTGCATCAGCTTTCTGTGTGTCCACAGTACAAGCAGGATGTTGTTCCTGCATGTAGCTTGGTTTCTCCTAGCAGGAGGTCCTCAGGAGCACTGCTTTCAGGATAACCTAGTCATATGAATGGGTCCCTGGATCCCAGATGTGCTCCTGCATCCCTGCAGATGTGGTTCCCAGGGTTTTTTAACAACAAGTTTTGGGTTTGCATGCCAGTGTGACAGTTATCCACAGGCTGGTCATGTTGATCATGCAGCTGATGAAATTGATGGTGAGTGTCACCACAGGCTTAACAGTGGAAGACTGCACACTGGTTTAGGAAAAGACAGGCCTCAAAATGGGGTGGATCCAGCCTCTGCTAATGATAATAAGCTATGGAGCAAAGACTAGAGACAAACAGCATGAGCCCTGAAATCTGGCAGCTGCCTGAGTTGGCTGAGAATGTGTTGGGCAGTCCAAGTCCATTGCAGTTGAGAGTTTCCCTGCAGGGTGGTGGTGAAGTAGTGTGTTTTCCTGCATTTGAGGCTGAGCTCACATAGTTACCTTGGAAGAAAAATTGACTGTGTCTTGTCTCTGCTAAGCTTTAGGGAAGAAAAGGAGGGCTGCTGTTCTCAGTGGACTTGTCCCAGTGGGCAGGGTTGGGTGCTCTGGATCACAGCACACAGCTGAAAACTGGCATTTCTGGCCCTGTGATGGTTTGCCTTCTGCAAGAAGTAAGAGTTTGAATTTATTCTTGCTGAGTCAGTGAAATAAGGTGTAACTGGTTTTGGGAGGGAAGAAGAGGTGTGTAGATATATTTATCTGGGTGGCCATGGGTCACTTCTTCATTGCTGGAGCACAGTGTGGCTCTTTCACTTACTTATTTATTTGCTAGATAAAAAAACTACACAGTTTTGGAGGAAAGGCTGAGAATGCTGATTTGTTAGCTGAATGCCTTCCACATCCATGCTGTGCACAGGCAGATGCATCTTTGTATCCGGTTTTTAAATTCTAATCCGTGACGTTGTACATGAGGTGTGGGATGGTGGCTGACATTTCAGCTCACTTCATGTTATATTATTTTTAATCAGAAGTTAGTGCTCAACTTTAAATAAACACTGATGAGTCAACTTCACTGGTCCCATCGAGTGGTAATAAGGATTGTGATTTCATTCTTTGCAGCATCATTAGTTGCAATGCCTATAAGTGATATTTTGACCATTAACTTTTGACACCGTAAACTCATTTTTAGAATTCTTAACAAAAATGATATGCAAAAGTGTTTCTTTGTGTCCAAGATCATGTTGGCAATTGACAGGAATCAAATATTTTGCTGCCCGCACTATAGGTGGATTACTGACATTACAGAAATCAGTGATTTTTATGAGTGATTTTGCAGTCTCTGGCCATTCCTGTCCTCCAGTGTCAGCAAGCTTCTTAGAAAAGAGGAAAACTTCAAAAGGAGGACTGTGCTATATCAGAGCTCTTAATTAAATTACTGAAACTTGTCTTTCCTATCCTGTTTTCCAAATTACCTTGTAACTAATCTTTAAACAGAATACAAAATCTGCAGGCCACCTGCAAGAAGGGGATTATTTCCATTTAATAATATTTTCTTAGCAAAGATACAAAAGAAATGCCCCACAGAGTTAATCACAAATATCCGTTGAGAATAAACATGCAAAATGTTACATCAACAGTGTTCCTATGTGTGCAGCACTCCAAGCTCTGCTGCTATTAATAATATGGTCAGAAGGCATGGGTGTGCAAAGGAATGAAGATGTTATATGCATATATATATATTTATATATACCCACCAACTGTATAACCTACATGCTAGACTTTACATGTATCTGGATTAGTTTCACCCTACTGCTGCCTGCAAGACATCTGGGACTTAATTGCATGCTAGAAGATCTTTGCAGCGTCAAATGGTGAATATGTTATTAAAAGGAAGAGCTTGGCAGTGGCACAAGCTACAATCAGGAGTGCTAACTATAAAATCTTGGGTGATGACTTGTCTTTGCCAAGCTTGGTTGCCACACGTGCATCCCAAACCATCCTGGCTACAGGTGGAAATATAGTTAGGTCATCGGAGGGAGGATGGATGTGTAGCCACCTGAAGTTTACTTAGATAATGAACAGTTCCCATACAGAAAAACATCCTTAAAAGCTGAGTCCTGGGGATTTCTTCAGAAGAGAACCTGCAGTTGATTTTGCCCCCAGCAGCAAACCAATTTGCTTGTGAGAGCTGGTGAACAAGCTGCCTGCTATAGGCTGTGAAGGAAGCAGCATTGTGAACTGCTGCAAAGACTTAAACTCTGAAAAAAACACAGTTTTTCATGTCAAAGCTGGGTTACTTAGGTTGTCCTTGGCACTGCAAAACCACTTTAGCCCCTCCTTCCCCCCTCCCATTTTATTCTGTATTATACAAGACCCCCTCTATGGAGGAGAGAAAATTCACTGTAATGAAAGCACCCCTCTCGGTTCCAACCTGTTTTGCGCGGCTTTTTTTTCTTTCTTTTTTTTTTTCTTTGCAGTTTTATAAACATCCATGCAGGAGCTCAGCTTTCAGTGCTCCTATATAGAACTCTGCGGGTATCTCCTTTACAGACAGGTGCAGCTCTGGCAGTCTAATGCAGCTACAACTATTCCCAAAATATTTTTGGGCACTTTCATCTGTAAGAGGGGTTACCTGCATTTGACTTCTCTGATGGAGGAAATATTTCATGATCTAGCAACTTTTAATTCTTCACTGCCCTGCTAGCACGCAGAGTCAGCTCAGATCCCAGCACGGGGCATTGCAACCGGTGTTTGGCTTCAAGGCAGGAGAGAGGGGCTATCTAAATCATCCCACTGCCTCCTCTGTGCTCCTCGCTGGCCACGTTTTTCCCCTGTTGTTCAGCATTCATCAAAACACAGCCCTTGGAGAATGGATTTGCTGTGCTCCGCAGGAGCCTCCTGCGGCACTCGTTTCAACCAGGAAGAGCAGCAGCATCCCATCCTGGCTCAGTGCTTGGAGGATGCTCAGGCTAGACTACCTGTTGGGATGTGAGGATGGACCTTTACTAGACACCTTAGTGCCTGTACTTGATGCAGAGCATAATGTATGTACTCTCCACCAGCTTGCGGTGATCAGATTACTGTTCGCATACATGGGTATGTGCATCATGTATACATGGCTGCAAAATCTGGGTGCAACCAAACTGGCACAGCTTTCTCCCTTCCTGGGATGTTGTCTTTCCTGTAATAACCCCAAATTTGCCTATTTGCTTTGCAGGTCATGGGGTGATAACTTAAGATGGTCTTACTTGCTGGGCAATTTGAAATTTTAATGTTAATCAGAATTTTTAAGTGGCTGCTTCTGGACAAGAGACAAGATGCCAAAATCAACATTTATCCATTAAAGTCAGTCTTAATTACTACAAAGCCAAGCATTGTCTGTTCAGACCACAAGCTTCACATTTGGTTTCCTTTTTATTTCTTATTTTTTGCCAGTTTTTTCTTTGTAATGAACTATGTTCATACTTCCTTCATTTTTAAAAAAACCTGATTTCTAATAAATATATATTAGATAATTTTTTTTTGAGGGAAGTGACTTAGTTTTGCTGAAAATGGAAATCCAGATTCAATAATGTATTTTTTTTCCTCTCTGTTTTCAGTTTCTTGGTGCAGTCCAATCTTCTTTCTCCTTTTAATCCAGAAATAATAGCTTTTTCAGAGTACTCTGTCTGCTTGAAATGCTGTATCTACCAGCTTGACCAGATTCCTCTTCCTTGTAATCAGCACAGATGTCATACACCACCTTTCTTCTCTCTGGGTCCGAGGCTACAGTGATTTTAATGGGTTTGAAGACAACTTCAGTATTAATAACAGCAGTGTTCATTTATTTCTATTGCTTCTGACAGGTTATGCAGATATTGCAGTTATTGTAACATTGTGCGTGCTTCAGATATCAGATGTCCTTTGATAATTTTACAAGATGTGTTTTGCCTAATTATTTTGTCCCTAGGTAATTCAGGCTGTCCTTGACGTCAGGGCAGCGCAGGGTGCACGTGCCGTGGATTCCTGGGAAGGGATTTAAATTCCTGGGCTTGCTGGGGCTTGCAGAAATAGCTTCTTCTTGCTTCAGATATGAACCAGCAGCATCTCTGCTGTCCATGCCCCCGATGGGTCTGGGGTTGCTCAGCTCCTGCTCCCCCTCAGATCTTCTGGGCCTCGGTGGGATGGTGGCTCTGGCTCTCCCTGCTAGCCATGGGTGACAGCAGGCAATGCCCCTCTCCAACCCTATCCCTGCACTCCTGGGCTAAATCCTTAGCTTGTAATGCTGGAGGATTTCCCTTGAAAGGGCTTGAGGAAGGGAAAATGCTGTGGACAGACAGAAAAAGTGGCCTTTCTTGGGATTTTAATGTGTTAACTGCAATCAGCAGGCAGGCATTAGTTGGGTTGTTCTTCTTTGATGCTAGCACGCACAGTGAAAGTTCTTAAATTCCTGGTTTCTTTGTTGTTTGTTTTATTTTATTTTACTTGTGTTTGAGACTATGCGGAACAAAAGATTTATTTGAAAGTGCCAGCAGAAATAAGCAAAAGAAGAAAATGGAATTAAAATGTGATGGAGGCAGAAGCTAAGAAATTAATCAGTTTAAATGAAGGAAAAAAGTGTACTTTATTTATTTTAAGGGCATCAGATTTGAAGTTTTAAAAGTGGGAATTGGCAAAAAATATTTAAAACCAAGAAGGCACGTCTCCTTACCAGTGGAGCCGGGCACACCCAGCTGTCCTCATGACAGGCTTTTCTGCAGGAGTAAGGTCTGTGTGGAAAGTCTTGGCACAGGGCAGCCCCTAGCATAGCACCCGCAAACAAACAAGACTTTGAACTCTATGGTAATTTCGGGGCTGGGGAACACAGTAATTACAGCCAGGGAATTGGTATTACGCCGAATTATTTTCTGATTGTACTGTACTGGACTTGCAAAGCAAAGATTATTTCCAAGCCAGTTGCTCCTAGAAGCTTTCTGTAAGCCTCTGTTTGTGTTGGGCAGTGAAATGCGTATTTCTCATCTTCTGTATGAGAAACACCTTCTGCAGGAGCGTTGGCTTTTCAGGGAAGATGAGCCTTTCCAAAGCTCCATCGTGGCATCACTGGCAAGGTGCTCCCATGAAGCAGCTCTGTAAATGACACTTTTCACTGCTATTAGAATGAGGACAGGCCAACACTATCTTTTCACCATGCCATCCCAAAAAGGGATTGCTGCTTGTCTTTGATGCCCAGCAGGCAATTACAAGTAGAGGATTGAAAGTTTTGGGAATTTTGATGTCTTGCTCGTTCTGGATAGAAACCATAAACTGGGAGGTAAAGGAGACATAAGTTGCTTATATCTTCATAATATTTTGAGGTGAATCTTGAGTTTTGCAAGACCCTTTGCAGCCTTTGGGGCAGACTTAGTTTGATTTCTGGAGTATTGCGGAGTGGCTTTTAGATGTTCCATATTACAAGGTGATGCAGCTGATGCTGTGGCCATCCTTCATTCCTGTTCTTTACTGACAATTCAAAACTGCATTTTCTCAAGTTTGAGAAAAGTTATGCCAGTTCCTTTTTGCTGGTTAATTGGTTTATGCTTAATGGTAGGATTACATGTCACATAGTGTTGATGATAGGTAGCACGTGAAGTCACATTGCAGGAACACTCTACTGGGCGCTGTGCTGGTGGGCGCTGAGGGCATGGCACTTGCTTGCAGCAAGAAGAGAAGGTTATTTCTCTTCCTTACTTCTCAGTTTCCTGGTTTTGTTTCCATCTGAAGACCCTGAGATAGGCAGTGCTTTTGGCTTGATTGTAAATGAAGTCTATGCTCAGTCTTCTGGTTGGTAGGCTGTGCTCCTCAAGTTGCCCTTGAATTGAAGGAGATGAAGGTGGTTGTGTGCAGAAACATTATTTTACGAGTAAGGAAAATTGTCCCAATCATACTTATCAAGTTTGTTGCTTTTTTGGTCAACCTGAAGCACCATGTATCTTCTTAAAAGGCTGAAATTACTCAAAATAACTGGATTTGTAGTTTTGAAAGTCAGTTGTAAAGTAATTTTGTGATCATTTTGCTGACTGAGACAGCAGCATGTTATATTTCTGCTCCTCTTGTCCCTTAAGACATTCATAAAATGAGATCTTCTACCTCACGAGCCTGTCAAAATGACTGCATTTTAAAGTAAATATGAAGACATCAGTGAACATAATTTTCTTTGAGTTCAGTCCCAGCCTAATGGCTATGACAGAACATCCAGTTAATTTTGCTCTAGGCTTCTGCTGCAATATATCCTAAGGAAATTACTGGAGATGATCAGATTTCTTTGTTTTTGAGAGATGAATGCTGCTGAGTTTGCCTGCTTTCTCCTTGCTGGTATGGCTACGAGCTGGGGTTGGCTTTCCAGAGAGCTTGCTGTGAGGTTGTACAGAATTAGAGGTCCTCCACGGTGAGGAATAGCTGCCGTGATGCCTTCCCCAAAGGCTGGCACTGCAGGTGGGTTGGCCAGCAGTAGGTGCAAAGCCTCAAAAGTCCTCTTTGAGCAGACTTGGGGCTCATTCCTCCTTGCTCTGCCACAAAGCCTTTTATTCATCCTTCCAGTTCTCAGCCAACAAGCATATCACATGGCTTTCCTTGCATTTAAATACTGCATGGGTGAATGTAACACCATTAACCTTTAAGCCATCAGGGTAGCCATGTTTACTGGCCCACAGGCTCATGTATTGTGTGGTGGAAAGTCATTGCATTTTGCAGAGCAATGCTGCTTTGCGTGGACCAGCAGAGAAGCTGATGTGGAGCTTTCTCACTGTGGAAATTTTGTCCAGCTCACAGTTAGGTGTTTTCCTTCTAACTGTTGGCAAATGAATGAACAGGCTCGATTGCCATGTTGTAATTAATCCAAAATGGTCTTGCATTGACTAGCATTTGCATGATCTTGGGTGGTGGTCCAGCTGTTCAAAGTTTACTGTTTCCTTCAAAAAACAGTGGCTTAAAGCTGAGAAGAAATAGGGAGAAAGCCACTCCTCTTAATAAAGAAAAAATAAGCCCAAATGCATGTGTGCATGAGAGGCAAGAAAAGTGGAGTATGAGGGGAAAGAAGAAATAAAGCAGTATCTCTTGTGCTAACTGGGAGCAGGGTTTATGCAACAAATCATCCTCCTCCTTTTCACTGTAATGCAGCAAAACACGCTGCCTTTCTCTCTCCCCCAATTGGTCCTCCCGTATGAGTTGCGGTCTTGCCCAGTACAGAACACAAGTATGTAAAATCATTCAGCATTGGTTTGTTTGAAAACAGTGCTTAGAGTCAAAAAGAATATTCTGAACAAATTGGTGCAAGGATGTTCATCTGAAACTACTGTACTCTTGCATTTTAAAAACAGATATTTTGGAATTTGAGTCTCGATTTAGCCTTAAAAGGAAAAGATTGTTTAAAATTAAAAAGAACAAAATGGAGCACAAGTTCATTACCTAGCATCTAATGTCTTTGCAGAAAATGTTTTGCAATAATGTTGGGGTTTTTTTAGGTTTTGTTTTATAATAAAAGAGTCTTTTTGAGTAAATTGTTTAATCAGAACTGTTGGCAGTGTAACAGATTTAATTTTTTTGAAATACCTTTGTGTTTGTTTTTTTCCCCAGAATATTTATGAAAAATCTTCTCGTTTGGTGTTTTCTATGGAAAATGGTTTTACAGCCAGTTCGGTAAACATTAATGCTTTTACTACAGGTATCACTGCATTTGAAAATGTTACACTAGGTTTTCTTAAAAATCCAGCAGACATTGTCATTTCTCTCAGGAGGTAGGTTTGCATTTTACCCAGGTCAGTACTTCATTGTGGTAGGTCAGAGGTAGAGGCTGGGTGTGAGCGGGCCCGTGCCATTCCCAAATTGACTCATGTTACTGGTGTTGGTGTGAGCCAGCTGAGCTTTGCTGGACTTTTGACCTTATTCATCTCCCTGCATATCCAGGGAGCACACATTTAGCCAGGAATGCATCCCGTTTTAGAGAAAGATAAAGCCATCCCCGCACCCTCCCCCTGTCCCTGTCCTGTATTTAGCGCTGCACTTGCAAGAGCAACGAGTTCATTTGCGTCAGCATCGCACAATCACCGAACCAGTTTTCCAGGAGTTGAAAGACTTGTATCTTACTAGTTACTGAGATATTAATTTGGTGCTGCAATCGTTAGGCAGGATTTGCAAACAGTCCTGAAGGTTGGGGAAAACTCAAAAGATGCCATAGGCTGATTTTCAGTCCTCTCTGTAAATCAGACTTAACCGTGTAAGTTATGCTGCCCAGCCAGGTATTTAAAAACCTCCCAGCCATACACAGTATAGCCCCATTTAAACACTGGATGTTACGGTGTGCTGAAATCTTGCATAGGTATCTTGCTCTTTATCTCAAAGGAATAAAAAACCCAAACCTCAGCCTCTTTTGAAGGGAATGTTTCCATTCCTTCAGTAGCGGCTGTGAAAGAGGGTGTTTCAGTGGGAGTCTTGCATTGTGTATATCTGTGTTAATGAGATTGAGTGAGGAAACCATGGAATACGTGAGCGAAAACATTACCAGAAATTATACATTTAGATATTTTACTATCTTAGTAAGCTTTTTCAGTCTTTCTACCAATTTATCTTTACTTTTTGCTTCCATGTTATTTTCCTGTGCCATTCTGAAAATCAGTAATGCAAATGAAAGCATTGCTAGAAAAAGAGCAAATGTGGGGTTATTTCTTTTGTTTAGTATTATTATTTCCATCTCTTTCTTTTTTTTCCTCATCTGTTAAACAATAGGAGCTGAAAGGACCGGTAATTTATGAACTTCGAAAAAGCCTCCTTTAAATGACATGAAAGTTTAATTTTGCATTGCCTTTGGGGAATATTTTTGAAGGTCTGTGGCTAATTCTAGTTCATTTCAGTGGGAAATAGGAGCCTAAACACCTTTTAAAAATCTTTTTGGTAGCACTTAGGGCACTTTACAAGGCAGTGGTATTTGTGTGCTTATGTTATCGAAGCATTTTTGAAAATTACGTTTAACAGCTTTGGAGGCAGACCCACCATTGGAGGCTATGGGGATTTGTTTTACTAAGTTACTTAGGTGCTGTTGATAACCTGAAGTGATTGTAGGTTTCTTATTTAAAACAAATTGAAGTCCCCTTCCTTTGGCTGAAGACCATTTTTCGCTGCCTTTTTTATTCATGGTAGAAACCATGGAGGGCCTCCGTGTTTCCAAGAGTAAGGCAGGATGCAAGAAGCTGCTTTTCCCTACAGTGATACAGAAATCTTAATTACAAAGACTGAGGAGAAGAAAAGTATTTTACTGTTAATACAGTGTGTATTAGCACTCCTTAGGCAAGCGGGCAGATCAGTTCTTACCTGTTCAAAATAAATTTGCAGTCAGCTTTATGCAAGGCTCTTCTGCGGGGCTGTTGGCAGCACGCTTGCCCCGAATGGCTCATCCTGCCCCTGGCTCAGCTTAAATGTACAGAGGCTACTGCTGAATGCCCAGATCAAGGTATGTGTCCACAAAGCCTTGCATGCAGAAAAATATCTGATTCCAATTTCAGGTGGAGCTGCAAGCTTGACACATATTTTTTCCATCCCCCCCTTTTTTTTAATAATTATTTTTTTATTTGCATGAGCCTGTACATTCGGGGCAAGAACAGGAGTAAACCTTGTGGCAGTGTGTTTGAGAAGGGTTTCCTTGGAGAAATGCTGGATGTACTTTCGGAAGAAGGAATGGTGCCTTATGTTGGGTATTTTTCTGCTTAAGGGTTATCTTGGGTGAAAATTATTTCTTCCTAAAATGATCCTCATTTATCCTCTCCTGTCTGCTTTCTGTGTACAGCCTGCTTCCCTGGCTGCTGACAGGGTCCAGCCAGAGCAATCATTAAAGACAGGCTGGATGGAAGATGGGTCTTCCGAAAATCTGCCCCTGTGTTAGAGCATTTAAAAAAAATACAGATGAGAAACTTTATCATCTGTAAGTGGTGCACAGAGCATGACTATCATTTTCCACCTCCATTAATCTTCCTTCAGGGTTCATGGGGATACCTTAAGCCAGAGTTAAAGCTAGACATGTGCCAACCCTGGATTGCACCATCTCCTTGAATCACAGCCTTAGTGTGACAATGATTTTAAACTTAGTAGAAGGCTCAGAGTGCCTGTAAAAATATTTCTGAAGTATTGCTTTCCTGGAATAGGGGTATACCAACGAGATACTGCTGTTGGCTTCATGTGGTGTATCCAGAGGGGGGCCAAAATTTCCTGGTGGTTTGCAATTAAAAGAACTTTACAATAATAAGTGCTGGAACAACCTGAAAAAAGTGAAAGAAATTCAACTTCAGAGAGCCTGCTTTGGCTTCTAGGATAATTTAAATAATCGTTAAACCTTAAATTTAGGAATTAAGGGTTTGTTTTCTGAATACTGCTGCCAGCTAGCATGCTTGGGGATGCTTAGGGATTCACCTGCTAAATTTAGCTCTTCTCCACTCAAGACTTTGCTTCTCAAAGCATTTCTGAGCAGTTTTTCCTGCCTTAAAATACAGGGGCGATGTAGAAGAGATAACATAACTCCTAAACACACGTAACACGCTTATCCCCCCTCTCTCCGACGCTGTTTACAGAGATCCTCCAGACCTCACCAGCCCCTCCATGAGGTTTCTTCAAAGGGGAAAACTTTCAGAGACTTAAATAAATACTTTCTTTGAAATGGTTGTAAAGATAGCAGCTTCTGGAGCAAAGCCCAGCTTTTGCAGGAGTCTGTTGGCCAGGTGTGAGAATCTGTGGGCTGCTGGCCAGTGTCAACCCAATATACTAGGGCTGCTGGCCAGTGTAAAGCCAACAGAGCATCTCTGAGATCTTGCAGCTTTGAAGTTTGGGGAAGGAGTCCTGCCAGCCCCAAAGAAGGGGCTCTGAAGGTGGAAACAACCACGATTAGTTTAGGAAGGATTCTCTGGGTTGATGTTTCGCTGTGGGATGCTGCTCTCTGTGGAGAGGCTGTTTGCTGCCACACTGAGGGTCCCAATTTCTGTCTTTAACTATTTTGAAGCTCAACTGAATGTTCAATGAGCAATTTTTATAGCACTTCTGGTGTATCTTCCAGACTGTCTGGTGGCATCAGTCTGATTGCTATGAAGTCTTGACTGATAGTATAAGTGTGTTTTAAAGTAGCAAAATGCATTTAGTATGAATAATAGCTGTATTGGCAAAGGCTAAATTACATGCTGGCTCTAGAAAACAGGGCAGATGCCTGTTCTGGCATGAATTGATTCCAGGCTGGTGTAAATTCCCAAGGGTGGCTATTGTGTTTATTGCTAAGGTAGGTGATGAGTTCACTTGTTATCTGTCTTGTCCTGGGAGCCAAAGACAACATGTCCCTTAGGGGCTGGCTGAGCATGGCCTGAGATCTTTCCTGAGCTGGGATGGGTATGGTTTTAGCTGAATCAGACTTTTGTTTCAAAATGTGTCAGTGGCCATTCCTCCAGGTTTTCTACAGCAGGGAGAATTTTGAATCAATCTGTTAATTTTGATGCACTGGTACCTTACCTGTAGTGACATTAACTTTATTGAATGAGGTTGCTTTTGACCTTTCCAATGATTCTTCTGGTGGTCATTAGCCTGTCTGGGTGAATGGAGGAAGAGTTGGTGGCCTTGATAGATCACCAGCCATGTTTTCTGCTCCGTTTGGAGACAGAGATGCTTGCACCAAGGTGGCTTTTCATTTTTTCTGTCCAACTTGCATGGCACTCTCCTCCCTAAGCGCTGACACAGTAAATCTTTGTTTTGGTCTGTAGCTTTCTAAAGTTGTGTGCACTGCATTATCAGGATGGTGCTAGATCAATCTGTAAAAGGATGCTTGCTGTGTAGGTAATAATTTCTTATTTGTCTCCACCATCAAATAAAGTGCAGTGTTTTAATATATTTTGCATTGATGCTAACCATCTTGGTGGATAAATAATGCAATTCATCTTGTAATTTCCCCTACTAAGAAGTAATATAGCTCTTTGGTTTAAATACAGTCCTCTTTTGTGTGTAATTTCAGTATCAGTTGGTTCTGGGTTTGTTGCTGTCCTCTGGTTTACTATGAAAAGGGGTGGACATCTGAATTTTGGCATGTCTTGGGTTTGATGCTGCTTCGCTTTCAGATGGTAGATGGTGATGTTCTGTCAGACAAACCCTCTTAAAACTTGTTCATTTGTCAAAATGGAAGCACAGGCAGCTGCTCTTTGCTTGTTCATGTCTTGGCCAATTTTTAGAGAGGGTTTTTTTTTTTCTGGTTTATTAGCAGTTGTATGATCGTCAAAATGTCTGATTATTTATAATTTATGATATTGATAATTAATTTATAATTTTAGTTCAGGTTTTTATTCCTGTTTCTGAATGGCCTGACAACCTTCATATAGTGTCAACAGAAAATTTAACTTGTAACCAATGAGGAAATAATATTACTTTGAAATAGAAATTTGAGCATCCCTAGTTGTAGGAGGAGTCATTTCTTGTCTACTTGATTATTTTGACCTTCTTTGCTGTCACAGCTAAGCATCTCGCAAATTTTGACATGGAAATCTTCCTGTTATGTTGTTTTACAGCTGGGGAGCTGGGGCAAGGTGATACGCCAAGTCATGCAGGTGCCCAGAGTACATCAGAGCATCTGGCTCCTTTCCCACTTGGCTGTGCACCCTCTGAAACACGGAAATTATGTCTGTAGTTATAACATTAATGTAATGTGGTGCTAGTAGTGGAAAGTGCAATTGCAAGGTGATGCAAGAGCCCTGTGCAATTTATGGCATAATTACTTGAGCTGGATGAGTGGAAATTTAGGGGTAAACCCCCTTCCAAGGCTTGGGGTACAAGGAGGAAAAAACACAAAGGAAAAAGAGTCTCTTTGCCTGTGCTTCCCCAAGGACTAATAAAACACTTAGAAATGCTGCCACCTTATTCTCACTGGTTTTCAGTCCCCTTGGCTTTTAAGGAAGCTTTTGGCTTGTGTGCAGGTTAGGAAGTGGTACTTGGATTTCTGAACCTCCCTCCATTAAGACATCTAATCATAGGTGTCTGCATGCGAAGAAATTTTCTGAGAACTTTATTTCCCAGTTAGATGTTATACCTGGTGGATCCAGTAATTTAGTTTTAAAAAATTCCATTCATTTATTAATATCAAAAGGAAATACTGCAAGACAGGGGTTTCTTAGTAGCATGTTTTGTTTGGGTTTTTTTTGTTTTGTATTGCTCATGAAAGTGAGAAGTTGCTTAAGCTAGACTTGAGACTCCATGTTCAATAGAGTTACCATTTGGATCTCTTTGCACACCCTTGCAATAAAATCATCTTATGTTTTCCTTTAGATATTTTTGTTTCTGCTCATGAAAAAGATGAACAGCTCATTGAGATTTTAGCACCCCTCACAGTCCCTAAGGAAAGGAGAAAATTATGGATGCATTGGAGGAAACAGTGATCTGAAACGTGCTGAACTGTTGAGCAGAATCTCCCAGTGAAGCTTGTTGGATACCTCCTTCCTCTGCTTGGAGAACAGCTTTTGCAGATATTTAGGACATGCACCAAACTGTATTATGAGCCAGGAGGGTGGGGAGGAGGTGGGGGACAGAAAAGGCATATTCACATGGCTGGTCAGCTTAATTGCTGGCTAATGATGCTGTGTGGGCAAGCAGTCTTGGTAAGGGAAGATCAAAGAAACAAGGTTTTAAGGTCAGTGCTACTTTACCAGCTCCAAGCAAAAACCTTGGCGCAGAGCAAGGGCTTCTGTTTTCAGGGCCACCTGGGAAATGCTGTATTTTTTTGGGACAGCTGGTGAGTACTGGTAAAGAGTTAAGCCCTTCCCTGCTTTGCAGATCTGAAAGGCCACAGCATTGCTTATCTGAACTTGTTAGTTCATGCCCAGTTTGAGCATAGTTTTGTGTATTGAACCAAATTGTAATTCTGCAAATTCTAAGCTCAGATGACTAAAGCAGAGTTATGGAGGTCTGGTTTTTAATGTCTTAAGCAGGAATAATTTTTATCCAGAGAGAAGGTAGTCTAGAAATGCATGCATTTAGGTCAGATACCAGCGAAATGCTGATTGTACTGTGCTGGACAAGATACCTGAACACTTCATACCTTGGAGCTGTGCATGGACGGACACCACTGTCGGATTCAGGGTGGCCTTTTTGGTGGGTGCTTGAGATGACATGCAGGGAAGGAATGTTTATCCTTTTAAAGTCCCATGTGTACGTAGCTGAGACATCATTATGATAAGAATCTTGAAAGTTTTAAGAAGCACAAAGCATCTATTTGTACAGGATGGGCAACTTTAAACATACATGTTTTAAGGCAAAAGCTATTTCCAGAATTTATCTTCTCGACCTGCTATGTAAATGTAACATGTAGTTCTAAATATAACAGTTTCATAAATGACCATTCCCTCTGTCAATAATACGTCATATACAGCGTATTGCCATGACACCTGGTTGCTGGAAGCAGAAGTTTTTAATAATGTGCAGAGAAGGTTGCTGTTGCATTGCATCTTGTGCTCATTGCCTCCTGGATTATAAATACACATAGTGATGTGTTTAATGTGACACATCCTGTTTCAACATATTGACATTTCCATTTTAATGCACTGTACCTATCTTGTGAGGCTACCTTTAATGTGCACCACGAGCATAAAAATCATCAGGAGAAAAGAAAAAAGAGCCCACTTGAAGAAATGATAGCTAATTTAGCATCGTATTACTTCTGGGAAAGTTTTATGTGTGAACAAATGTTGCAATTTTTTGGAGTGTGCACCGATCCTCAAAATGTGTTCTGCAGCTAGCATAATAAAATGGTGATTGGGCCATGGGAAAGATGCTGTTTCTCCCAGGGGGAGCATTGCTCCTTCTTATTAATTTGAGCTATGGCTTAAAGGTTTTAAAGGAGATACAGTCACAGGGTGCTGAGGTTAGATTATGCATGGCCACCACCTAGGAGCTGAAATCTTTATTAAATTGGGTGGAATATCTTCAACCTGAGATATGGAGGCAGGGGAGGGAAACTGTCTAGAGATGCTAGGGAAATAGACCTAGAAAGGGCAGCGGGCTTGGGGAATAAGATACTTGATACAGGGAAGAGCAGCAGAGCCCACTGTTTTCAGCAGGGAGCAAAGCTCCTTTGATTGCTGTTTTTTATTTAGCTGTAACATATGTGAAAAGAGAGGGGAAAACCAGTGAGATTTTCCTTTTTTTTTTTTCTTTAAATGCTTTGGAAGATTACTGAGGGAGTTGCTCCTTAAGACTACTGAGAGAGTTCTAGCTTGCAACACAAAATGTAATAGATTCCAAGTGCATAAAGTAAAATACCATCCTTGGATGTCTTGGAGAAATAAAATCATACTGCCAGGGTATTGCTTCGTTCGGAACATATATTTTCCCCCAATGTTTGTGCGCTGCAGTATGCAGATTAACTGGAGCTTTGGTTTGCCCCCCAAAACCATCCACATCCTCCTATGGAGACCTGATAAAGTAAATTCATAACTTTTTTTTTCTTTTTTGACTGCAAGAAGTGGTGATTGTGCTTTGTGGAGTGTAAATAAGAAGTGACATGGTCGGCAGCAGTGGCTCTGAATCAGCCCTTGTATGCTATTGTGTCCCTTGCCAATTAAAGGTCATTTGGAGGGCACAGCAGTAGGGATGTAGGGGCTAAGCCTATTGTCCACACATTAATGACCACTGAGATCAGAGGCAGCTGAAAAATTCGGGGGCCAAACCCAGTTCTTGTATGCTGGCAGGATGAGGGCAGGGCGATGCTGGGAAAGGCACACGAGTGTTCCTGCCTAATGATGCATGGTGGCCACCGCTGTCCAACTCTGCTTGATTTTTCCTCAGGCTACCTCTGGCTCTTTTACCTTCCTCTGTGTCTTGTCGGTGGGATGATCTTTGGAACAGGGACTCTGGGTACCTCTTGGTATCGCTATGCAGATGGGATCCTGAAGGTGCTGGGATGGGAAGAGCAGACCCACTTTCCAGTCACGTGTAGCCCCAATGGTTTCTTCCTACACAACATTCCTTTGAATGTCATGTTCCATGTCAAAGAGCCTTAAAAGCAGCCACAATTTGAAGGTTGTGGCACCTTTATTGGATGAGCTATTAGAGTCTTTGTTTTAGACGTGGCAGAACCAAGTGAAGAGATGTTTTTGCTTCAGCATGTTGAAGTCTCTCTGCCAAATTTTGGAGTGGGTATGCCACAAGAGCTTAAAATGGTGGTGTGGTCCAGGCAATGCTCAGCACCAAATGTGCCAGTGCAGAAATCCCTAGTAAATGCAGAATTTTGAGGAGTGCAGTGATCTACCCTGAGCTGGGATGAGCAGCCTTGTTTGAGGACATCTGCCCCCGTGTTCTACTGTTTTACTTGCTGTCAGGTTCCAGCATCTTTGTTATTTTTGGTGGTGTTATTTACTGTTTTGGCGCTGTTAGAAAACAAATAGTGAAAAATTTGTTTTTCCACCAGGGACCCCATATGCCTTTTTGAAGGCTCAGTACATAAGAGCAATGGAAATCAGCAACCAGAATAGAATCACTGACAAGCCATATATCTTTATCCATAAATTACCATTGCTGAAGGTACAGGACTAAAGTGGGGTTGGCAGGGAAGGATAATAGGTCTGGGACTGGAATTAAGAGTCTTCTTAAATGTAACGCAGAAGTAGATAGCAGAAGGCTTTCCTTTGAACGTGCAGGATGGGTGAATTCTGACTGTGGTGTTTCCACAATTTAATGTCAGGCTCAGGCATGATTGTTTGAATTTGTAGCCGAGGCTGAAGAGGTAATGGTGCAAATGTGCCAGGCAGCAGAATTAATAACAGGTGTTAAACCGTATTTCAAGAGACACCACTACTCAAAAGCATACTTCTCTAGCCTCTTTAAGACTGCATTGTTTTGTAGGGGCTTTATTTCATGTTGGGCATGACAATTTGGTAGCAGACTTCTTCATCTTATATTCTCTTGACAGCTTCTTAATGCTGCTGTCATATCTTGTGATTTTTTTTTTCATGTGTCACATGGTTTCATTTTTTTTTTTTAATTCTGGTGCAGTTTATGGAATTGGAATATTTAGTGCTTATTTCAGCATTCATTAGAAAAAATAAGTTTTAGCAAGAAAACCTAGCACCCAATGTCAGCAAGGGTGCACTAAAGTCTGTGTGAAGATAGGCTGTTGCATCTCTCTTGTTGTCCAGGTGATACTTACTGCCCAGGAGACTGAAGGAGGCCAGGAACTGAAGATGCTCTTTAGCCACAGGTTCCTGCTGCACTTTTATTGTAGTCTATCAGTGTTTCCTTGGAGAAACAGGATGAGCTGGTGAGGCGCCTGCAGGAATGTCAGGGTGACTTTTTCTTCCAGGGCTGAGTTGCATCCCAGGGTGAGATCCTGGTTCCTGTGAATGGATTGCCAAATTCTCATTGAGTCAGGGCAGTCAGGGTAGGACAAGCAGTTTTTATTGCACTGCTTGCAGCTACAGCGTTATAGCGACCAGCAAGAGACACCACACACAGTATTGACTTTGTCTGCTGTAGTAGGAAATGCATGGCTTAATATAATGAATGCCTAAATGCAAGAAAGGATAACCATCCTGCACAGGAGTCCTTTACGCTTATTTAATTGTCTGTCATGGACAGGTTTTTGGCATAGCTTGTCTCATGGGCAGTGGAGTCTGCAGGGTGCTAAACCCTTGCTGGCACTTCAGGTGAGGGTCCCAAACTGGAGGAGGAGGGATCCATCACTCGATGGGTGTTGGTCCCTCCTCCCTCAAGCAAGAGTGCCATCCTTCTGATTTATGGTGCCCGCCTTTGGGTTCAGCAGACACATCGCTCCTGTCTGCTGTCTAATTTCTCATGCTTGACAACCTTCATGGGTGAGCTGGCTTTCCGCTCCTTGATACAGCACACTTCTTGGTTTACGGCTCACACAACAGAGTCTTTTAATTGAATTTATATTTGTTTGTATAGCACTTGTCAATGCAACATGAATCTTTATCGGGTTCACTTGCCTTCCACCAAGTTCATATGTAAACCCCACAGTAAGCGCTTCAAAACTGGAAGTCTTGTTTCCCCTTCAGGGGAAAGGCAGCCACTTTAGGGCATGGCTGTATTTTTTCTCATGCCTATCCAGTACCTCGCACCATCAAGCTTTTGTCCCATACTGGAGACAGCAATAATAGGATTGTGATTTTTCTGTTTGTTTAATGCAAATTGAATATTTATTTATGAAAAACCTAACTGTGGCTATTTTTAATACTGCCAAAGCAGTGAGATAAGCCAGGGGACCACGGCTGTTGGAAATCCTGGGAGGAAGGGGGGTTGTGTGGTCAGATGCTTCCCCTTTGCATGTCAGAGGACCAGAGTCTGCGTGGAATAAGCGGCTTCCCCTCTCACAGAATCTGAGCTGAAAGGCCTTAAGGCCTCGAGAATTACTGACGCAGGAAACATGGTAACAGTACTGGAAAAGGGATAACAGAAACAGGACTGTAGTAATTCAGTTAACAATATGTTTGACAGATTACCTTCATAACTCTTTCTACTTGGGGACACAATTTGCTTGCTGTATTATGCCAGTAGAGATAACCCTTAATTCCTTTCATATCCTGGTTTTGAATCATTTTGTTAAACAAAGGCCTTTGAGTCCTCCTTTGTTGCTGAGAACAAATGGTGAGATTTTGGGGACTGTAGCTACTTTTGTTATTCACAAATTCCAGAGCCTTTCAAAATTCTTCATCATTCACATTCTAGGCTTCACCACACAATCATTCATTATGTCAGCAGCTGCCTGGGGAGTCTCACTTCAGCTCATTCAGCCAAATAATAAGCACTGGGACAACTGCTTCTTCATTAAAATAATAATAAAATAATAAATAGAGGTCCTTGCATGTGCAGAACAATGTGGCTATCTTCTGCTTTTTGACACATACCTGCCTGAAAGTTGGTGATTGTTTTTTCTCAGCATCAATATTGAAATTAACCTGGGCATTTGGGAAATTACCTTTTTCTGAAGGATGTTTCAATATGGCCGAAGACTTAAGTTCTGCCCAATTTCTGGACACGTTTTAAACAAGTTTCTTCTCGGATGTATTTTTATGTTGCAGTCATTTGCCAGGAGGATTCGTGGTGCTCACCTGCCCTGCATTTGCAGGTGTATTAGCCTATAGGTTTAGAGATGTGGAGATACCACAGCCCAGCAACTGAAGTGTTTTTTCCTGATACGGAAGTGGGATTGCAAGTGAGTGACCAGCACTATGAGTTTGTTGCAACGATTTTATTTTTCCAAGTGAGTGCATCCAATGAGCTAATAATAATGTTAGTGTGCTGCTTCACCCTTCCTGTTTAATTAGGATAAGGAACGTAATTTACAAAGTAAAGCAGGATTATTCCTTCCATCTCCTGTGCAAACAGTTTGTGCTAACTTCCTGCGCAGATGTATGCAAATATAAACGTCCCATCTGAGTGCAAGTTATCAGTGTTGCAGTCTCCCTGGTAGCTGGCTAATCCAACCTGGCTTTATCCAGGTGTCGTGCTGTCCCAAGACCTGAAGCGATATATTCTGCCTGCACCATTGCCTCATTCATCTAAGTGGAATTTACATGCTGATTCCGCTGAGCAAAGGAGAGCTGCCCATGGCTTTTCAGGGACGTGTAGCTTTTGATGCATCAGACAGGCTATGCTGGACATTGCCACATTTTGCTGAACTCTTCCTGCCTACACAGAGTGCCACATGCAACAGAAACCTGCTGTTGATTGTGTGTGGAAGCAGCCCGCTCTGTTAGAGGAAGGCATTTAGATATTTATGGGAGATGCGTGGAAGAAAATTTACTAGTTCTTTTTTTTTCTTTTAAAGTTGAGTATGAGGACTATATGGAAGTGAACAGATGTTCACCAAAAGGCTGACATTGGTCAATTTTAAGAGAGGTTCAGTAAGGATTTTCTCTTCTGAGTGCAAATACAAGGTCTGGACAAAGTTTTTTCCTTGTTCACCCACTTGGCCTCACTCCTTTTACTAAAGAGACTGGGTAACAAAAAAATGAAAGGGAGAGAGAAGCATTTAAGTTGCATTTGTGACTTGTTCTTTGTGGTGAAGCACAAAGATCTTGTGTTTTCAAATGACATAATTTGTTTTCATATATTAGGCCGTAAACAGGAGCCTCTTGTAACCTGCCATCTCCTCTGTGTCTTGCAGACAGGGGCATTGCCTTTAAAATGGGAAGATATGCCTTGATCTGCACAGTCTCCATCATTTCTTACCATGTACATGCCGGGGCCACTTCATGTTTATGGTCAAGCCCATTTATAGCTTATTTCTTTTTCTGGTTTTCTGTTTTTTTCTTTTTGTTTTCTTTTTTTCCCCTCTTTTTTTCTCAGGTCAAGGGAAATGTCCTTAGCTGTTGCACCTTTGGAGGAGAGACTGTTTTCTTTTACCTTTGAAGAGCTGCTAGCCCACGGAAACCCCCTCTTAGCCAGGGATCCCGTGGTAACAGACTATGTTATCTACCTGCATGGTTTGTTGCGTTTTTTTGGTGGGGGTGGGGTGATGGAGATCTGAGCTTCCTAAGCCCTTGTGCAACTCTAAACCTAGACGACTGGCTTGTCTCAGCCTGGTGAGCCACATTCCTAAATTGTCACGTAGCAAAGAGCCTTCTCCCTCCTTCAACACTGTCTGTACTCTGCAGTTTGGCTCCCAGCCTTATTCCTTCTATTTCTACATCTTCCTTCTTAAACCTCTGCAGAGAAGGTTCTCAGCCTACACTCTCACATATCTGAAGCATCTAAAAAAGGTACGGTATTGATGACTCTCAGGTGGCCTGGACCCCAGCCTCCATGTCCAGCTGCTGCAGCCTGGTGATTGGTAAAACAGCCCCTAGTTGCTCCCTGGCTTCTTCACCTCTTAGTCATTTGTCTGCCCAGTCTTTTATTTTATGAGTATTTTTCTGCTCTCTGTGTTTGCACCTTTACCACGGTGCTTACAGATGAGGTGGGAAAAAAACTCTTTTCCCTCGGCACTTGCCTGGAGGAGAGCTGGGAGAGGTGATATGAGGGATGGCTCCCCTTGGGTGAAGTCAGTGCTGGGCTTCACCAGTGGAGACAGGCAAAGATCTCTTCCAGCAGTTGGTCTTTCAGGCAGTCTTTGTGAATCTACATGAAAATCCTGTCTTATCTTCTGCAAGACACCCGAGGCACATTGCAAAGTGAGATGGGTTGCAGTCTGCATGGCCAAACCTAACCATATCTTGCACTAGAGCAAGATAAAAGAGCTCAATTAACAAAAAAACAAAAAAAAAAAAAAAAAAAAAAAAAACAAAAAGAAAAAAGGGGGAAAAAATACTCAGATGGGGAAAAGTTCCTTTGCAAGATTTCCCACTCAGTTTTTTTCCAGGTTTTGGGTATGAACTGTCTAGAAAGACCGAAGTGATGCCTGTCTGTGCCATAGCTTCCCAGACCTTGCTCAGCAGCCTGCCGCCCTTTCAGCACTGTGTGGGCTTGGCAGAGCCTTGTGCATACACTGTCTGCAGGGGCAGAGGGATGTTTGTATGCTGATGTGTGTTCAATTTGCATTTTCAAAGCTGGGAATGCAGGCTGGGCATGAAGAGTAAAGGCTGATCCCCT
Organism: Falco naumanni; assembly: GCF_017639655.2. Taxonomy (NCBI): domain Eukaryota; kingdom Metazoa; phylum Chordata; class Aves; order Falconiformes; family Falconidae; genus Falco; species Falco naumanni. Next base: position 64,209,928 of record NC_054054.1, read on the forward strand.
TCATCTGTTTTACTCAGTTCAGCTGCTGGGGCCCTCTTTGCAAAAATTGAACACTAGTCTGAGAAGAAATGTTATTACATCTTTATGCAATAGCAACACAGGTTGTAGAGGCTGTTAGGACAAGCATAATTTCTGCTGGCCTGTCCTCTTGGCAAGCAGTTTACTTCTTGTACATGCTGGTGGACACCCCTGTTTGGGTCAGATGAATCACTCCCTGGACTCCCCTGACTACATTGGCTCAGCTCTCTGCTGACTATAAAAGGAGCCTGGCGAGTATTTAGGCTACTGATGGCTCTGTTTTAGCCACCAGCCCTTGGGCAGATGAATCTGTCATCTAAGAGTCATTAGCCTGGGAACTGCTGGGAAACAGTGGTCTGAATGCCAGGATTGGTGGGTACTGCTCCATCAGCCTTGCCACCCCTGGAGGTGGAGAGACGGCAGTCGCTGGGATTGCAGCTCCTAGCAGGGCTACTTGGAGCCAAGCTCCCTCCTTCAGCATTTAGCCTGCCCAGTGGCTAGCTCACCCTGAAAGCCATACAGCACACCCCAAAATTTGGTTTCCCTTGGCCAAACCTACCTGTCAGTCAGGGCTATGCCCACAGGTCACATAAGATTTCTCCATTCACATACTTGCCAGGGTCCCCGTGCTGGGGTTCAGGGCAACTGTTGCTCCTTGAGAGGGTCTGGGGTTACAATGACACTGCACAACATGTAAGAGTGGCAAAGTAACAGGTTGCAACAACTTTCCCATGAATGAAACTTAGTGAGAGTGCAGGAGCAAATAGTGTATCTGCTAGTCCCGTTACTAGAATGGACATGCCATAAGCATGCAAGAAATACATTCTTTAAAGATATATAAAGATGACTGCATTAAAATCCATACCTGTGTGGTCACAGCACAGTGTGTGATCTGTCCTTTAAGAATTTCAGCAAGCTGAGAGCTGCCAGAGAAATGGTTGAGCACGGGGAGTGGGGGAGGAGGAGGAGTGGTTGGTAGCACATCCCCTGGTTTTCCTGCTCTCCAGCATCCCTTTTCCCTGACAAAGGCAACAGCTGTTGCTGCTGTGCACAGATGTGACAAAGTCCTCCAGGTAGAGGAGAGCTGCTACTCTTGTCTGAGGAGCAGCTGCTCCTAAATTGTTATTTTCCTCCATTTCCACCAGCCCTGAATCTCACTGATGCCTCCTTGTAGAGTGTCTGCCTCTTCCAGCCTTCTCAGCATACTTCTTGCTTGTAGGGAGGCAGTTCTGTTTTCTTCTCCTTTGAAGAGGTGAGAGCTGAAGGCTATGCTCTTATTTTTGATAAACCTTTCTGCAGTGTTTGTATCCGGTTTAGTTTGTCTTTAGCATGCTGGGTGACCCATGAAACCAAGTATCATTCTCTTTTCCTCTGCCTGGCTCCTCCATGCACAAACTCTGAGCAGTCTCTCCAGATCTGCTGTATCTGATGTATTGTGAGTATTTTGGGACTCGAGTTTTTATGTCAGTGAGGAGAAAATCCTTTTAATCTTGTATTTTGCACTTTACTTGGGAAAGTCAATATTCTTCCCTGTTACCTGGCTTGGATCTAGGTACCAGCTGAGTTAAAAGGTGCCAGTTTGACTTGACTTTTGCAATTTGGTCATGTGGTCTTTGATCCTCTCTTTGGTTTCCTACATCTGCTTTTACGTTGGATTTGTATGTGCCTCCTGTGGCTCAGCCATGGCTAAAAAACTTCACTGTGGTGTAGCTGTGGATTTAGTTTTACTGTATTTCTGCTTCTTGGCTATTAGGAGACCCCTTTTCTTTGCACAATCACTGGTCTTTGAAAAATTGTTTCATCCAGAGAGGAAAGGCAAACCTCCGTTAGTTTATTTGTTAATCAAGCACCTTGGCTATATTTCTGTTTTGAATTAGCACCTCCTGTATCATGATCTAGAAGCTGCTTGGCAGGGGCTGTGCTTTCAGGTGGTGAAACCCTGCTTTTCTAGGGCCTGTACCTTTGGTATGTTCCCATTCAAATACTGAGCTCACTGGTTACCACTGTTTTTACAGATTCTGGTCCTTGCTTCAGTACCCTTCACACATCCTTCTCTTGATCATAAGGTTATGTTTATAGGTGGCAGAATATTTTTTTTCAGAGAGGGAAAGTTATTTTCCTGAGAAAAATTCCTTATTTTTTAAATGAGACATCTGGGGGAAAAGTAATTGTTTCCCATTCTCTAAAATACCATCATGATCTCTTATTGTTGCATCTTAACAATATACTTAAATGTGAATAATTGTCTTTCAGTACTCAAGGCAAAAATGAGGCATTATTTGGTTTAATGTATTTTAAACACTGAAAAAAAGAACGTTTGCCCTTTTGCATTCTGTAGCAATTGCACCTAGGGCTGTTGGACTCCTGCACGTGTTTGAGAGCCCATCTCCTTTAGAGATGCATGATCAGCCCCCTTCTTTCACTATCAGCTATCTTAAGTTCAAACACTTCTTTTGTTTCAAGCAGAGGACAAAACTTAACCTTGTACAGACTGCTTTTTTCTCAGACCAGAGTGGACCAGCTTTGGCCGTAAATCACCCAGAAGGCATTTTGGTTCAACTCCCTGTCTCGGTTTTCCTCAAAAATGTAATGGATGTTCTGATTTTGGCAGTACTTTTGGTTTGACCACATTCCTCTTGCTGTGTTGTTGTTCATCACGGCTGATCTCAGGAAGTCCTCAGAGTCAGTGCTGGACCACCCTTCTCTGAGCCCTGGCTCCTTAAACTGCTTGCTTTCCTCTTAACCTGTTGGTTTGAGTTGTTCCCAAAACGGCGTGTGATCTCTGTGAGCTGTAGGGTGCAATGGAAAGATGCTGTATGTCCATTCTGTAGTACAAAACCCGTTTCTGAAAATGGTCTAAGCACATTTTGCTGAATGAGATAACACCCTTGTGGTGGTGGTCTCAAACCAGGTAAATGAGAGAGGAAGTAGAAATTAAACGTGTAGATTTCAGAGATGCAAACCCACCCCATGCTTGCAGTCTGGGGCACTTAACATCCCTCCATTTAACCTGCAAACCTGTATGGCCACATTTATTTAATCTGCCTGCATTCAGGGATGGGTGTACTGGCAGGGACACTGCGGTCTTTAGCTTTGTACTTAACCCCTTCTCTTGCCCTGATGAGATGCTGGTGGCACATCCCCTCTCCCAGCGGCTGCATGGATTGCAGAGCTTTCTGGCATCTCCTACCCCGAGGAGAAGCTGCCATGTTTTCCCACATCTGTGCCATCTACTGGCTTCTGCCACGTCATCTGATAACATAGGCATGATTCTGTCCTGTGACCCTGGTAGAATCAGTTTAATGTGAATGCAAGGCTCGCTCAGAGCCTTCATCAGCCCCTGCTTTATCATCCAAAGTACTTTGAATAATATAACAGCAAGGACAAGGATGAGAGAGCTGCAAGAGCCTCCAAAACCAAATAGACAGCTGGATCAGGACATGGCCCCAACTGCACACAGCAGTATGTAGGACACACCCTGGCTATCAGTAACTAAAATTGTTGTGCATCCTGACTTGTGATATATTTCTGTAAGAGGGGTGGTTGCTCTGAATGCTCCCTGTTGGCCTGCATTCCTAATGAAGGCTATGGCTGGAATCACCCGCCCCAAGCTAATGATGGCACTTTTACTGCTGATTTCAGCGTTAAGCCAGAATGCGATAATTTTGTAAACCCCGTGCATTGCCACCAACATGTCTTTAGTGTTACTAGGCAAGGTGTATTTTTAGTTGTGATAAGCTTTCTACACGCAAACAAAGCAAGCAGCAAATTCCTCCTTTCAGTTGTAACAGTATTTTTATTTGTGTGACTTTATGTATGTCAGGAAAAGCAAATCCCATTTGTTCTACTTCTGCCACTTAGTGTGGAAAGGATGGGAATGCATGGGCTAGTTTAATGCAGATGCCAAAAACTACTATGAGGAGAAAACTGGTCACAAAGGAACAATATACAAGGTCTTCAGAAATGCAGGAGAACCCACGTAGCAATATGCTTGAAAGGAAAACTTCTGCACAGGATAAAATTTCTCAATATAATTACTCTTTGTAAGTTACTCTTCTCAGAGTTTGTGGCTTTGTTTAGTATTAGATTGCTTTCATCTTGTGGCTTGTGCAACTGGAGTTTATCAGGATTGAGTGACATGAAAGTGTTTGCATATTCATAAATTAGACTTTTTAAGACTTCCCAGTGGGACTCTTAACTATGCTTAGTCTGTTTATCCACTCAAATCCACCACTACAGTGTTTTAAAACTTGAAATCATAACTGCATCTGAATTTCACTGTGAAATAAAATATTGTAAGTGAGGACACATGTTAGCAATCAACACAAGGTCTTTCAAATGAACCCTTGTGCTACAGGACGGGAGGCTGTTTCCGGGCAAGTATTGACAGACCCTTGATCAGTTGAAGCCTGGGGCACTGAAGTCCATCAGTAGGCAGAGGTTAACTCAGAACAGGTTTCAGAGGTGCTCAGCGCTCTTCAGGATGGACCACATTATTTCAGTGTCTTAACTGTAGCTGGCTGAGCTTGTCAGGCTGGCTGTAAATCACATCATGGGGAAGGTGCAGAGGTAAAAGCAAGAAGGACAATCGGCTTAAATTGCGTATCTGGAGCTATCACAGCTTTTTTTCAGTCTCCGCATGCCCCCGAGTGCTGATGTTTTGACTGGCACAAAATTTTCCATGTAGAAACAGTGGTCTTGTTGAATTATTCCTCTTATCTCACCTCTTCTCATTTTAGTATGAGCGTTGGCCAGTCTGTAGGATTGCTGATTGGATTTGTTCAATTAAAAGAGACTTTCATGTTGCAGAAATGAAAAGTCATGTTTTTAAAGTTTTATTGCTGTATAGCTGAACTGGCCAGCTGGGGATGAAGTTTTCAGAAGATAAGAAGCAGTGGATTAAAGTTAGGAGTCACGGCTGTGATTTTCCAGCAGACTGGAGATCTTGTGGGTCACACTTATTAGAAGTCCAGCTTGGGGCTTTTTTGAAGAGGTTTCACTTCTAAAGGACAAGTATGTGGAATTTTTTTAAAAAATAATTCTGATGGCAAAATGCTTTGCATGCGCTGAAAGGGGTAGTTGTTCTGGAAACAAGCAACTGGATGATTAAAGATACTCGTTATAGTAAAGTATAAAAATTGTAAGATGTGGTGCGTTACAACACTAGGGGGAAGCCCTGGGGAAAGTGCTACACCATAACGTAAAGCACTGCAGAATGGAGGAGCTGGAAACAAAGGCACAGGAGTATCTTCAGAAAAGCCTGGTGTAGTTGGCTGAGATTAGAAAAGAACGAACACATCATCTTTTCTTGAGGGCAGAAGGCGACTTGTAAAACTAGCAGGTAAAATTCTCATTTAATATTTTTAATACTTAATACAAATTCTGTGATTTGTAAAGCTTCAGGCCATGTCTTTTTTTGCATATATATATTTTTATTAAATTGAAATTATGTCTACTTCTAAGCTGCTATGAAGTTCCTTAATTCATTTGGCATGCCTTGGCCACTACAATAGTGGAATAATAAGAGAGACCTCTGATCCTGGTGTGTGCACATTATACTCTACTGTATAGCAGCCTGCATTTCCTAGCCGTACTCTTATCTTCTCCTTTAAAGCAATACAATTTAACTTTGCCGGCCCTGTCATCCAGCAGTAATTTTCTGTCACTGCAGGATACCAGTCCCCTGTTTGCAACTCAGATGCATTTTAACACTTTACCCTGTTAGCATGCATCATTTTTTGAGGACTTATGTAGATGAGGGATCCCTAAGCTGGGTTTCTGAAGACTGAATTCACTGTCTTGTTTCAAACATTCAGTACTATTTTTACTGTGGTTACTTTATTTTGGACCTTGTCTTACATTTGCTTTTTGACAGATTGAAAAATAGGCAAAAGTAAAAAAGAAACAACAAACAAAAACAAAACCACAAAAAAATCAAACCACACCCATCTTCTGCTGTCTCCCAATGTTTAAATGCTGTTGATAGTTCTTGTCTTATAACATAGAATGATAGAATGGTTTGGGTTGGAAGGGACCTTTAACTCTCAGTCCACGTATCTGCAATTTAAAGACAAGGATGTCGTGCGGGATGGTGTTAAATACCTTGCACAAGTCCAGGTAGATGATGTTAGTTGCTTTTCCCTCATGTACCAGTGCTGTAACACTGTCATAGAAGGCCACCAGATTTTTCAGGCACGACTTCCCTGAGTGAAGTCATGTTGGCTGTCATCAGTCACCTCCTCATTTCCATGGACCTTAATGTAGTTTCCAGGAGGATCTGCTCCATGATCTTGTTGGACACTGAGACGAGACTGATCAGCCTGTAGTTTCCCAGGTGTTCCTTTTTTCCTTTTTAAAAATGGGGGTTATTTTTCCCCTTTTGAAGTCCGTGGTAGCTTCACCAGACTGCCACAACGTCTCAAATATGATGGATAGTGTCCTAGCCACTTCATCTGCTGGTTCCTTCAGGACCTGCAGGTACATCTCATCAGGTCCCATGGACTTGTGCACCTGCAAGTTCCTTTCCTCCATTCTCCCAGTCCCTGCCTTTGCCTTCTGCAGTGTGGGAGGTGTGGCTGGCACACTTGCCAGTGAAAACTGAGGTGACAGTGTCATTGAGTACCTCAGCCTTCTCCATGTCCTGGGTAACCAGGTCTCCCATTTCCTTCTGGAGAGGGTCGACATTTCCCTAGTCTTCCTTTACTACTGACATACCCATAGAAGCTTTTCTTGTTGCCCTTGACATCCCTGGCCAGATTTAATCCTGTCAGGGCTTTAGCTTTCCTGACCTGATCAACGTGAAACTGCTTGGACCATTTCTCTGTATTCCTCTCAGGCTACTTCTCCTTGATTCCACTCTCTGCAGGCATTCTTTTTGCTTTTGAGTTTGTTCAGGAGCTCCTTGTTCACCCATGCGGGCCTCCTGGCCATTCTGCCCGACTTCCTCTGTGCTGGGATGCATCACTCCTGAGCTTGGAGGAGCTGATGCTTGAATATTTAACCAGCTTTCTTGGGACTCTCTTCCCTCCAGAGCTTTATCCCGTGGTACCCTACCAAGCATATGCCTGAAGAGGCCAAAGTCTGCTCATCTGAAATCCAAGGTAGGAAGCTTGCTGTGCACCCCCCTCGCTGCCCTGAGGATCTTGAACTCCACCATTTCATGGTCACTGCAGCCAAGGCTGCCCTTGGACTATATATATAGAGAGGGCTTCACCTGCTCTGTCTTCCTGGTTGGGTGGCCTGTACCAGTCTTATAGCTAGGTTTGTGTGGGATCATTTAATATAGGTTTCCCTAGACCACAACATTTTATTTCTTTAACCATTGATGAACAAATTAGCTTTATTTGATGTTTAACTTACTAAGACAGAAGAGGAAGGTTGGAGAGAACACAAAGAGGACTCAAGAACAGTTACGGTTAGAAAAAATTGTGAGAGGACCTAAATAGCTTAAAGAAAACAGAAAACGAGAGAATAAAGAGAACTAGCAGAACCTTAGGCAGAATACTGGAATCTTGCCCTGTGCACAAGCTCCTGCTTTGTGCTTGTGGATATGGGAAACCCAGTCAGTACAGCTGTTGATTTGTGAATGAACAGAATTTTGTGTTTTATAGCTGGGGGTTTCTTTTGGTTTGTTATTTTCTCTGTTAGGCTTACGTATAGGCTGGATCTTTCGGTGGGGAGGCAGATGTTTGGAAGTCTGTGTGTCCTTGGTACACTACAACTTCTTCCACGTAGTGTTATTCAATGACTTTGTAAGCAGTTTCATTGTTGCTGAATTTACATTTTGTGTGATTAGATGTGATTTTTAGGTTAACCATTTTCAAGTTTGTGGTCTTTTTTAAAAGACACATTGTTACTACTATTCTTTGAGCTCTGTGGAGATTGTAAAATGGGTTCTGTAAATAATAGATGCGTAAATAAATCTTCATTTTAAAAAGCCAGAAACTGTCATTGTCTACAAGGTTAAGCTCTCTACTGTTGCACACCTGAAAAATGGTCACCCTAAGGATTCACTGTAACTTTTCAGTGCAAACAGACCAAGGCCCACACATATGCCTGGTTCTCAGTTTCTCCCCCTGCAAGTAAGACGCATACTTTGTCCAGGTTGAAACCCCAGATTCTCAAGCTGGCTTGTTAAGTCATGTGTTTGCGCAGCTGTTCCATCTGCAGCAAATTGTCCCATCCAGAACGTGCCTGTGGAGATTTGGGAGTCTGTGCAAGGCTCTGTGTGTCCTCCCAACCTACTCCCTCCCTCTGCAGTGGCAGCGATGCTGGATCCCAGCATCCCATCTCATGTGCTGAAGACCAGAGCATGACACATTGCGGGCCAGAGAAGCGAAGGAGAAAACCACTTGGTGCAGGTTTCCCCAAGGAAAAGCTATTCTCTTGGAAGCTGGTACCTGGCAGAGAGGCCCATGCAAGGTCCAAAAATAGACCTTCACCTTTTCTTTGCTGTGGAGCTGTTGCAGCTTGATATGGATCAAGCCCCGGTTCCTATTCTAATGCTTTGAAGAACTGGTGATCCTGTAATAGCCATGACAGCGAGTGTAAGTGGGAAAGGAACCCTTCCTCAGGAGCATTGGGATTTTTTCTTTCCCCCCCCTTTGACTGTTTTTAGGACATGTATTTCCTCATCTCAAAGCTGGTTGTTTTTTTTGTTTGTTTTTTTTTTTGTCTGAAAAGCGTGAAGGGCTAGAAGCGAGCAGCGATGCATGGCAGCATGGGGTTAACAAGAAGCATAGCGATACCAGCTCTTCTCCTTTGTAAAAGGTGGTACTGGTGTGGGGTCAGAGCTTAAAGCTGTGCCTGCTGTGGGTGCAGGTGAAGAAAAACGGGAGCACTGGGAGACGAGGTACCTGCAGCAGCAAGGGTAGTTGTTACCTGGCTCAGAGAATTTTAATTAGGAAAAGATGGGATGAAAGGAAGAGCTATTTGGTCAAGTTGTCTTTTTTAAAAATGCAAAGTGCATTGCCTGAAATAAATTTGGGGTGGAGGAATCAAATGGTAATTTTAATGGTGTAGCAAAAAGTAATGTTGAAATATAGTTCCTCAGGGGTGTTCATCATAGCATGTACCTTTAAAAACACAGGCTTCAGGGGGTAGAAATTGTAGCGTCTATCTGTGCAGGCTTTTATTTGACATGGTTGGGTAGGCTATTGAATTCCTACTCTCCGCCTTTAGCTTAGCTGTGTACTATATGTTCTCCACAGTACCTCAAGCTGAAAATTGATCTCTGGTCAATACTGTGCGATGATTCGAACCACTCCCGTAATCACGCCGCTTGTTGAATGAAATTCATCACGGGAGGCCTGATTATTGTCTCTGCCAGGACTGACCCGATTGAAAGGGCTATCAGACTGTCTGAATTTGGACACTTTGGACAATTGCCATCAGGAATTATCTATGCTCACAGAAGGGGCTAAATTGAGCAGAGATGAAGTGCTGGTGTCTATTGATTCCTTTTTTCTTTTTTTTTTAAACTTTTTTTCTTTTTTCCCCTCCACTCCTCCTGGCTAGGTAGAGTAGAGGCAGCTTTAGCAACATGTTCTGGGGGTTGAGATAGCATTGCTGCAGTGAAGATGAATCTTTTCGGACTCCATGTCAAATTGTCTGCAACATGCACGGGAAGATTTCAGGGCTGCTTTTTAAGGAAAGACCATTTGTCAAAAATGCTACAGTCACTGGTTGGGATACCCTCATCTTACATTATGAAGCTTTCTGCAGCTGTCTGAGCAAAACGGATATATTACATGAGCACAATAATGAAGGGCTTATTAGCAGTTAATATTTTAACACTTGACACTTGCTTGGATAATACCTTTTTTCCTCTTAACCTTTGTATAGGAGTACAGAAAATGGAGCAGATTTTTTGTCTTGCCCTACCGGTATGGAAATTTCAGTTACACTGGTACCATCTATATTGCAAAAACCTGTTTCCTCCTACAGGAGTAAATGCCACTTTTTATTTTGTATTTAAATAATGTACAAATGAATAATTGTATTTATTTCAAAGAGCATTTTTAAAGTTAGTGTGATCAGGAGATGTCGAGCTTTAACCACGGAAAACCGAAGTAAGGCTCATTGGTGAAACTATACCACCGTGCACTGTTGCCTGCCTACCTGAAGAGTTTTATGCAGTAAGTGCATGGTCTAGGCTTGCTAATGGCACATTTTCTCTCCCCAGCAGCAACTGTTTTGCCTCTTGACTTGTCGAGGACCTGGACTGAAGTCTTAATTCACTGCAAAGCTCTCATCGACGGGTATGGACTTTGCTTCAGCTCAGTTTGATGGAGTGCAGTGGAAGCGCTCTTCACCAAGGGCATTGTGCCTGTTTGTCACCAGATAACCTCTCGTCTTTTAATAGAGTTAAAGCTTCGTGGGCAGGCTCTGCCCTTTAATACCATGGCATTGTTCTCATTGGCTTCAAAAGGAGGAGACACTTAGACTGGGACTCACAAAGGCCTTTAGGAGCCTAAGTCCCATTCATTTTGTGATTTCAGTGGGACTTAGAGTCCTAAATCCCTTTGTGAATCCAAGCCATAATGCTCTACTATCTAGGCACAAGTATTAACAAGAGTTCTCTTTTTATCCTCTTAACATGGTAAGCTTGGAAAGTGGAGCTTCTTATTATATTCCCTGTACTCCTGAAATAGGCTGAAAATACATGTAGCTGTTTAAATATGGAAGTTATCTTCTTACTTGAGTCTGGATTATCTCCTCTTTTCCAGAACTATGGAAACAAACAAGTCTGGATGACCAAGCTCCTTTCTGGGCTGAAACTCTGCGGGAGGGATGTTGGAGTGGAGAATGGGTAACCTGAGTGAAGGGAGAGAAGTCCATCATCACTTGAACCCGTTTTGTTCTTCTTCCTCCCACCAATATTGGTCCCTTGGGATGTGAATGAGTCATCTATATGACAAACCCTTTCCATAGTGGTAACCAAGCTTTGGAAGAGCCCTGTGCCATAGTCTCCACAAGAACTTTATCCACAGACCCTGTGCAGAAGCCAGGTACTCATTGGTGGGGCCATAAAAATCAAACCCTCAGTAAGATACCTTTGTAATACCCTCTTGCTGTCATTCTTCCAGTGAGTCTTTTGCATCTGCTTGCTCACTGACAAATCTATTGATGATGGGCCTGGTGCTCAGCTGATGCAAATTAGCTTAGCACCACTGAAATCAGGTCACTGCTGTGTCAATTCATTGCATCTGAGGAGCTGATATAGGCTTTCTGGTTCTTCTGGTGTTAAACACTTCTCTGCCTGTACCCATCTTCATCCATTCAGGAGCAATGTGAGTCTAGAAATGATTTTGACTAAAAGAAAGAGCTCTACGATGTGTTATGTCAAAAGTAAATAATGTATAGGCTTACAGGGGATCTAATGATTAGATGTTGGCATGTATTCTTGATAGATTAGGTATCCTTATCCCATTAATGGGTCAGCTCTTAGCCTCTGTGATAAATAGCTTTGATTGACAGAGAAGCAGAATGATGAGATGTATTCTCTTTGCTATGATGATCCTAAGAAACAAGGGATGTCTAGTTCTGAAAAATCCTTTCACCAAAATAAATAAAACACCCAATTGATCTACAGTTAGTGCAGGGAACTGCTACAGAGGTGCCACTCTACTCTTACCATTTACAGAAAAGTGTGTTTGCAGCAGGAAGGCTTTGACTTAACTGATTTTGTGTCAATTTTCAAATCCATGAAGTACAGAGGCTCACCATTTTCCATTGTTCCAGAGGGGAACGGGGTAGTAATAGTTAAGTTGATGGGAATAGAGAACGTAGCGTGGTCTTGCATTTAGGAGCCAGGGGTAACACTACAGGGATTAATTCTCCTCCTCCCCTAGTGAGCCATCCTGCCAAGCTAGGGAGCACTGTGATGTTGAGTTTCTTGGTCCTTCTGTTGTGGATCACTGGTTTTAATGGCTTGCGCCACAGTTGTCTCTGGAAACAGGGCCCTTCCTGCTTTTTTGTAATTTTGCTAAGAATGTGTCCCGAGTGCTGCATGGAGTTTTGTAACAGGAGAAGTATTGATGAGAGGGGTTATCAGAAGGTTTCACATCCCTTAAGGGACATATATTTTCCATGCTTGGTATCTGTTTGATTACCTCGTGTATCAGTTGGATCCTAAAATCCGGAGAGGCTCAGAGTATAGCTCTGAAACAGTCGTTTTTTTGCAACGCATTCAGGGGGATGCTTTCCCTTTTCTTGCTGAATTACCAGCTCACGATAGCAGAGAGTGGCATTCCAGGAGGATGCACGAAGTACCTAACCACAGCGTTTAGCAGCACTGGCTCAGACATCAGAGAGGGGAGGGCTGGCCTTGTGGTGGGCTCCAGACTGCAATTCAGGTGACCTGTGCTCACTTACCATTGATTTTTCATCTGATCCCACACAAGGAGTGTAACCTCCTCCTGCCCCGGTTGGCAGTCTGCACCGCAGGGACAATGCTACTGCCTCTTTCATGGTCTTTGTCCTCAGACGTATTGAATATATATTGTTCAGGGCAGAAGGGGTTTTACTGTATGTGTGCAGTACTTAGCAGGCGGGAGCTTAGGGCTCCACTGGGATTTTTGGGTACGGTGGTAGTAGTAAAATAATGAATGATATCTTGTGCGCTGCTTTCCTCCCACTTTATAACCATTGCCATCCCGACCCTTTTTCTGCCTATAAAGCTACCATAATGGCTTTGAAATGGTTTCCTGTGACTGTTTGTGCGACGATGGACAGGTAATATGTAGCTTATGCAGCCGATAGGCATTTTGCAGTTTATGTCATTTCCAGTTGCAGGTACCTCGATTTGGGAAGAATCCCAATTTTTATTTGCTGAAGTTGTATTAAAAATTCAATGGAATAGCAAAAAACCTGGAAGAAGAGTAACTCCGCATGCTCTTGAGAAGTTTAAGGTGTTATTCCACCACTAGGAATCATTGTTGAAGCTTCTGCAAAGTTAGTCACATCTTGGCTTAAACAGATATACTGGAACAAAACCTTAAAATGCTTGCTTTAAAATATATGATTAGACTGCTGGGGAATGGTTATAGAATACATTAGACTGAGTGGCTCTTAAATAATTCTTTTTAAAGCAAATTAATTTGGTTCTCAGAATTGCTTTCTGTAGAAGTGCCAGTTGCCATGACCAACAGGGCTCCAGTGACTCTCAGGAATGTATCATTTTTAAAGTGATTAGAGATTAATTAAACAGAGCTTCATCATCGGATGGAATAGTTAAAATATACATTTGCTTTATCGTAAGTTGGCAATAAAAAGGATATATATATTCTCGGTGGCCAAAGGTGCTGCTGCATATTGTGGAGGCAGCATGCCGCCCGTTGACTCTTTGGCAGCTTCTTCAGCTCTTCCCTTCATGACTTTGGTCGTGAGGCAGGAGCATGGCATGGCTGGGTATTGCCTAGGGCATCAGGGACCATTCACTCAGGGCAGGGGGAATAATCACAGTCCCCTTCGAGAGGCAGCCAAAAATTTTTTATCTTTGATCTTTCATGGTTTCCTTGGGTAGCAGCTTTTCTATAACGAGGAGCTCAGATCAGTCTATTTAATCCCAGGGTCTAAAAGCTGTTCTTTCCCAAATTAACATAGAAGAAAAAAGAAAAAAAAAATGCCTTCTGCGCATCTGCGTTTGACTTAAGCTAGCAACTTCTCCTTCTCCAAGTGTTTGTTGCTAAAATACGTGTTTGTTGGGGGTGGAGAACAGGCTTGTAAACACTGATATTCTCCAAACATCAAAGAAGTCTGGTGTATAGCCCCTGCACCCTCCAGTTTGAATCACAACAATTTTTCTCTAACCTCTTGGAATTAGTTTGAAAATCCCCATTGTATGGCTGTAAAGGATAAGCATAACCATAGGAACTGGTGAGCTTAATTCAAAGTCTTTACGGTTCATCTTCAGAATGATGCTTTAGCACGCAACTTCCTTATTTTTTTTACTTTCTTTTAAAGTAGATATTCCTATGGCACCTTCTTCTGGAATTAACAATGTCTTTGTCATTAGTGATCAAGATAATTCCAATAATGAAAAATCACATGAATTTTTACAATGGTTCCAATTCATGCTTGCTTTCGTCTTCTTCCCCCTATCCTCCCCCCTTGTTGGAAGGATTATAAATTTATGAGAAAATGTATGGCTGTTCAGGTCAAATTATCCTTCAGCAATTATTTTTACATTTTGAATCTTACTCTGATGTCCGTATGTCAGAATTTTGGAGGCTTGACTTTTCTGATCTTAATGTCACTTCATTTTTTGGCTGCAGGAAGCAACTGTAGACTTCAAAGGGCAGAAGCAGAGTCGATTTTCTAAGTGCAGGAAAACCAGCCAGGATGCTGTGTGCATGTTCAGTTTGCAAATTGTGTGCTGAGACAGACAAAGGCACTGGATGTAGCCCCACACCAAAAAGCCAGCTTTCTTAGTGCATCCTTGCTGATACTCTTCACCTTGGCTTCCTGGGTGTGAAGAAGCTACGTGTGGTCAGGCATTGTGTACCGCATTGCTTACTGTCTTCAGCAATGCTGCTGCTCTGTTGAATACGTGAGTGCTGTTCTAAGGCTGCCTCCCGGCCATGCATCTCACCAGCCGCATCAGGAGGGTTCCTTTATCAAGGTGTTTCCCTTCTCCTTGGGTCGGGAGGTGAGAGAGCTGAACCTCTTCCAGGTCTATTGGAAATCCTGTAGGAAAAAAGGTAGAGAGCCCTTGGTGAAAGTTGTCTGGGATCTTCTGCTGTAGTGCATCAGCATCATTGTGCTAATCTGATTTCTTACTTGTATCTTCTCTTTATTAAGATCTGAATAAGAAAACCAACCTTAGGTGATTGTAAGATGTTACTGTGCAGTTTATTTCCCCCTAACCTACTAGAGTGTATCCTTGCCTGAGGCAATACAACATGCTGTCATATTGTCAGAGTGGAGTTGTACTAAACAAAAAAAGAAGGACACCCCCCCCCCCCTTGGTTTTGTTCTGGCCTTAAATGCAGCAACGTGGCAAAGCAATCCAGTGTAAACCTTTAGGCAGTCTATGCCTTTATTGCAGCCCTTGAAAATAGTACAGCAAACAAGCATAATATGGAGTGAATGGTGAAATGTGGGGTTTCTTTTTAGTGAGCTCTCTTCAGCCTTCAAAGACAGGTGAAATGACTGATGGAAAGAGAATTTGTGTGTAGTCAAAAGGCCACCCTTTGTCCTAAAAATGACCTGATTGCCTAATTTATTTTTTTCCCTAACCAGCTGTTGTTATAAATAGCAGCTTTGTATGGACTGGAAGTGTTGACAGTGTATCTGTTTTTACATTGCTCACTTTGCATTTCCCCTCTGTACTTTAAAGATTTGTTGTTTGTCGCTTTGGTTTTCGCCTCTCCCTTTTTTTTTACCCTGCAGGCAAACAGAAACGCCCAAACCAAGCCATTTTGTCAGGGGTATGAAAATCTTGGGGTCAAGTTGCGGACTTGGCAATAGAATATCTAAAACTTCTGATTTAATTTTGTAGGATGGTACTCATCAAGTCAACGATACCTCCTTTTAAGCAAGCGTTACATATCATAGTCTTAAGCACATTGCGTGCCAGGTCTTCTGTATATACATACATATATGTATATACTTATGCAGAGATATTTATATGCATGTGTGTATATATATCCACTAGGAAATTTAAGTAAACTATTTACAACAAGGTTCCCAGCTTGCAATGATACTGTGTAGCTAGGATTCACTGTACCCTCCTTGGAACATTTACAAGAGAGCAAGGAAGGAGCAGACACTTCTGCAGCAGTGTTTGGGCTTTGTAATGGGATCTGCCAACTTTGCCGGTGGCCGTGTTTTTCAAAGTCACTTTGGAGCACGCTGTAGGCCTCTGCTAGTGCTTGTGATGGTGCAGGAGCAGGCACTAGGGGCCTGGTTTTGGGGGGTCCTGACCCAGGAGAAAAGAGGAGGGTTTCATGTTTGATTTCTGCTTTTCATGGGATGGGGCCACCTGTAGACTCCATTCTCCTCCCTGTTTCTTTGAAAACATCAGGGGTTTGGGTTGTACATCAGTACTTGCAATCCCAACTTTTGTTTGCAATATTTCCAAATAGCATACGGGGTTAAATGCAACCCTGTGTTTTGTTGTAACATACAAGTAGAGTACTAAAGGCGATTTCCATCTGTACCAAACACCTGTCTACAGAAAGGAGACAGGAGAGCTCCCCTCCCCTGAAACCATTCCCTCTGAGCAAGGTTAACCTGCTTGGGTAGTAGAGGATGGTTGCTTTCTGAAACAATTCCTGAAAGCCAAGTGCTCAAGAAGTTTAAGAAAGACTGAAATCAGTGGGCTTTAGGCATCTCAGCCCTGTCCCTTAGTACTTCTGCATCGCTGTGTAGCCTCACTTCCTGAACCTGTTCCACTGGTCTAAGGAGGGACAATGAATGTTCAGTGAGCATCTTCAGAGTATTTTGTATTCTCTCAGCTGCTGCCCTCGTACTTTATTCCCTGCAAAGTATCAAAATGCTGAAGATACAGTTATTAACATAATTTTGACTCCTTTGTGCTTTTTGTTGCAGATGTATTGCTGTGCTCCAGAATCAGCAATGAATTTATTTTCTCCTTACCATTGCAAAGTATCTGTCTGTCTATCTATCTGTTTACTTGGGTGGCTCTGCAGATGGCAAAGTCAGGGTTGGAGAACTCTGCCTGCTGGCTGCAGGTGTGGGGTCAGACTTGCCCGCATAGTGTTGTGCTCTGTTTATTCAAAGCAAGGGCTCCCCTGACTTCACATGTGGTTTTATATGCATTAAACTTTTGCAGTGGAGAATCCTGGGTTCTCCCTTCAGGTTTCTGACAATTTTTGCCTTTCTGGAAGTTCAGCTCCCACTTCAGCGTCTTAGATTCACTCCTGTTCAATGGGGAGGCCCAAAACCGGAAAAGGATGCTGTTGGTGACTGGGAAGGCATGAATGCTGTCAACACCTTCTGCCTCAAGACAGCTCAGGTCTTCACAGAAAGCTCTTGGAAATGTGTGCCTTGAGCAGCAGGGAACAATGCAGAAGCACTGGAAAGGAAAAAGGCATCTGGCAGCATGAGAAATAGCAGTTATCCTTCTTACTGGAGTGTCCAGTTTGGGAAAACCAGAGACGTGAATGAATTCCTTTTCCTAGGGGCTGGAGCAAAGAAACTGGTAGGTCTCCACTGAAGTGTTGCTGAGTGCCGCGTGCCTCCCAGTGCTCACTTACTGTTATCTTGCTGGGTGCTGCCCGCTCAGCCTGCTGGGCTCCGTGCACCTCCCAGCCTTGCCGTGTTCTGCTGATTATGCTTTTTCCTTGTGCAGCTGAGTTAATTTTCCTGCAGTAGAGTCCTTTGTGAGGCTTCCCTGCCTCAGGAATTCTGCCGTCAGCCTTCAGGAGATGCTGCCTGCAGGATTCAAAAATAGTATCTGACCTGCAGGGACTCCCTGGCTGGGGTAAGTGGAGCCTTGGCTCCGCAAACTTCAGTGGCCCAGCATCACTTCTAGGCACTTTACTTACCTGTGTAAAATATTTAACTGACACCTGGGATTCTTGGTTTCTCCAAAGCCTTAAGGCTGTCTCTGGCTGACTTCCAGCAACAGCAGAGGAAGGGAAGCCTGGCCAAGCAATGCCTGTTCACCCTGTCATGGTGACTTTCTCGGGGGAGGAAGGTGTGTTTTGTTCCAGATGCAAACTGGCTCCATGCAGCTTGCTGGAGGTGTGTTGCTGCCTTCCAGTAAAGCAGAGGACTTACACGGGTCTGAGTTCTCTACAGAAGAGGGCAATACCACTGCCTTCCCACGCCTGTAATTTCTTCTTCCTTGGGAAAGGAAATGGCTAAAAGGACTAAAAAGTTTGTGTGGACTTTGGAAGTGAGCCTTTGGTTTGGGGTCCCATTGCTTTCCCTCTTTTCTGCCTTACTGCTATTTGTGGAGAGAGATTTTTTTCATTGCGGAGGAGGCAGAAAGGGGAGCAATGCTTCCAAAGTGCTCGGTCTTTCTTCTTTAATATATGTTGCCTGTGTTGTCTTGTTTCCAGGCTTAGGCATAATGTAGCTATCAAAGCCTCCCCCTTGGCCTCATCGTGCAGTGTAGCATATTTTTGCCCTTAAGCAAGGGAAACAGATGAGAAGCTGAAGTTAGCCGTCCTTGTACTGAAAGTGCCGGCATGGGGCCAGCGATCCCCGCCACCGCAGGTATGTGCCTGCTATGGATGCCTCGCTTTCCATTAATTCGTGCCATGTGCCAGCTGCTCCTTTTCAAGGTGGTGCAACATCCTAGGAGGTCACAGTGTTGGGGAAATGGTCAATGCGCTCTTAGTCCTGCCTCTGCAGTCTGGCAATGAGAAGCAAGGTGCTAAAGCCAGGCCAGGAGAAACCTGTGGACCAAGAGCAAGCAAGCGAGTGCCTCATCCTGAGAAACACTAACCAAGAGCAAACCCTTTAAAAGTGAAATGTTCTCTATTCTCCAGTGTAGGAGACTAAAAGGTTCTTGATATCTGTGGAGGACTCACAGGAAGGTGACATGTTGTGGCCCTTGTGCCCCCTACCAGGTGTCCCCCCTCTGCCAGCCTCCCCTCTGGCAGGGGGGAGGCTACCAGTGCAAAAGAAGATTATTGTCCTCTCTTAAGGAGTGGTTGATCAGTTTAGTTTGCAGGTAGGCGTTGTGTTTTAAAGTTATAATAGAAGACAACTTTGATAGGTTTAGAGATCTCCTGTGGTGTCGATTTGTTTGTTGCTTGGGGTTGTGCCTCACCTTGCAGGCATCCTAGCATTATGTCATTATGAAGCAAAGTGTTATTATCCATTACTTGTAGAGGGGAAAGATGGCATTTTTCTTCGCATTGCTTGTGTGTACACAGTTTCTAGTTTTTTGGGGTTTTTTTAGCTTTGATAGCAGGAAAAGTGCTGACTGATAGATACAGATCCTCATCATAGACTTTGTTCCCATGGAAGTGAGTGAGGACATCTGGTCTTGACTTTAGAGGGTCCTGATCAACCTTGTCAGGTGAGAATGCATGAATGGTGCAGGTCAGGAGACGAAATGGGAGAAAAAAGGATTGTTGCTGTATGATATCTGCAAATCAATTCTGAGAATTTTGTTTTCCCTTTTGAGTGTTTAGCCAAGTAGTCTGCCTTCACCTTCTGTTCCCAAGAAAATATGAAGGGGGAAACCAGTGTGTTAGCCAGAAGGAACACAGCTGCAGGAGGAGCGCTGAGTGCACTCATTGTCCCAGCAGCATTGTCCCTGTGTTTCACAATTGCCTGTTTGACATTTGGAGTTCCTGGAAAGCTGTCTGTGCTCATACCCCTCGCTGAGGGTTGATGTTTGCAGAAGGCATGTGAAATCCTGCTGTGAAGACTTTAGTGGGCACGGGGTGTTGCTCAGAAGGTTTCCTGCCTGCTGTCAAAAGTGCCAAACCTCTTGATTGTCCTCCAAGACCTGGAGGCCTTGCAGCACTTTCAGACTTTCCCACTGTCAAAGTATTTTGCTTAACAAATATCCCAAAGACAACTTTAGAGTTGTATGGGTCTGATTGCAGTACAAGGCTATCAAACGGCTTCTTTCACCATTTGATTATTTTTTCTTTTGCTCTTTCTAGAAACGTGGGCCTGTGCCTCGATGCCCTCCCCTCTAGTCCCTAACTAGAAGTCCCATGGGAAACACCAGCAGCATTACTGCTTTCAGAAGGGCAGGTGTGTCCTTGGGTTTGACAAAGTTCATGCAAATACACATTACTTTTCTAGGGTTAATAGTGGTTGATTTTTTGATCCAATCTCCGATCTTAAGCAACTGGATTTGGGTACCCAGTTGGACACAGGTTTATATGCTGCATAGACAGGAAAGACAAATATTTGCCCAGATGTCACAAACTGTTTCCTGCGTTTGCAGAGATACTAGATCACCTTTCCTTAAAATGTAGCCACTAAGCTGCTTTCATCCCTGTTGATGAGAGATGTACCAGCTCCTTTCTGTGCCATATCCCTTGCTATATTCCTGTTGAGGTAGTTGGCAAAAGTGCAAGACAATTAAGATTATGTACTCTCCAAAGTGCTGTGACTAAAAGAGAGTGCTGACTGGTAAGCATCTTTGAGGATAAGTTTAATAATTCCTCTGTTTGGGAAAAAATGGTGAGCTGCAAAAATAGTCCAAGAGATTTTATCTGTGAAACATTTATTTGAATTTTTTTTTTCTTCTCCCTGCTCCCCCCCCCCCCCCCCCCCCCCCTTCCCCCTATTTAGCTGGATGGAATAGTATTTTATGAGCTGTGTTAACTAAATCATGGCTGTGAATTGTCTCTGACTTGGAAACTTCTATGAAACATAGAGATTAGCCAAAGTGGGATCTTACTACGTAGTGTCCAGAGCTGTTGTTGATCTGAAACACTTGCAGCTTGCCAGTGCTCAGCTGGTGGGTAGCACTCAGCTCGCTGGGTTGCAGGACTCAAGTCAGGCTGAAGCATGTAGATACTCAGAAATTAGGGAACCGCGGATGTGCTGAGTAGGACCACAAATCATGCATTAGCTTGCATTTGCACAATGCTCTGAAGATGATAAATGCTGTCTAAATGTTCACTTGAACTTCAGCATGCATTAAATCCAATAGAAATTTGGTTTGAACTTTATTTTCAAAACGTTGCAACTGCACAAATAGTTTTTGTGGTGGTTTCCTGGTTTTGTTCATTTAAATATTTATGAAAAATACAGGGAAAGGATTCTATTAAGAAATAAATCTTGCAGTATTGAACTGACTGTCTTAATATCTAGTTCTGTGGTGTGTGACTGCAGCACCAAATCCTGCAGATTCCTTTCCTTTTGTGGCTACAGTAAAACCTGTGTATGATGAGACCAAGCAGAGTCATCAAGAGTTAGATGTAGTTCTTCCCTGAGCTTAAACCTCCTGTTTGCAACAGGGGTTGCCTCTAGTTTCCCACTTTCTGGAGTGGGGCACAGACTGACCAGTAATGACTGCACTTGGTATGGTCAGAGCAGTGAGCCAAAGTCTGCTGGCTGGTGTTACACAGAAACCTAGAGCAGCTGAGCCATCAGTCCTTTCTAGCCTGGAAATGGGAGAATCTGGGCCAGGATTCAGGGGAATGCTGCCCAAGGTTAGGCTTTAAAACGCGGCCTCCTGAATTTCAGACATGTTAAGTCCTCAGCGGCTCCCACAGGTGTCGAAAGCTGGTTTGGAAGCCTTGGCACAGCGGAGTATGAGGCTGCTTTATCCAGGTGACTGAAGGCATTTGGCTTTAAGATTGATTTTCAGCCCATGTTTCTGGAGGGTTTATCTTCTAGCAGCCCAGACCTGTTTGCAGCAGCGGGGATGCTGCCTGCCTGATCAAGGTCTGACGTGCAAGAACCTTTACAGTCCTAACGAATGATAAAAATATATAAAAGGAGGTTAGTTGTTCCCCCCCCCCCCCCCCAGTCTTAGTAAGCCTTAGTTTAATTTCTTTATGCTCTTCATCCTCCTACTGTGATGCGCAGGATCTCAGCCCTTAACTTGTTTTCACCTTGTTGAATTCACTGTGTATATTAGTACAGTGAGTGAGTCACCTGGCATATTTAAGTGCAGACCTTAGGAGAAGATAGCTCTAAAATTACCTTTTCTACTGGAAGCTGATAAGCTCATTATGTATGCAGAAACGGATGAGTATATCAGGCAAAGCCAATATGTGACTTGGTACCGAAGACCAGTCTGAAATACAAAATGTATGTAATGATGAATTTAAACACCTTACTAAATCACAGCTGTGCCATTTTATTAGACATTGTTTCATAAACTATGAAAGCTTTGGCTATCATATAAATCTGTCTCTTAATAGGCAACAGTTCCAGTTCTTTGTAATTTATTTCTCTGATACCACTGAGCAAAAATGCACCTTCCTGGCAACTCCATTTATGTACTACAGTTTGTTTATCATTGCAAGCCCAGATTTCTTGCCATGCTGTCGCTGCTGGTTCCATGTGAATAACAGAAATACAATCTAGAGGTTGTGAAGATAGAAGTTACAAGGAAGTCCTTGTGTTGCTGGTGCTGAGCAAGGGGGTTGAGATGGGTTTCTGCAAGCAGCTTCTCACGTTTCTCATCTGGGATCACCCACTGCTTAGGGTTTGCTTAACACCAAAGGCAGTGGGGCCTCTTGCAGCAGTTCAAAATGAACTTGATAAATATACATGAGCCGTCAGGGATTGCTGGTATCCCAGCTCGGACTGGTCATTATCATTTTTATTGCCCTAACATGATGCTTATGTGAGTCACTTGCTCCAGACGTGGGGGTAGGTGTGAACATCTTTGATAAATGTTCTAGGAGATTCCAGCCAGCAAATACCTAATAAATTACAGTTTGAGGATGTTGAACATGACTTGTGATGCCAGTCAGGTATGTGTACAGACTGCCTTTCAGGGTGGTTCTCAATTCAGCTGTCATGATTTCCCCCAGCTGTCTGGTGTGGAGCAGCCATTGGCATCCAGGAGCTGCAATGGTTTTGTCCATCCTTCTTTTGTTTAGATCATTAGTATCTCGCCACCAGTTCCAATCAAGAGAGTGGTATGCCCCAGTCCTAAGTCTACTAAACATTTTTACATTTTTCTGTCTGCTTTTTTTATGCAAATCTAACACTGGATGAAAACCTGCAGCCTCTCATTCTGCTAAATGGCTAGCACTGGCCTTTTTTCATACTGTTTTAAACAATTCTGGTTTTCCTTTTTCGTTCATTTGATGTTTTTTCAACCAATGTTCTTGCTCTGGCAGAATATTTTGAACACTGTTTCTTTGTTTATACTTCTCTATATCAGCAAAGAAGCAGCAGCAGGAATGGGGATAGACAAGAGCTTTCTCTGTGATGTTCAGCAACTGATGCTTTCTAGCCAAATGACCTCTGTAATGGTTAATGCAAAAAAAGGGAAATTTAAATAATATTTTTTGTTCTATTTACTAGAGGTCTGCCTTTTTTTTTTTTTTTTTTTTTTTTTTTTAGGCCACACCGTTAGTAAAATCTTCTCCATGTTAAGGAAAGCCTGAGCAGTGCTTATTGTTTTAGGAGTTGGTTATTCCTCTCTTATATCTAAAAACAAGACAACTGTGAAAGAAGATGTGGTATTCATTGAGACTTCCTTGTACAAAACTTCCTTAAAGCGCACCTGAGAAAAGTGCACTTTTTAATACCTTTTTTTTTCTTAAATTCAGAAGGGATTACTAATTTATGTGACTTGAGAAAAACATATCAGACAAAACCAGTGTGCCTAGAAGATCGTCAGGTTCTGTCAGCTCCAAACGAGTGCAGTTTTGTAGATGTTGAAAGAATCTGTAATGGGGGATTTGAATGGGTACAGAAATGTTACCTTGTGGTTGATGCATTTGTTATCAAGGACCGCCACAGCAAAGCTCTGATTTACCCCAAACCAGTGTCTCTGCCAGTTCCTGCAATAGGTTTTTCTCACAGCCATCCCGTTCAGTATGTCTCTATAATTTAAATAAGTAATTTAACTCCTTTAAAAAGTACATGCTTACCTGGAATACTTTCCTGCATTTTTAATTTGCTTTTGCTTGTCTCAGACTGCTGATGACATTGCAAAATGAAATGAATATTTGATTGCAGAGTTTATAACAAATGCAGGTCTGATTGCTTAAGCCAGCCATGTTTATATATCTGATGCCATCAAACTTCTTTTGGAAAAATACAGCAAGACCCCAGTCTGACAGGGCCCTTCACCACATCCTTAATTTTCATCTGCATTAGTTTTACGGATGCTGCCAAAACTCCTCAGTTATTTGAAGCTGAGAAGGGGGTTGGCTTGTTTTCCTTCTGCAGCAGTAATGCTCAGGTTTAAGCCCTGTATTAAGGATGGTGTGGCAGCACGTGCCAGCAAATCCTAGAATTTTAGAGCATATGTAGAGTTGAGCACATGCTTAAATTGTGCAGTTCTATGCTTTGCAATGCTTAGTAAATGTACCCATCAGTTGAATGAAGGAGAAGTGTTACCAGGAGCATCTGTCTTGTCTGAGATTCAAGAAGTTGTCAAGAAAGAAGTGTCTTTGCTGTTTGGTCAGGTGTGTCAAATGCAAGCAGCAGCTTTGCAACAGAAGGACTCTTCTGTCACGGATATTTAAGCAAGTTATTAAAACACTTATTCTTGTCCTTTCTGTGAAAAATTGTGGTGAGTAGTTGAGAGATGATTTGTTTATGCTGCTTACTGCAAACAAAACTTTTATCGTTTTAACTTTTAAAAAATTTAGGGTGAAACCAAGCAAGGAAATTTAAAAAAAAAAAAAAAGCTGTTGAAAAGCAGTGACCTTCTCAAACACACAGAGAAAACATTTGTTAGTGAGAGCTGGTTATGTTCTACCTCTGGGAAACCAGTATCGATGACAATTAAAATACATTTATTTGTTCAGAAGGGAAAACCAGAATATATTTGATTCTTGGTTACCCTTTTTTTATCACAACAGGCAAGTTGATATATTTGGCCTTAATTCCAGTTTTCCTGAAAAGGGAGGATTATACAAATTGCTGGGCTGGAGCTGAGCAGGTAGCGGTGTAGCACCTGTTTTAATTGTGTGCTTGTGAGAAGATCTCTCTGTATTGTGGGGTGATGCTTCACCCACGTGGGATGGGGTGGCATGCGAGAAGGCCAGGCTTGAGTGTCTAAACTTTCATTAAACCTCTTTCAGAATAATGGAGGATAGATCCTGAGGATTTCAGTGGGTTTGCAGGTGTTGTTAGGGACACCGTTAAAGGTGCGAGCGCCCCACTTCAGAAAAGTTTACTGCACACCTAGGGCAGCTCTTGCTTCCTTTTAACTTGGGACAAGTCTGACACTCAGTTCTGGGGCTGCTAAGAGCCAGGGTCTTTATGTTTGTAATCTGTTCCACTTTCTGGTGCAAAGAAGAAAATATTTTTAATGCAAAATCCATTTTAAAACACACACACACAAAAAGCTCCTGCAGCTGTTTGAAAGCTGTTCGGAAGTATGGCATATTAGAAATAGTCCCAGCTGAAATGGATTAGCAGGCAGAGTTCAAGTGAGGAGGTCAAATGTGTAAACTGAATGCAATTTATCTTGTGGCACTGCAGTTTATCATGTGGTTGCAGAAATAAAGGAATACCACACGCATGCACATATTCACACCTAATAATTTAAGAATAACTGGAAAAGGTCTTAAAAGACATTAAAAGGCTTCTGATGACATCATGCTATCTGGGGTAATAAACCAAAGACAGTTGAAGTCTGTTCCAAAATAGCTGTAGCCAGAGATATGCCCGTCTTTGTATATATTTCACGTCTCAAGGTAAAGGTATCGAACACTAGTATTGCATATTAAATGTATGGGGAGACGCTGGTAAGATTTTTCCTCTTGTGGATTTTTTCATGCTGCACGTTTTATTTATTTATTTTTTACATGTACAGAAATCCTTTAGTGTCTGGAATAGCTGTATGTACAGATCTTTAAAACTTGTGGGATGCTTTGTCCCTTAGAAAAACAAAAGATTTCAGCAGGGCATGACTCCACAGTTTCCTTGGAGTCTCTCCTTTTGGGAAAGTTTTATTTTCTGTTTTAGGAGGAGCAGGAGGGGGTTTTTTCCCTCCCCTTTTAAAAAACCTTTGTTATTAGCTAGAGAGCTTTTCCCTGAATTCAGATAGCAGATTGTCGGATAGTTGAATTCACGAGAGTATAGCACAGAGACCCCCTGCTTCCCTGTGGTTTCAGATCCTGACGGTGTGGGATTTCCAAAGCCCGTGCTTTGCCAGTGCCGCAATGTTGGTGATCCTTCAGTGCATTGGGACCGTGTGCAGTATTTTCCTTGACAGGTTGCAAAGCTCATAAAATGAGCTTGTAGAAGCTCATTTAAAGGTCATGGAAGATGCTCATGAAAATCTGGCCATCCTGGGACTTGTAGATTGGACCACATTGCCTTGAGACAATGCAGCTTGTTAATAACCTTTAGTCATGTGTTGGGTATTAATATCATTTGAGGTTGTGCATGTGTGTTAATCATGCTCTGATGTGGGAAAGTATTCCTCTGCACTTCGAAAGATGTTTACTAATGTCACCAAAATAGTAAAGGTGATGGGTCTCCTTGTGAAGGAGGAACTGTGACTGGTGTGCCACTAGGAATTAAAAGGTCAAGATAATTTTACATTTCAGTCACATTGGATGCTAAGTGTAATGATAAGGACGTTTTCTGAAAGACACTTTAGGTGGCATAAACTCCAGTGAAGGATGTTAGAGTCGCATTAATAATAATTATTTAGAAGTGTCACAAATTCATCTTAAGCAGCCCCTATTAGACATAATCTCAGAATGAAATTTAAAGTAGAAGGTAATTTCTAAATGCAGTTAAAAACTTGTCAGGGTGAAGAAGCAGCCACTTTCTGTGTCTGTTTGATTGTAAGCACTGTAACGAAGCGGCTCAGCCTGGCATTTTCCTGCCTGCAGCTTGAGCATGGGCAATCCTAGCGCACCATCTGATGCCATTGCATTTCTAACGCATTAAGCTGTTGTTCTTGGAGGAAAAATACCTCTTTTTTTTTTTTTTTTTTTTCTTTTAAGGACTTTTTAAAAATAAGTCCCTGAAGTATCAGTGGCCCTTATTTCAGACGTAATTGTTTCAAGATGTGATCCCTTCAGAAAACGATTGAGTTGGCATGTTTGCAACTTTTCTTTATCCTTACATGCCAGTTGCTTGAGGGATAGTAACTGGAGCATGTAGCCCTCCTTCCAGCGTGCCTTCCCAAGGCTGCATATTTCTGGACTCCTCCTTTCCTTTGGCCTGCTTATGTTTTACATTATTAAGGAACTTGATATGTGCAAGAAGTGCCTCAACAACAGCCTCAGGGTTTCTTTTGGTTTAGACCAAACCCATTATACTTTGCTGTTTATGCATCCCCATCTACCACTTCTGTGACCCCAGTCTACTGGCCTGGGCAGCTCCTGTAATCAGGGCATGGATGGACTTTTTAATTGTGACCATTCTAACTCCAGATTTGAATTTCTGTGTCCTCTAATCTGGTTCTCCCACCTGGATTTCTAAGAGCCATTTGCCTCATTTCACATTAACAATATTTGGGAGGCAGCATTAAGGGGGAGACCTTTGATGGGTCTAAGATAATTATTGTATGCTAGCATCCATGGTTTTATCTTGACATTTCCCACAAGCAGGCCATTTAACAGCAGATCTGCGAGCGGTTTGCCTTGCCTTGTTGCAAGGCTCAGCTTCTCAAAGGAAGTGATGGGTGCTCAGCAGAGAAGGCTGATTTTAACTCTGTATTATTGGACTTGATGCCCCTTAAACCCTCAGTGCCAGTGACTGTGCTGATACCGTGTCTTGGTGCACATACAGCCTGTGACCTGCAGTGACTGTGCCTATCAGCTCTCCACGAGGCTCAGTGAGGTCCCTGTAGGACCATCCCTTTGCCAGCGTGTTTCCGTGGTTCAGGATGCCCTTAGGCAAGCTGTGGTGGACCTTCACAAATGTCTCCCCAGCTGTGGTTGACAGCGACACAGAGCTGGGATAGGGGCCTCGCAGCTACTGGTTTTGGTTACAAGTGTCAGGATAGGGCTGCCTGGGGGCCTGAGTTTCAGCTTGGGGGCTGGGCATGTCCCATCACCCAACACATCATGAAGCCAGTGATTTAGATTTTTAAAGAAAATAATTTTGGGAAAGGACAGAAGTCTATAAAACAAAACTAAAATTAACTGTGGGTGGAATGTATGCACAGGAGAAAGGTTGCATTTACCCTCTTTTATAAGGATATTAAAAAAAACAACAACCTCAAAGCATTGACTTAGCATAGAAAAAATGGAGCCAATATGTCCTAAGTTTGGATACTGATGTCTGGTGGGATTCTTGCTTTGTGTGTGTTTTGGTAAATATTGGAAGAGTTCTAGGGTTGTGTAGTTCTATGCATTTTATGGCACATTTAAATGTCTATAACATAAATAGCTTTACCATCAGAAGGCATAAATGTCAGCCTATTGACACGTTTATAAAGACACAAATGGAATGTAGCCTGGCAGACTGATGCTGGTTTTGAGATTTAATGGTACATCTGTATCATTTATCCCAGTGGGAAATAACACAGGATGTTGCCTTGTAATCTTTTACTACTATATAATAAAATGTAACCATAATAAATGGTGTATAAGCAAGTAATGCAGCAGATTCTGGATTTTGTCCAGTGTGTCTTTACCACTTCTCTTAGGTTAGGTTTGCCCTTCCCACATTAGGCAACATATGATTTTGACTGGTTACAAATTGAAGGTGGATCTCTTTAATGTGTTATGCATGTATCTGTAAGAGAAAGAGATCTTCCTGTCCCAAATGCATCCCACCTTTTAGTTAGCTGGTGTTAGCAGTGTACTACTGGTTCATTCCTCCTTAACTCGCATCCTAAGTCGAACTGTCCTTGAAAGGATCTGTTCTGCATTTCTGCACTTCAAGAATGTCTTTGCAGGTTGATTGCTTTCCCAAATGTCTTTAGTCTGATACCGTGTTATGTGAAGGTAGCTTTTTGATAAAACCTCAAGAAAAACCTTATCAGACTCATGCAAATTGAGAGCGGGGATTTGGTGTGTTTATGTTGGTTGAATTTAACTCTGCACACATTCCCTGTGCAATGCTAATGGGACATCCTGCATACCGTTCAGCAGGCTTTGGAGGTGCTGTGTCCTGCCCAGTGCTGGTCCTTCCCTAGCTGCAGTGCCTGGGCTGTCGCATTGCTGCAGGCTGTGATTTTTTTATTAAAGCCATGAGAAGTCTGTAAAAGGGCTCGGCATCCATTTAGGCACTTCTGCAGGGGCCCAGGAATGCAGAAGGGCTCTCTGGGTGCTTTCTAACATCTGGTCCGTCATGTTCCAAGTGAAGAAAAATAAGAAAACATTATTCTGTGTGTGAGTGCTGCACATTTGTAAAAAGACAATTATCATAGAAATGAGGGAGGCTTTTGATTCATCAAGTAGATTCAACAGACTGTGTCATTTCCTTGATTTTCGTTTTAATTAGGATTAATCAGTTTTATCTTCTAAGGTCTTTGCAGGGAATTTACAAGAAACAGAAGACTTTGGTCAGTGGTGTGCCGGTGTAATAGCCCCTACTTGAAGAAATCCAGCTGTGGCATGCCTAGCCAGGATTAGATTTGGCAGGACTCCAGGCTCCCTCCTCCTCTTGCATTAAATGTCTTGCTGCTGCAGGAAACCCTCTGGGTCTTCCAGTACCAGGGCCTGGGCTTCACATCATTGCCTGGTTGCTTGCTTCTAAAACCACCCACTTGGGACCGGTATTTTGCTTGAACTCCCCCCCCTACCCCCCAGGGATGCCAGCTTGAAATAATGGCTGCTTTCTGCTCCAAAGACAGACACAAAAAGTCTCGCTTAACCCCAGCAGCTGTTGGTCCTGACAGCTGGGAGCTAGAGCTGGTTGAGACAAAATGAAGCTGACCTTTTTCTCCTCAAACTCCATATATTTCACAGAAGCGTATGGATTTGGATGGAGCTTCAGAGATTCTGTTTGATATGTTAGAAGTGGAAAATGAGGGAAGGGAGCCAGGTAGTTATATAGGAAGGAGTGAGGCATCCCAACGGCCTCGTAGGGGACGCGGTCAGGTTTAAGTGCGTGTTCTGCGTGATGCAGAGCAGAAGCATGGCTCCAGCATGCCTTAGGTGAGTGTTGCTGTCTTAGCATTGGTCTATGTGCTGTTTTTCTTCTTTTTCTTTCTATTTCTTGCACCTTTTTTGAAGTTGCATTCTCATCTCACTGAGGAAAAAAAAAATCTTCGAAAACCAAATGAATCCTCCTGGTTTAGTTGCTAGATGTATTTATGAGCAGACAAATTTCATCTTGGAAATTAGAGTAATTTGCAAACATGATGAGCATTTTATTATGATTGTTTTTCTCTACCTAAAATAGATGTCTTGCTATGAAAACTTACACAGAACTTATAGGTGAAAATTCAGCTTATTTGTTTCCTTAGTGGAAAGGATATGATTGCTCCAGAATATATGAAATGTAAATGTTTTCCTGTTAATTGTAGAACAAAATTTCATCCATGTGTGCCCTACAACAGTGAAGTATCAAGGGTAGGCTTTAAGCTTCTTGTACAGTCAAATAACAGATTTGAAAGCCATTAGGCATATGAGCAAGAATAAAATTGGGACCGAAGACAAAGAATGCTGAGGGGAGAATCCTACTGAAAGCCCACAAAACATTTTCAAGCTTACAGAGATGGCCTGCTCTGTTCCTGTTACACAGAAGTGTTAAAATGAGAGCAGGCAACCCCTCTCCCCCAAAATCATTAATCTGTTATGTCTGCAATGTATTTAGACTGAATCCTTTCCCAGATGCTGCGGATCTGTTGGTTCCAGGAGAAATCAGTGGGATTTTACCGTTTGGTTTGAGGAAGAGAGGACTGGACTTTCTCCTGATGTCTTTGGCAGGAAGAAGCGAGGAGCATGCCTGTCTGCTTTCTTTAAATATTGTGTCTTTTTAAGCTTTTTTGCCAGATAGCCTAATTTGTGTTACTGCAATATACCATGCTGGAAAATTACAGAGGTTAATGTACATCTCTGTGATACACGACTGTAATGGTAGACTCTAATGTTTTTTAAATGGTAAACCAAAGGCATTCATAATACGAGTTACAGTGAATTGCCTGCAATCCTTGCCAGAATTAGTTAGCATTGCTTTTAATATTTTATGCACTGAAATTGTTTGCAGAGACTAAAGTCTTCGCTCACTTTGCACACTCGTGCTTTGTTCTTTTCCTATACAAAGCACAACAGAAGTACTGTCTTGCTGATAAATTGTATGGCAGGAAGTTTTATTAAATTCCAGTTATACTGCCTTGGAAAGATTTTTCTAGTAATCAGTGAAAACTATATCAGATTTATGGTGTCATAACTGGGCCGGGTAGTTAGAAATCTAACCTTTTGTAATATCCTTAGTTGCATATTAATATTTTTAAATATCTGAAACACATATGAAAGATGTAGGGAGGTTTTGACTTTAAATGTTACTGTAGAGGTTTGACTGTACATAATCCCATTAAAATGGAAGAGTACAAGATAAAATGATCCATTTGCAATTATAATTATGCATATCGAGATTGACCATTCTTTAAAAAATTGGAAGCGCAAGGTGGAGAAGGGCGCTTGAGCAATCACTCTTTCTTGAAAGCATTGATGGAAGAACAAAAAAAAATTGTGGGGAATCGATTTGTCAGTAATGTGCACAAAAAAGTATGGGAAGCATTTCTTCTGAAGGTGAAGGGAAGGTAACTCTTCTGCTGTCATGGTTAGCTTTGCTTGGAGAGAGCCACCAAGAAAGTACATGATCAAACACAGAACAAGCAAGTAACTCTATGAACTATGCCATCTGTTCTTGGTACTTGATAAATGAAGTGTATTAGTTGATCAGCTTGGTATCGAAGAGTCAGCACGGCCCCATGGGTGCTCCACAGAGGAGGTGGGTTTTGTTCTAGCTCTGTCGGTGGCCTGTTTGGTCTTGAGCAACTATTTTTTGTCTCTGTGCCTTTCTGCTGTTCCTTGATTGCCTTGTCTTTTTGGAGAATGAACTCTTCAGGAGAGAGATTTCTGTGTTCTGTACACAATGAAGTTTGAGCCTAGCTGAAGCCTCTAGGGGCATCTCTAACACAAATTATAATTGTTAGCTTTAATCACTTTCATCAGAAGAGCTTGGTAATGGAGGATGGCAGTGTGCGGGATTTGGAGAGATCAGTAGGGTGCATGTTAATTAAGTCACTGTAGGTGAAAGTTGCTGATTTGGTTTCATGGGGCTGCTGCAGAGACGCTAACACCCGGGAGTTATGCTGTGCTGCTCCATGTGGCTTTTCACCTCCAGAAGCATGATGTCGGGTGCTTGCTCCTCTACTTGAACAGAGCCAGAAATGAGGTGCATTTTAGGAAACAAGGCTTTTTCACAAGCGTTCTGCTGGTTGCCTAGATCTTTGTATGGTTTTTTGTGAGTCCCTCTGCTGTGAGCATTGATGACTGAAGTCAGACTGCTTGGCGTTTCATGGTGAAGACAGCTGCTTGAGGGTGAGCCATCCCGTCTTGGTGGAGTCTCCTCCCAGTCTTTGCTGTTGCTGAACAGAAAGTGTTTATTGTCGCTCTCCCTAATAGCAGCTTCTGTTTTCGTATGGAGGTGCGGCAGCACACTGGTTTGCAGATTAATTGCCCTTCTTCTGGCATCTAGTGATGCAGGGCAGTATGCCCTCGTCCTCTTTGGGCAGATGCATTATTCACCACAGCAGAGGATTTAGAAATATTTAGCTGTAAAAATGCCAACAGTCAGGTTAGTAAGAGCAGGCTGTGTTCAAGTACCTACATTATCCATTTAGCAGTAATCATCTCTGCAGGTAGAGCTCCAGGGTAGCCTGGGATAGAGCAAGGGAGAGAAGGTGATTTCCTCTCCTCATTAGCACCTCAAGTGAAACCTCTTGCCAAATTGTCCAGACAGAGTACAACTGGGGAAGAACTGGGGAAGAAATGTCAAGTGCTTTCTGAGAGTTTTAGGGGGGGAGCAGGTTTGTCCAGTGGTGTGGAAAGCAGCAAAAGAAAATAAACCCAAGCTTCTCTTTCGTATGGGAACAGGTACTGTACTGCTGTGAGTATTAACAGTAGTCAGATGTAAAGCAACGTCTCTTTCTTTAGTGTGTTTGTTCTCTCTTTTTAGGGCTAATACCAAATCCCTGTAGTTAGTTCACCCACTGCCAGTGAGAACAGACTCTCTAGCAAGTCTTCTGCAAGATCTTTGCTGTGCAGGAATCCCTGTTTTGTTCCCTTTTTATTTCAATAAGAACAAGTATTCCCCAAACTGCAGTTGAAATCTGCATAGAAAAAACATATGGTACAGGCCAACTCAAGGTCATACATTTGGCATTTGGGGATGGAAGGCAAGAAAGATTTACCAGTCCATACACTCCCATTACGATAAAATAAAGGTGAGCTGGGAGGAGAGCATGTGCTGAATCCGAAGACTACACAGAAGTGCCATAAAGCACTGTATGTTGTGCTGTCTCTAGCCCTTTATGCTCCAAGCAGAAGTGAAATCTGAGGTGTCATAAATGAAACAAAGATCTTGTTTTAATTTCATTTTAAAAGCCACTGCAAGGTAATGGGAGAAGAAACAACTTCTTCAGATTGGGCAAGCCACCATTTCTCTGCTCTATACTGCTGCCATCAAATCAGTTATTTTCCAAAAGCTGCTTGGAACCGGTTGGAAGTTTTGCTATAAAACACAAGTGAAGTAGTCTAAACAAATGGCATTTTTCCTGGAAATAAAATACACTGATGCCCTCATGAGGTGTTGCCTGGCCTACTCTGCATTTGTGTTTTTTCCTACTGAAACTGTATCTGTTAGATGAAAATCTAGCGCTGGAAACAGGTAACATCTGGAGACGTTTTCATTTGTACAGTGAGAAATAATAGCTGGTCTTACCCTGAGTTTGCCTGTAAACTTCTTAGATGATCCAAAACCTGTTTATTGCTTACAGAAGCAACTTTGATGACAGGTGACCTGGAACAGTTCTCTTTTTCTTCCAGTGCATCCATACTAGCCTGGTATAGAGAAATCACTCAAAAAGTGGCGTGCATGATGTTGGACTCTCAGGCCTTGTTTTAAGTTTTAATTTACTTGTCTAACTTCCAAGGTTACTGAACACAAGTGATTACTCCTTTAGTACATAAATAAGATGAATTATGTGTTGGGGATCAGTGCCTCAGCCTCCTTCTTTTCATGCTCTCGAAGGAGTACCTGCCGAGGAGTGCATAGAGCTGGGGTGAAATTGTCCTTTTTTTTTTTTTTTTTTTTTTTTTGGCATCAGAGATTAAAGCAGGACAGTTGTGGGTCAGCTGAGCTGTGAAACTGGAGCCCTAGGACCTTTTTAGTCTGTAAAGTTTTTAAGGTAGAAGATGGTCGAGGGTGTGGGACCATGGCCGCAGGGGGAAAGCTGTGCTGCAGTGCCTGTTGGGAAAGGCTTAGGGACCTGCTGCTGCAGTCAGACCTAATGGTTTTTCATTTTAATAAATTTCTTCCAAATGCAGTGACTTGTATTCTCCCCTACAGGTTGCGGAAAACAAGGTGGGCTTGTACTTAATGTTGGAAGCAAATTGATGCAGGAGGATTCCTTGCTATTTCCCTTGTGTCTGTTTTTTTTTTTTAATTTTAATTTCTAATTTTTTAATTGAGGCAGGATGGGGGTCCCAGGGTCCTGTGCCATCCAGCTTGACTCTGGCAAAACTGATTCCCACTGAAGTGTCATATGTAGCAATCTCAATTGTCAGGATCAATTTTTCATATGTAATTAATCCTAATAAAACCAACACTTCCAGGAGGCTGACCTGGATCCATGCATTTCATGCTTTTGTCATTTAATGTTACATTTAGCATCTAACAGTATAGGTAGAAGAAAATACCGAAGATGTAAGGAGATGGAGGAAATCTAAGATATAACTGTTGAGTAACAGGAATTAGCATCCTTACAGTCATAATTCCTTTTACTTTCTTTACAAACTAGATATTTATCTATTATTGTGGTGCAGCAACCTCTCAAAATCTCTGATAAGTTCTCTAGTATAGCAATAGTTTATCCAGGGCACATGGGAGTCTGCTATGGTGAAGACATACTTGCGTACCTGCACATGTGTTCGATAACTACTTGTGTATCTAAAGCTCTTTTTTATAATTGGCAGTAATAGCTTCCACTGATTTTTCATCCAGCCGTTGTTTATGTGCTAGTACTGTTTTCCCATACCGAGATGTGCTTGATAAAGATTTAAAATTCTTACAGGCTTTTTAAAATGAGATCTGTTGACCAAAACCAGTTGTTCATTGCTGTATCCCCTGGTACGCGTACAGCAGAACGTTCGTGAGCACCTATCGTGAGCACCTAATAAGTCCTCAAAGGCAAGTATAAATGTTTTCTAATTTTTTTCTTTTTCTCTTTGTTTCCAGAAATGCTGGATTTGGTACTCTGCAAAAAATAGTGTGTGGATTTTTACCAGCTGAAGAACAAGAAAAGGTAATTACTGGACCATATAGTCTAGTCTCATTTGTTAGCTGTGCTGAAATATTAAACTGCTCAACCTGATCACGTTGCGTGAGCCTACAGCACCATCACCGAGTATGGGCTTTATGTATTTTCAGTTACGCAGGCACGGTTGTTTCTTGAGAATACTCCTTTATGGAAAGGGAGCAGGGGAACAAAAGCAGCAGAGCATGAAAATGCTGAAGCAAAATGGTAGGGAAGAGCACACCATGAATTTTTCTAGTGCATATACGAGGGAAAAAAACAAATCAGGGTTTATACGTGCCAACAGAAAAGGCTGTGGACTTGTCTATATTTGCAAGACCGCCTAGCGCAGCCTTGCAGCCCAGTGGGCAGGTATTGAAGGAGGCTTGGTGTTACAGCAGCCTCCTCATGTTTCGGTGACCAAGTAACTTGTGGGGTGGTGCACCCTGCTTCAAAGGTCATGAGCTCCTCTGCTGCCTGTGAGTCTGCCTCTTGCAATCAAGTTTCTTGATCCTCTTGGGTCGTGACATTTTGCTTGGGCAATGCAGCTCAGCAGGACTGTGGCTCAGTTGCTGGTGTTAAACAAAATGCTGTTCATGAAACTTTTATGAGTCGCTTTGCCAGGGGCTGCATCTTGAAAGACTAGGCTCCGAAAAGCAGCGAGGAAAGCTGTGCTGTTCTGTACCACTGCCATCTCCTGTATTTTCTTCTACCTTCTTTCCAAGGCTGAGGGGCAACGACCCCTGTGAGACCTTGTGTGGTTATGGCCTTTGTTCCTTTCTGGAGACAAGTGATTTAGAAGTTGGGCAAGGAGGGCATGGCCACGATGAAGAGTGGCAGTCCTGCTTCAGCTGGTACATCCTTCCATCCGTACAGTGATCCAGAGGAGGGATCAGGACCCTACATCTGCCTTAAAGGATGTGCATGGCTTCCTGATTACTGTGGATAACCTAGAGGAATCCACACAAACTGAGCCTTTCAGTTAGTTTTTGTAGTAACTAATATAGTAACTTCAAAGTGAGAAGAGATGTACGTAGACGCCACAGTATGGAGAACAAGGGGAAATCACATGAAGTGAAGGTCTGTATATTTGAGTATAGCAAAGCAAGCATAGTGAGATTTTAAAACGCATATGCAAAGAGATACAGATAGAGATGTTGCAGGGGTCAGGACAGCTTCTGTATGAACACGTAATGTTCTTAGGAGACACTTAATTTCATCGCTTGGGTTTGAAAAGTGCATGTGAGTGACATCTTGTGTTCACTGCAGCTGCAGTGCCATGCTGCTGATGATTAGCGTGTGTATTTCGGAGGCAGTATGTAAGCCAAAATGACAACTGCAAACAAATCGTAGGGTGGACCAATGGTGCCTTGTTCATGTATCAGCATTACAATTTGCTGGAAGCCCGTCTTCCCACCCTACAAGTGGAAGGGCCATCTCATTTCTCAGGAAGGATGTGGAAACATATTGAAAGGGCTTGAATTTGCAACTTGCTTTGATCCTTTTGTATTTTTTTGTGGTGGACTCTGCATGCATCAATTTAATGTGGAATTCTGACAGGAATAATAGCAGACAGAGGGAAAAGCTCTAGGAGCAAATAAATGCTTGAACAAAATGCAGTGAGTGTTTAGAGAACCACGCTGTCCTGTAGTTTGCACTCAGTGTTTTGCATTACCTTCCATGTGCTAATGAATGGGATTTGTTATGTTGGGTACTTCCATTAGGATTTAGGCTGTCATTTAAAACTCTGTAAAGCCTTATGTCACCATCGCCAGCACATTTCTCTGCCCTGAGACTGTCATGTTCAGGCACTTAACACATACAGGAGATGTAGGATAACTTTACTGGGGACTCAAACAATTAATTGCTTTGAGTATAAGTCGGTTTATCCGTGTCGAAAAGAAAGATTGAAAAACCTGATTTCTTTAAAATCACAAATTTCCCAAGGGGAATAATGGAAAGGTAGTTTATAGCTTTCTCCCCCTCAGTATCCTGCAGTTTACAGTAGGAAGTGATGTGTTTGCAAAGAGAAAGACTGTGCTGCACTGTTGAATTTCACTAGTATTTCGCTGCTTTTTTATAAGGAGGTGAAGTGTTAGTTTTAAGTTACCTGTGAAATTTAAAATTATCTCCACAGGTTCAATTGTTCATGTTTATTTATGCTTTTGATACAGTTGTAAAGCATTTTTTTTTTAATCGGTATTCCTTTTTGCAAGTAAGAAACTAAAAATAACTCCCAGATTCATCATGGCCAACTGGTTTCCAAAGTCTTTGAATGAAACTACCCGTGCTTTAATGCAATGTGGCTCAAACAGGGATTTCTTAAAAGCCATAGCTAAACATAAGCAGTATTGTAAGTAGGTAAGGGTATGTATGTAGCGAAGAAGTGGCCCCTCATGTAGTTACGTTTGATCAATGTGTCATTTTAATCAGCTTCTCCTGTTCTCTGAGGTCAAGTGGTTGCATGCAAGCTTTTTTCAGCCTGCAAAAGGGATACCACAGAGTCATTCAGCTCTGTCAGCTGTAAGAGGAGGACAACCTCACGGAGCTCTATAATTCCTCCAGACTTCAGCACTGGCCTTTCATTTGGTACCATGTGGCACTAGGTTGCACTACCTGGGCTAGAGACCTGTCAGATGTATTTCATTGTATTGAAGAGATACTAGCTGCTCCGCGTGTGAGCCATCCCCAGGAAAGGTTTTGCCCCATCTTATGAGAGAGGTGACCTTGATGCGGGTGATCACCACCATGAAATGGGGGATTTTTTTCAGGTGGAGTGGATTTCATGCTGTGCTGCTGTTAGTATCAGTGAGTGGGGTCCGAAGCTTCAGAAAACGAGACTGTACTTTAATTCCCTGCATGGCCAGGCCGAAAAAAGAGAGCCCAAGGCTCAAGGGCATGAGAAGCGCTCTTTTCTTTTGTTCTTGGTGCCTTTTTTTTCCTTTTTTTGAACCAGCTGGCCATGACATTAAGTTTTCTAATTAATTTAGAAACCACAGGCAGTTGAGGAGAGTGAGCAATGCAATAACTGGGCCATGGGGCAGAGTAAAAGCACATCAATTATTCAGGCAGTTGCTGCTGCTTATTTCCTTCCCAGAGCTGGGCTGACTGTCAGTGTGTGTCAGCGATGCTGCTAATGCCCTTCAGAATTTACATGCATAAACAGTGGCCTTTTTAAATCTGCATGAGGATAACTTTAGCATTTCCAACGATAGCTGCCAGCAGCATACTCCGTCTGGTGAGTGTTGGGGACTCCGACTGGTATTTTGGGTGTCTAGTTCAAAACCAGGATCTTGGCAGGCGTATCCACCGGAAGCCTCTGCCATGGAGAAGTTGCTCCTCAAAGAGGCTGAGGGGCAGTCTGAGCCATGGGAAGAAAGAAACAGTTCTGCTTTAAAATGCAGATGGTGTCTGAGAGTGTTCTCAGAGTAAGTAAAGACCAGCATCTCTTATAATGCATCATCCTGTCCTGCTATTTCCATGATGTCTCCAAAGCACATGGTGCAAGGATGCCAGAGATGCCACTGGGGCTGGAGCCACTGCAGTTGCTCTACTGGGATGAGAGGCAGGAAGCATCCTCCTCCTCGCTGCGTGGCTGTTTGATGTCCTGGGCTTTGGCTTAGCAGTGGGAAAGTTTGAAAATGAGGAGTCTTTTCTCACTCCAAACAACTAGATTGATGGGAATGCAGTCATTATTTTACATGGGTGCACCACAAAGTCTCTGTCAGGGATGCCACAGCGAGCAACACTGATTTCTACATTAAGCCATCAAGCGAACTGAAAACTGGGGAACCTGTTGGATTTTTCTGCTGTGAACTACAAGCAGAGCACAAAGCTTTATTTTCCTGGCTGGTCAGCATGGTTATCCCTACTGCTGGAGGCAACCACCTTGCTTTTTAAAAAGTGAACTAATTTGTGAAGGTGACAAAATAAAATGAGCCTTGCTAATTATGCGTTGTGACGGCAAAATGACCAGCTTCGGTTTGGAAAACACTGGCTGTAATTAACAGTGAAAGGCTTTCTTCTCTGATCTGTGTAGCCGTTTATGAATCACTTCTCCCCGCAGAAACTTTTAAATCTGTCTCACTGGGGAGCCTCAGGAGGAACAGGTAAAATGGATTTGCTTTAATAGCTGCGGCTGTAACTTAAACACTTGAAATGATATTAAGAATCTTTCTCCATTAGCATTTCACGTTCGTTGATCCTCATGATATACCAGGCGAGGCTAAGGCAGGATCAGCGTTCATTAAATGGAAGAAACTAAACTCCGTAGACAAATGCTTTGGCTAAATGGGGCCTTCATTGCACTGAGAACAAGAATGCAATTAGCTCAAATGTTTGTTTACAAAATCTAATTCCTGGGGAGTATCTTCTCAGATTGCCGCTTACATCTCTTGGGCTGGTTTTGTTGCCAAGGCTTGCAGATTGACGGATTTTGCAAAGCTCCGTTGTAGCACATATATAATGGATGGGTCAAACTTTGCGTGGTAAGGCTGAATCCTGCTGAAGAGGTGGGGCTAAGCTGCAGGCGTGCCGGAGTGTGTTTGTGCATTTCCCCCGTCTATTTACGGTTTACAGTTAGGTGCAATTGATAATAACTGTTAGATGTTCCACATATTAAATGGTGTAGGCTGAAGAGAAGCTGGAAAGGGTGCAGTGCTGTGTTGTTAATTGCTACCCTCCTGTCTCCCACCGGGAGCCTAAACCAGGGAAATCACAAATGGGTTCCAGCTGGGTGAAGATGCATCTCTCCCAGGGTACCCGCATGAGGAGCCGTGTCCTCCTGGTTAGCTGAGAAACGTGGACATCCTCAGAAAATTATTTTGCCCGTCTGTGATATGAGTCGTGCTCTGGAAATGCTGCTTCTCCTTAGGTTTAGAAGGAGCTGACAGGACATGGCTGCGATCCGGGTATTAGGGTTGGGTGTTACTTTTTCCAGTTGAGGATTTTTTCGGTGGTTTTGTTTGTTGGAGGTTTTTTGTGTCTTTGTTTTTTTGTTGTTTTTAAATCAAGGCCAGTTACATGGTTAAGAGGTTATATTTCGGTGAAGCAGTAGACAGGGAAAAAATATTGTAGGGAAATGTAAACATGGGTTGTAAGACCCAGATGAGAAAACTGGTCTTGACAAGAAGAAAATGGCTCACACCACTTTTAATTGGCTATGCACAAAGGGTGGGGGCTTGGGCACTTCTTTCTGTGCCTTGGCACAGGCGATGAAGTGCTGGTGGTGGAGTTTGGTTTTGTTGATGTGTAGGGTTTGCAGAGCTTGAAGGATCAGGTGTTTTGAGTGCGTGTTGATAACACCAAAATAGCGTGTATGAATTTTAAAGTGTGTAATAAAACATCGCTTTGCACACCAGGATATGGTGTGGCGGTATGTATTACCTCATTTTCTTCTTACTCTGTATGGTGGCTCTGCTTTCTTTGCAGCTACTTCTTGTGGCTTCCTTGCAAATGAATAGGATGTCTGGACTTACCCATCAGGTGACATTGGGCAAGCAAGCATTTCCTGGACGCATTTGCCTTGTGTGTCTGGTGACAAACATTAAACAGTTACCAGAATAATACAATTTCCTCCCCATTTGCGGAATACAGGATATTAATGGAATAGTCAATTTAATCTGTTTGGTGATGGCTTATAGTCGTGTTAAATGATGGGTAACAGGCTAATGAAGATCATCCTATTGATGGATAGGGGTTACAATTCACCAGCCCCACAGTACCTGAAATAAAACAAAACTGCTTTTGCCTAATGTGCAGAGTGATAGGTGATGCTCAGGTATGTTCATGGACTTTGTACC
Organism: Falco naumanni; assembly: GCF_017639655.2. Taxonomy (NCBI): domain Eukaryota; kingdom Metazoa; phylum Chordata; class Aves; order Falconiformes; family Falconidae; genus Falco; species Falco naumanni. Next base: position 64,250,773 of record NC_054054.1, read on the forward strand.
GAGAAGGGCTGCAAAACAAGGGGGCAAGCTCTGGACCGCTGTGGGAGGTCAGGATGGGATGGTACTGCTGCAGAGGCTCCTTACCTGGTTGCAAGATTATCTTTACAAACCTTACCTGGTTTGTAAAGTCTCAAATTCTTTCAGGTGTCTTAGCAGTGACTTGTTAACAAACAGGTTGCAGTGGTTTGGGTCTTGCTGCCTCCTCCTGCGGAAGTGGTGCTCCCTGGCAGTGCTGCTCCTTCAGACAGTAAAAGGGGAATGGCAGGATCTGATGCAGGGGCTTGCTCCTTTAGGGGGGCTGCTCAGGGGTTCCCTTGGGATTTGATGCTAACATAGCATTTAAAACACTGCTTTTTCAGTGTCAACACTGGAAATGACAAATGCTTGCCTTAATTTGAGAGAAGTGTGCCTATATTGCATGCTCATATATGCCTGAGAATCTATTCTCAAGACAATAAATGGGCCTATCTTCTATGAAAGCTGATTTCACTATTAGAAGAAGATCCTGCTAACTTAGTAAGATACGTTTATTTGTGTCTTAAGAGGATTTTTTGCTGAGGTGAAAGAAATCCTGAACGTTGCCAAATTTTATTGGAAATGTATTGTTCTTCCCTGTCCCTTCTTCTCTCCCCATGTCAAAACTGTTCTGGAAATTGAAATTATTTCATAAGAACGAGGCATGCCAATGTAAATGAAGTCCAGCAGCATTTGACTTGGCTGTAGAAAAAATTTGTTGTGCAGATGGCTTGAGACTGATTTTATTTATTTTTTTTTTTTTCTCTCCTGTGAGATAGTCAGTAGGAAGCAGTGTTGCTGACAGAGCCATGTATATTAAAGGTGTAGAAACCCCAGGGGAACAGAAAGCACCGTGGCATAGGTATCTGCCTTTGACACAGGTCTGCTGTGACTTCAGCAGCCACCTCAGGTGCTATCAAGACTTTGGGGCAGATCAAGAGTTTTATTGCCTGGGTGTACCTTGGGATGGAGGAGAGCATGTGGGGCTAGAATGGCTGCATCTACCCCTTCCCCAGCACCCACTTCTCGATATCCCATGATGCAGATCATCTTTATCTCCTCTGCACTTCCACAGACAGTTATTCTTCCACTGCTATTAGGAGCTGGACCTTGAGGTTTTGTACCAGCATGATTTGAATGAAGTCTAATTTAGACAAAAGTTTTAAGAGTTCTCTCCCTTCTCTCCCATGCAAAATAAATTGCAGAGTTTAAATGCACTGTGTCTGGCTTGGAGGCATTTCCCTGTGGTTTATTGCTTCGCTTTTATTGATGGGCCGTGTTTGCTCTCACACAAACTGATTAATTTGAACTCGATGATTTGTTTCACAGAAGTTGTTTGCTTACGGATGAAGGCCAAATTAAGGGAATTTTATGGGGTGGAAACTTTAGTTCCTACAGACTTCTTCAGATCTCGGTTCCACTCCCTGCAAAGTTCATAGAGACTTAGATAAAGTAGCCCTTGGCCAAGCTGGAAAGATGCAACCTGCCAAGTTAGCTGTAGGGAGAGCAGAAGGATACGTTAAATTACAGACAGATACATTAAATTACAGACAGCATTTGAAAATTTCAGAATGTCCTGCTGAAGCAAAGCGATGGACCTTTTAAGATGATCTGATTCTGATGCTTAATTTCCAAAAAATAAGAACAAAATTGAAACAATCAATCCAATTATATTAAAATAGGAAGATATGCAAAGTACAGCATTAGATATGTATTGTTTCACTATAAATACACCCCCAAGGAATCATTCTATTTTTAAGATGAACTTGGTATTATGGTAATGTGAAAGAAGTCTATAATTTATAATTCCAGTTGGAGGTGAAGAAATTTAATGTCAGCTTCTCTATTCATTACCCCAGCAGTCAAGACTAACAGGCTGTTCCTTCAGCCTTGCTGTCAATCATTTAGATAGACCACTTAGAGAATCAGTTAAAAAAATATAGATATCAAAAGTAAATGCAGCATAAGAAGTTCAACATACTATTTTTTTTAAAAAAAAAACAGGTCTGTAAGAGTACATTTAGTTCTGTGCTGCGCGAGCTTCATGACCAAAACTCTCCAACTATTACTTTGGTCTTTCTGGAGGTGCCATATGGACTAAGTTGAGAAGTGGTTCTTCAGTGTTTGCGTGATGGAAAAGAGCTGGTGACAGCTGACAGTCACTTCTTGAACCACTTAGAAAACACTCCCTGCCTGGCAGTTTTGTGTTGTGTTTTTTGTTTGTTTGGCTTTTTTTTTTTTAAAAAAAAAAAAAAAAAAGGAGGAGGTGAAAGAGAAAGTCCTATATTGGTATTTGGGTCTTGGTTGTGCAAAGCTGTTCATGGATGCTGAAAAAAAAAAAGTGCGTTTTGGCTGGGTTGAGATTGCCATTCATTTTAAGCATTAGTTTTTGGAGTTTTGAGCCTTAAGTTTCCCAGTGCAACACTTCTGTAGCACTGAATTTAGAGGGGACTGTTTCGTTTTGAGATGTAGGATATAATTGCATTGACCTCTGTTCTCCCAGTACTAAATATTCAGTGTGTTCCAAAAAAAATTCCACAGAACTGGAAAATCAGATTCCTTGTTGAGATGCATAAATATAGTCAGAGGTCTAGTAATTTTGTTTTAAAGAAGCCGCATACCTTTGGGGTAAGTTTATTATGACAAAATATACATGGTCAGACTTAAATATAGTTAACCTAATATGATTAGACTTATTTGGAGCAGAGGTAGGTCAACGCTAAGTGCTTCTGAAAATCTCATTCGAGCTCTCTAGAGGTTAAGGCTATGAGTGCAGTGCATCAGCCTAAGTTATGCTGAAGAGGTAGAAGGGAGATTTCTCAATGCAGAGAGCCTTCAGCTGAGAAGCAGGAGCACTAGAAGGGTGAGAAAGATCTGAAGCCAGATGGGGAAAAATCCAGCTTTGCCCAAGGCGTGAGGCTTGGAAGTTAACCTGCTTGGTTGGATCCATGACTCGCCCTGCTAGCAGCAGTTTGTGTCTGTGGGCAGACTCCCTTTTTTTCAGGTGGGTAGGGGCATCCCCTCCTCTTGTGTTTTGAGCAGTACTGCTGCACTGAGGGAGTACAGATGAAAAACTGGAGGTTGCCAGCCCCAGTTTTCTCTTTGGTTTCACCTCCTTTTTTTAAAAAAAAAAAACACAAAAACTTGTTGAAAAGACAGTGTCTTTGGATTTGTAATACTCACTGGAATCTCACAGCGTGGGAACTCATTTTTGGTGTAACGTTTACATTTCAATACTTAGAAGTCCAGTATTATTTTAGGCATTTGAGTGAGTAGTCTTGCTGTTGCACATGGGAAGAGACTTGAGGGCTCTCCTCTTGTGTCTGTGAAGAGCATGTGTGACTGATACAGTTAAGGCGTTGAAAACATAAGGTCTAGCAAGGCCATGGGAAGAGTACTGACACCCTTTGCATGCATAGCTTCCTATTGAAATAACTGGAGCTGTGTTTTTCTGAAGTGGGTCTGAGTTTGGCTCCTAGATCATGTGGCTGTGAGAAGAGAATTGGCCGCATCCAAGCCACACAGCGTCGGTCCCTTTGCAATCACTTAGGTGACTCGTTCGATCACCTCACCTTCAGATGCTCTTGCTCATCGCTAGTGCTTCATCCTGCACGCGTCCAGCCGGTGGAGGTGCTGTTCCCATCAGCCTGTGGTGTCCTGGCCTGGGATGCTTGCAGTCTGCTGGTGCCTCCCCGACTGTGCTCTCAGTGCCAGCTGCAAGCCCCCAGAGGAAGGCATTCTTGCCAGTCTCTGTAATATTTAGAGTCACATTGTCTCCCCTTATAACTATTGCAGTTTATTCAAGTGACAGCTGAATTCACCAACGAAACCTTCTTTTATAGAATTAGCAATTTTAAGAGCGATTCCTGCTATTTAAAAAAAAAATAAAAATCTAGCATAAGCAGTAAGTTTAGCTCTTAAACTTCAGAAGCTCGGTGCCTTTTGGAAAAACACACAGCTGCTTTACATGTAACGTGTGTGTGAGTTAAACCTCCTGGGTTACTTTCTGTGATCAATGGTTTATACAGGAACACGCACATCTCAGTAAGTGGATCTAAACATATTATGGCTTATCCTTTGAGACTGACTTTTGCATGTCCATATTACATGGTGCCTGCAAAGGACTGGAAAGACTTTGGCAGCATCTGTGTATCCCTGGGCTGGGCCTGGCACCTATATATAAGAAAAAAAACCCTGCAAATGCTCAAGGCAGAGGATAGGAAAGAAGCAGCACATTGAGTAAACAGATGGGGCGGGCCAACATTTAAGAGCAGGATGGTTATGGTAAGTGTGATGTGCAGAAGTCACAGTACATCAGCTGGCTAATCAGTGCCGAATGATTTGTAGGCATCTCAGCAGAGGTGAGTTTTAAGGAGGTTTGAAGGAGAACAGTGTCATGGCTCTGCAGATTTTTACTCTTCACCTGCATAAAGAGGGACTCTGGGAAAAGCATGAAGGTTATTACTTGAGTGCTGCTTTTCTACATATTTTTATATATTCTTCTTTTTCTATAATCTTTTTCTTTGTATTTTTTTCTGTCTTTTTTAAAATTCTTTTTTCTTCACATTCTCTACAGAGTCTCTCTAATGAGACAGGGTGATTGTGGGCCCAGATGCTGTGCAGCAAATGCCATTTTTTAAACCAGCTGAGAATCTGGCCTGATATTTAGCCGTCGCTTAGTACTTTCATCTTCAAAGTACTGTGCAAACATTAATTAATTCTGCTGGGGAGTGCACAAGAAAGTGCTGCTGGAATAGTTATGCAGACTGCAAAGGCAGGAGAGGTGGCAAGGACGGTGTTGCTGGGCTTGGGAGGTCTATACTTAATTACATGATTTGGCAAAGAGCTGCACAACGAGCGCTTTCATGAGAGAAAAAGCTCCTTTGGGTGCATGTTTTTCCCTCACTGAGTGGGTGCTTGGTGTTTCCACAGAAAAGGGTATCTCCCTGCTGCTGCTGCCCTGCTTAGGGAGATGCGTGACCTGGGATTTCTGTGCCCACAGCCACCCCTTCAGATGGGTTCAAGCCTGCAGAGACAGTAACCTCAATAGCCAGGCAAATGCTTTGTGAATGCTTGGTGCTGAGGCAAAGAGAGGTTGTGCAGATGTCAGGGCTGCAATTGCGTGCTTTTCACTTAAAAAATGTATAAACTGCTTGTGGCACATGCGGATTTGGAGAGGCACAGTGCTCTGCTCCATGCTTGCATCTCTTTGCATATGCAAAACCATTTTGCCCATGCAGACTTTGGCTTTGGCAGGAGTGAAGAAGCTCAGTGGAACTGCAAAAAGTTGCACCATGAGAACGCCTTTCATCTGTTCTTAAGGATAGCATCAGCAACCTTTGGCATGGGCTGCAGTAACCTACACTGGAGAGGATGAGTAGTGTTCGTACGTCCCCTGCTCTTCACAGGTGGGACAGCACAGCCAAGGAGCAGCAGTAGCAGCATTTCAAGCTATTGCTGTCACTGATGTCTTCTAGCTGCGCACCTAATTCCGTCTGGCATGAGGCGATCGACACTGCCCATGCTTTGAGACTTGCCTGGAGTACCGCTTTTGAGCAAAGATGCAACTCCACAATATTTTAACACTAAATCCACTCAACTAGTCATTATATTATTAAAAGGAGTTTTTACATGATCATGCCTACTGATGTGGAATTATTAACAGTGAACCACGCAAGCTTTATTTGACTTGACTAATGCTGTATCAGTCAATTCCAGATTGAAGCAGGCATTGAGGAGCGAGGAGGTATGCCATTTTGTTGGTATTATGAGGGTAAGATGGAGTGGGAACGCTGAGGGGACCAAACGGGAAGGCAGAGGGATGCCTGATGCCAGAATATAACACAACTGTAAAGAGATTTTGCTCCTTGAACGTCTGTCAGGGATTGGACGTGAATCTGTGCTTTGGTCTGAAAGCTGGAGGCGAGGCATGTCTTCATACTGAGCAGAAACAGGTCTTTGAACAAAAGACAGATTCAGGTTGACAGTATGGGAGCTGGGTTTTGGCTTGACACCTCTCACAGATGAGGAGGGGGTGGGAAACTTTAAACTTCTCACACAACTCATTTAATAGCACTTAACGCAATGGCAACTCTCAGAAGTTCTGCAAATGCATGTGGGGAAGTATATATTTCTTTTACTTTTGGTGAAACAAGTAGATAAAATGTTCCTGGCTGCAGGTTTGCGTTCATTGAGATCTGTAGCTACCTACTGACAGTTACCTGAATTTATTTTTCAAGTCGGTGAGTTAAGGAGCCACGGAAAGAGAGATCACAACCGAGGCAGTTACTTTTCCAGCGTGGATGGTTTATGCAGTTAAGATAGTAAAATTATGTCTAAAGCTGCACAGTTTTAATTTCCCACTCTTCCTAAGACTTCAGCAGATTAACGTGCTCAGAAATATTTCTTTTTAATCTCAAGGTATTTCCATGCCTAGGTTTGCATGAAAGGCAAGGCCGTATCTCTTGAGGCTTGTAAGCTGTAGTCAGAGATGTTTATATGAAATTCTAGTGTTCCATCATATCTTACCATCTTGGGACTGAAAAAATAAACTTAATGAACCTGGATCAGACAGATTTGTGATGAAGTCCCAAAGAAGAGAGAGGATTTGCAAGTAGCTGTGATTTTGCTGTGTGATTTTAATTTTATGGGCCCCTGTTGTTCAACATTTTCTTCAGAGTAACTAAGAGTTGCATTAAACATTAAACAAACGGTGTGATGATTCATAAAGAGGGTCATGAGCTCCATATGTGAGTTAGAAATTTAATCTCCAGCTGGTTTCACTATAATCCATGTCATATGTCCGGGATCAGAGAACTCCAGTGTCTTCAAATAATTAGTTAGTGATCAAAACGGGAAAAAAAAATTCAATTGAAACAATTTTCTCTTAAAAAAGGCTGTTTCTTCAAAACAAAATTGCTTGTTAAAGCTCATCAATTTTAATGGCATTTTCTTTTGAGTGGAAGTAAGACAAAAATAATTTGGAAAATGTCAGAATGTCGTCTTGATATTTGCAGAACTGATAAATTTTTTTAGTGTAAAATGTCTTTCATTTAGAGTTGTAACTCTTATTTTTTTTTAATAGGAAAAAAAGAAAGTGAGGCTTTTTCTTTTCATTGAATGTAACTTACTTTAATTAACCTAAAATTACTTTCTAGAATATTGTTTCACCAAAAAAGGAAAACTTGATTAGCTTTTTTCTGATATCTATATATAATTTTAATACTAGTTCAGTTAGGGAGAAACAAATTTAAATCTCCAAGTCTTTTCTCTGGATTAGGAAATTAATTTTTCCTCTACTTTCCCCTGGAGCCCTAGAAAAATACTTGTCAGCCATTCATCTCTGAGACAAATATGCGGAGGTTTTCCCCAGGCCTTGCAGAGATTGCATCCTCTTTTGCATAACAATTGTAAGGCCATGCTGGGGGATACCACACAAGTTAAAAACTTGCCTGTCCTTCATAGCAGCCACTCACAACAAAACACGCACAGACATGCAAAGTCCAGTGCTTATCCACAGTTTCCCAAGAAGTGTGCCAATGCTGCAGGTGGCTTTCCACCTGCGCACAGATGCATGCATAGAGCTTACATGTTGGCTCAGTTTCATCTTGACTTTGAGCTACACAAAGTTTTTGTTTGGGGTATTTGGTATTGGATCTACACTCAAGAAATACCTTGGAGGCAGTGGAAGTGCAGGTCCTGTTGTGGTGTGGTAGGTTAGTTCATGTGTGGCTCTAATTAAGGAGTGTTGCTGGCCAGGGATATGGATGCACACAGAATTCAAGTTTTAATGCCTGTAGCGGCTGAAAATACAACTGTACTTAGTTTCTTATGGATGAGGGATGTATTTCTTGGTGTGTGGCTTGCATCCTACCATTTTGTTCAGGAAGAAGTAGGGTATGAAGTTTCCTGCCCCTGTGCTAGGATGGTAGAAGCTGGAAGGTATAAAAAACCTGGTGGAGTGGGATCTGTGGGGTTACTGGTCCAGCCTCCCAGGCAGGGCAGGACTGTTGTCTGTGGAAGACCAACTCTACAGTGGCTTTGTATAGCTGTATCTTAAAAACCTGCAAGGGTGGAGACAGCACTATCTCTCTGAAAACTTGTCCTGGGGTATTGAATGCTTAAAATAAGCGAAATGTGTAGACTTGAGTAAGTTTTGGGGGAGAAAAAGTAAAGCTAAATTAAAAAAGTAAAAAAAGCCAAACGAAACCAAACCAAAAAAACCCAAAAAAAACCCCAAACCAAACCAGAAAATCTCATTAACTGTGTTAAAACCATGCAATTAGGGAAGCATGCAAATGATTACGCAAGCAGAAGTTTGGTATCTAATTGTAAATTAGACAGCTGCAGGATATCGATAGACGTATGGAAGGAATGTAAGTAGTTTGCTAACACTTTAGTGACGTCCTGGAAAGCTGTGTATAAACTTTCTGAAGTGAAGAGGGAAGATAATTTCCTGGAAAAGAGAGTTTTCGAGAGAAATGATCACTAATAAATAATCCGTGTCCCTCTGGAAGGTGAAAGTTTTATTTTGGCACTCGCTTAAAAAGCAGCCTCTAATCAGATGGCATTTTCTCTTTGGCTGACAAGCACCAAGCTAGCTGGAGAAGGTGCCGGCTGCATTGTGTAGTTGGAGCCATCGTAGATCAGAGATAGCTCCTCTGTGGGACCTGCCTGCTGATGTCAGCGTAACCTCCTGCCAGAAACTTTGGGTCTACCAGCATTTAGGGAAGATGACAAAGGGTGTGTGTGTGTGTGTGGGGGTAAATAGTTGAGTAATTCAAGAGGGAGCGTCAGATTCCAGAATATAAATTTTTATGTCAGTGGCCAAAACTCCTTGTTCTTCTACCAAACAGAACACAAGACTTGCCTACATACCAGCTGTAGGGGTTGCTGCTACTTATAGTGACCTTTAAAATAATACACTAGTGGAATCCAATACTGTGAGGCACTAATTTTGGCTTATTTTTCAAGCCAGCAAAGCTGTCCAAATCTTTAATTCTCTTTCATTAATAGTTGGCCATTGTATGTTTTGCTTTGCATAAGGTGATAGTATCGATGCCATAAAAACTCCTAATCTATTGATAACTAATGTTGGTTCTCATATTTTCCAAAAGATATAGCAAGAGTAAACTCTTAATAGCATGCTTGATTTCTGGATGTATGTCTAGTGACTTCTTAAATAATTATTGTAAAGTTTGCCATCAGCCAAGTTCTGGGCCTGTTGAGGTCAACAGTAGCTATTCCAGTTTACTTTGTCGGGATCATGCATCTGCCTTGGGGATGGGTTTCAGTCCCGTAGCTTGTTAATTGTAATTTTAGTCAAAGGGCCAGGCTTATTTAGCAGCTTGATGTTTCGTTGTGTGTTTTGTTAAAAATTTTTTTTAAACAGAACATTTCTGAAGGATGTGAAGAAACTTTTATGGAGAAGAAGCGGTGAAAGGAGAGCGACCAAAATCAAAGTTCAGGCATTAGTAATGTTTCAAAAGTACATTTCATAAGGGAGATTTCCTTAACTATCCTTCAAAGATGACATGATTGAAAATTCGGTTATTAATCAATAGTGCTATCTCTGTTGGGTTCAAGAACATATTTTAAAAATGAAGATTAACAGCTGGTTCAGTCTGCAAAGGATTTTTTGAATTGTAAAACTTTTAAGTAACCATAAATTACTTAAAGTGCATTGAGGATTAATACGAAAAAGAAAAACACTTCAAGCGTTGATTCTTAAGAGGTGAGTTCAGCCTCTGTAGTCATAGAGTTATGTCATTGGTATATCCTTACCAAATAATTGCAAACATACAGCGCAAATCAGTCCCTGGAATCAGCTGACATATTTATATACTATAGGGTGTTTTATTACAGCAGAGCTTGAGAACTGCAAAACCAATTTTCCATAGAAAAATTAGTTTAATACAATCTGAGTGCCATGATTTGGTTAATTTGAAATGCTGCAAGTCAGGCTGTTTGCTGATGTGCCTAGCAGGCCTCTGTAATTCTACATTTACTTATAAAGGCCTATTTTATAACAGGAATTATGCCCAGTGCTAGTAAATAAGAAATTGGAGTATTTCTTAGGTGGAGATGGGTGGGGGGTGGGTGTATTTAACCAGATAACTTTCCACTCATGAAGCAGGACGGACCAACCATCGTTGCTTTCCAAAAGCTACTGTGAAAGATGAGATCTCTATTTTCTCCTTTATCGCAGCACATTTCTGGTTTGGTTTGCAGCAAGCAGAGGACTTTGTAGTCATCTCATGGCCATAACACTGTGGATGGCTTTTTACCTGGACTGAACTTTGGTATTTCAGTAGCCCCGAACTGCTTTCTCTAAAAACTTACGTATTGGTGTCTCACTTAAAAAATAGTACTAAGTTATGTCCCTGTTAGTTGTGGTGGCACTCTTGGCATTTTAATGGCAGGACGTTGGCTTTATAATCATTCTACAAGCTCAGTTTTGCTTCAAATGAGTCTAGAGAACAACATGATGAAAATAGGGTTGTATCCATGTTTGAAATTTATTTTCTATGGGAGAGGTACCAGGTAGCATTGGATTGTTTTCTGACTGTCAAGACCTTGGCAGATTTTAGTTACGGATGCTGGAAGCTAAGTAGGTCAGGATTGTAAATGTATAAAATGTCTTTTCTTCTTCTGGAAAGATTGGTTAATATTTTTGTTGGTGGGTTTCTCAGAGAAGACTAGATAAAAGTTCATATACGTAAAAGAAGCCTGATGCTTTATTTCAATCTTACAAACATGTAAATATGTTATTTTCTGCTGTGCGATTCTGCACTTACATGGCTAAATTGAGTGGAGCAAGTGGTGACTCAGGCTCTGAAAAAATGCTTAGGCACAAATTCCTAAAATACCAAAACCTATTTTTCACTTGCTCCAGATGGATGAAGCATTCATTCTTTGCCTCCTCCATGGGCTTCCCTGTAGTGAGACTTTCACGTCTTCCCAGTCTCTTGTTTTCCATCAGCATGGATATTTAGGGTCACTATCTCCTCTTTTCTCCTCTCCCATCCCTGACTTCTTTCTCTGCAAATCTGTCTCCTTGAGTCCCAGGTGTGACTGATAGGCAGCTCTGTGGAAAAATGAAGGTTTTGTACGAGGTTTGTTTGAGAAAAAACATTGCTGGTTATTACTTGCCTGCTTTAAAGCCCTCTTAGGTGTTTTTCTGTGCTTCAGCAAATCCATGGTCATTATATTCCTTTTTTGGCTTTCTCTTTTTCGGGTTTGAGTCCCTTTTAGCCGTGCCAAACAGCACTGTGCCACCCCAGGAGCCTGTAGGTCCCACATCCCATTGAAAGGACTCTCCAGCCTTGCTAAGGAAGATGCTTACCAGCGATGAGATGAGATCTCTGCTGGGAAATGCCCATTTCTGCCTTGGCTCCAGCCATGTCCCGTTGGGGCTGCCCTGAGGCTTGCGAGCTGAAACAGCTTTCCCCTAGCAGAAAGGTAGAAGGGGAAGGGGGTTTGGTTGCTGCAGAAAATGTCAAGTTTTTGTTAGGAGCAGAGGGGTGGAACAGAAAAATTAAAGAAGGAAGGTCACTTACAGTGAAGACCATGTAGAAGAGTTTAACATCATCCCTCCAAGGTTGACTGACGACATTCTGAGCTAGGTGATCCTTCCCAAGTACTGCCTGGCTTTTCCCCAGCCGGCTGAACTCCTTGCCTGCCTGCTTTTCCTGAGATGCTTTATAGCTGTGTGACTTCCACGCTGCCCACGGTAGATGAGCAAAGAGATGTTTTATCAAGGAAGCACAGGCTAGAGGAGAAAATGGAGCATTTCAGCACTGCAAGGGGCACTGCAGTGGACAAACAAATAGAAAACTTTCTAAGGTAGTTTTGACTTGTTTTCAATCTCTTTGAAATAATCCCTTTAGGTTTCCCAGTGGGAATTTTTTTTTTGCTTAATGCTTTTTCTTCTTGGAGTTTTGATGAAATGTCAAACATTGTGGAGCTTTTCCAGCTAGCTTAGTTTTTGCCCCTCTGGAAAGACCTGGGTAGAGATAAAAACAAAGTCAGAGGGCCTGCCTTGCCTATTTTCAGGCTGGAGGCATAATTTCTAGCTAGATCAGTAAGGATGTAAGACTTCTCCGGAAGAGCTTAGCATTCTGAAGCTCCCATTGTTCTCACTACATGGCACATTTTGAAAAATTGGCCCTGACTGGAAAAGCTGAAAACTTTACAAAACTTACCCCTGAATTATTCTATGTATTTTGAAAGCCTGGACTTACTTCCTCAGATAAGACACGAACTTGCTAAGAGAAAGAGGGAGGAAAAAAAAATTGGAAAAAATGCCCTTCACGCCAATATATATAACTCTCTGCAGTGTCAGCTTCTCCTGACTGGTTGCTTGTCTTGATTAACTTATTTTCAGGATTGGTGTAACTGGTTTGCATGTAAATTACATGTTTAGTAATATACATCTTTCTTTTCCATTGTTTTGGATTGGCAGAGATTTCATCCTCTGGGCTTGCCATGTTTCACTCTTTCATGCATCAAGGAAAGCTCAAAAGTCTTCCCCATACTTATTCTCCATTTTAAAATGAAAATGTTACACTGAAGTTGAACAGCGCAGTCTTCGTTAATGCAGTATGCAGTTTGCACTCAGACCACTTGCTGCTGTGTATAATTTATACATGAATCATGAGTTATGTTTGGATTCTCAGGAAGTGAAAATAAATTGGGTAGAGCCACGTCCAATTATGTAATGAATTCCTCACAGTGAAATTTATGGTGGGGATGTTGCAAAGTGGAATACTGATAAAAGATTTCCAAAAGATTTGTTGCAGTATTTCCCAATGAAAATAAACCTCTGTCCATTTTAGGCGTAGAAGAGCCATTTTGATTCAAACAATAAAATATTTAAAGGTGCATTGGATTATTTTTCATTGTAGTTTAAGTACTGGTGCATAGATCAAGGAGAAGAAGAAATACTTGATACAGTCTCACTGAACAAAAGCTCTTTCTGCACATTGTAAAGACCCTGCAACATAACTCTTTTTTTATGGCTCTAAAAGCACTTTCTAGGTTGCATCTAACAGATTATATTTTGAGGGAGTATTTCGTGACCCTGGCCTTGACTTTTTTTAACTTGCTGCTGAACCCTGCCTTGCTGGGCAAAATACGGCTTGTGAACTTATATAAGGCAAGCAAACAGCTGATAGCACTGTGAGAAATATTGCTAATTTCACCTGTATTTGTGGCATTGATTTCTTTTAATAGATTTTGTTCGCATTTCTTCCCACGTGTTTGTCACTGTGCCTTTATCGGTGGCTTTTGATTCATTTTTCAGTCAATACTTAAGTAGCCTGGGCTTGGTGTGTGTTGTGCAGGTGTTTTTCTGAGGAGGACATTCCCAGTCTTTCCAGTGGGGCGTCCTTCGAAATTGTAATGTGGCTCTGAGAAGTTGCATATTGGTTGCAGTCAAAGGGCAAGCAGGAATTAAATAAATTGTCTTCTGATGCTGCAGCTCATATCAGAAAAATTTCATGACAGTTACCAATGACTTGCACCATACAGATATCAGTAGCTATTAATCGAACATTTTCCTTTCTTTGCTTCAAATTTCCTGCCTCAGCAAATCTTCATGCTATTTTTCACCAAAAAACTGTGTCTGCGTAGCAGGGAGCCGACTCCAGCGTGGGAAACAGAATAGTGGCATCCAAAGAACTTTGCTTGAAGCCACATGCTATCTTCAAAGCTTAGGTTTTATAAAACCAGAAGTCCATCGATAGGCATTTGAATAAGGAGCATCTTTTATTTTCCTAGATGATTAGAACATCTTAGCAGCTCCTACGGCTTAATACCATTTAATTGATTAATTTATCTATTAGATTATTTACATGAAATGTAGAAGCAGATCTATGCAAGAGAAGAGCTTGGGACTCGCTCTCTTAATTCCTGATGGTTTCCAGTGTTTCCTGTGGTGGTTTTAATTTTGCCAAATGCTTTAAGTGTAAATACAACCTTGGCCTGCTCTCAAGCTAGTGGTGGGAGGTTTGCCATCATCTTCAAACAGGCTGAGGATTTCCCTGAGTAGGGTTAAAGGGGATGTATGCCCTGGTAGAGTTCAGGGTCAAAGCAGGAAAGAAAATGCTCTCGCTTTACACAAAAGCAGCCTTAAACTCTCAGGCCCAGAGCTCCTCTGTGGCCTGATGTCGTCTCTCCTGACAGCACCCACATGGTCCCCTGAAAGAGGGTGCTGGCTCCCAGGGCTCAGCCGCTACCGCTGCCCAGGTCCCCACATAGCTGTATGGAAAGGTTCAGGAGGCATGGTTGGGGCGACCTCAGAGGAGGTTTCTAACCAGAGCGCGTGGTCTAAGCAGTCATTAGATGACCATAATCTGTAGTTTGTGTCAAGGGCTTTATAACAAGAACACTGCCAAACCAAAAGGCGTGTATTCTGATGGGACTCTTCCAGAACTCAAACTGAACTACTCTGTTCCCCTACGGTTCCTTTGGTAATGACACAAGTCCCATTTTATTCCATCTGATCAAAGCGATCTTTGACAGGGCTGTTCTTTGCTATGTACCCAGTCCTAATCATACCGAATTTTGTAACAGGTGATTTCCAGCTTGGCACGTCAGACTGTAGCTGATGGGAGTCAGATGCTTGTGTGCACAGCTCTGCTCAAACTATGAGCTTGGTGAAGGCGTCCTGAGTGAATGCTTTTTTGGACATCAAAAGCTAAAAAAAAAAAAAAAGCTAAAGTCAAGCTGAGCTATATAGTTCCTGTGAATTTACAGCTTTCCACATATTCTTAGCTAAGCAAAACTTGATTATTTTTTTTCCAAGTGCAAATTCAAGCTGAGACAATAATTAGCGTCTTGTTTGTTTGTTTGTCACCTTGAAGGAAGAAAGGTCAAATATAGTCAGCCTGAGAACTACTTGCATTTCCCCCTTGAAGCATTTAATTAGATTTCTCATGTAATTGTAAAAAAGAGATGGTACTTTGAATATGGGAGTTAGAGCTTGCTGAAACAGCTTATCCATTTAAGACTTTTTTTCCCCCCTCCTTTTCTTTCTTGCTGGCTTCAGAGCCCTATTTGTAATTTTTCTGAGAAAGTGACAAGTTTAAACACTTAACCCTTCTTGCAGAGGATAGGCAGGGGTTTTGTCATTTTTAGAAGGGAAAGCTATAAATTGGCACAATATACAAATAAAAACGTGGCTGTGTAAGGTAGTAAGAATCACTTAAGAAAAGAAAATGCCCAGAATGGTAGTCTTAGAGCTTATGCATCTTCCCCTCCCCCCTGGAATATATACGTAAATTCTGTATGCATAGCTCTTTGAAAATAGACTAATTATTTCATGGGTTTTGCAATATTTTTTTGCTTGACTCTCCTGTTTTTTGTTTTGTTTTCTTCTTTTTTTCCCTCCCAGAGGACAGGCTTGCTAGATAACTGGAACTGTACTTTTCAGGCTGTGAGCTTGGTTCGGTGATTTTCATGATGGGAGGCAATTGCAAGGAGGAGAGAGGCAGTATGCGTTGGTGGGTTGAAGACCAGGCTTGCTGCATGTCACAACAGCTGACAGACCATGAACACATATATCTTTTTTTTCTTTCTGTCATGTCCTGGTTCATTTGAGTTACAGCTGGGAGGGCGCTTCCCTTGTTCTCTCTCCTGTGGTCTTGCAGTCCCTCTGCCTGCAGAGGCATGGCCACCAATTTTCTTTAAAATCCCAATACAGCTCCTCTCCGTGCCCATTGGACTGAGCTACGCTGTGGGTATCTTTTACCTGCGTGTATGTACTCATGCACTGTTTCAGACATACATTAAGTCCGCACTGAAACAGCAGAGTGGGTTTGCAGTGTTACTTGTGTCATGGCATTAAAACAGGAATTTTCCTGAAATTTCTTTCCCCTGTGTGCAGTCCCATCCATTTTCTGTCCCAGGTGAACTGGAGCTTGTAACCTCTTCTAACCCACGTCTTTTTGCTGTTATGACTTTTACTAGTAATGCAAAGCCCCAGAGGGGATTAGCCAACCTGAACATTTCAAATTTTAAAGTTCAGTAAGTCTTGAGTTATAAGTAGTGAGAAAAAGCCTTTCTCGGTCATATTCAAATCCACTTACTGTCTCCCCCCCATACCTTCCCCTCTCCCTCCTGCAGCAGAACTGGTGGGTTGGGTTTTTTTGTGTGTGAATGTAAAATGAAAACTCTTGAAGGAAAAATCGTGCTCATCCTTCCAGGGCATGGAGAGATGGTGAGGCCTGGAAAATGCTAGAACACAAGGAGGATTTTTCAGTGTCTCCTGCATGGAGAAATGCTCCTGTGGATCTGACCCTAACCAGCATCTTGCAGTCACTAATTGCGCCTTACTTTTAGACTGGGCACCTAAATCTGCTGGATATGGAGGAGAGAGTTGTGGATCTCAGGATTTAAATCAGTCTCTAAAGCAGGTACCATTTTACAAGGGTATCAAAAGTCAGAAGATCTCCTTGTTTGTAGCAAAAGCTGCTTGGTGGCGAGTAGCTAAAAAGAAAAAAATAGAAATAAAAAGGTTGTTTTTTTGGTGTTCTCATTTCAGTTTGAATATCTAAGTCATATCTGTGAGGATGTAGAGACATGCAGACCTAGTTGACTGTTTCCCAAAACCTTCTTTTGAAACGCAGCAGCACTTGGTGTCAGAAATTAAGACAGGTACGTTAGCAAATGCCCATGGGATAAAGTCTGTAAACATGAAGAAAGGAAGACAGATTTATTGTCACACCTGGGAAGGGAAAAAAAAAACATTCTTAGGAAGTAGGAAAGGCAATAATGGGCATACTGCAGTGAAAGGAGTGCCATGGGGCAGAGGGGGAGGGTTTTTTTGTTTGGATTTTTTTTTTTCAGCGGTAGAAATATATCAGTTTATTTCTGCATAACACATTTGTATTCACGGTGCTTAACCACACCATTAAAATAGCAATTCAAACATCAATATTATATTGAAATGTCAGACAATTAAGTTTTCAGTTATTTCTTAGTAAAAGGGCTCCAACTGAGAACATACTAACCCGTAGTCTCCTAAGTGGGAGTAGTCTGCAATGGGCAACTATTGACTAAATGGGCAAGGTTATGTGGCGTTTATTTTATTTGTTTATTCAGAATTATTCAATATTTTTTAAAAAAAGCCCTTAATGGGTAATTGATTTCTATAAGCATTTTGTGTTTGCTACGTTGATTAGTTGCGATCTATAAGATGGTGTAAGTTGAAGTGGACTTTCTGGTTCTGGAGATGTTTGCCTGTGACTTTGTATTTCGATTTCCTGCACAGTTAAGTTTAAAGTCACTGCAAACATTTTTTCCAAGAAAATAGAAGAAGATACCGTAAAGTATTTGGAGTCATTAAAATTGCCTGCTAAAACCATGAAGTGGTTGGCATTAAAGGTGGCTGTTTGGCTAGTTGTACCTGTATTTTCAATGACATTCAGTAATTCATCAGGTTAATGAGGAGGAAAAGTCTGGAGGTGTTAGAAAGTAGCTAAAGGAATATCTGGGAGATGTGGACTTATTGACTTGGTTGTGGAATAAAGCGAGCGTGTTTGTTTTAGCAGCCCTTCAACTGGCTTTGACACAGGTCTTGTTTCTACTACATCTTGTTCGAGCGGGACAATTAAGGAGTCCCACTTACTTGAGTACGAGTAAGAAACTTTAGTAAATAGCTCTCGCCTCTTTGAAAAAGAGTTCTGCATGTTCAAGAGTAATTTTGTTTATTCTTGAGCAAAACAGTGTGTTGAGGAATTTCTTGGCTATATGTCAAAAAAGGAGCAAGGAGGGTAGGAAACGGTCTTATGCCATCCTTGTTTTTTCCAGTCAACCTAAAATATGCAAATTAATAGCACAAATTAGGAGCCAGATTCAGATGTGGTGTATTGTTAGAGGCACAGCTGTAATTCATGTATGATACATAAAATCCAGAAACACCTCAAGCTGCATTAGGTGGTGTTGATTGCCAGTTCCCTCCTGCATAAACGCCATTAGATACCTAAAGTTACAAATTGCTTTAATAACTTTCACAACTGATTGGTAATCACCCTGCAGTTAATGAAATAGGGAAAACACCTGTCGCTAAATGCATTGTATTCATTTCCTCCTGCATAATTGCCAAGGTGTACAGATAATTTTCAATAAATCCCATGCTAGAAAGGTCATCTGTTAGGCTTTACACATTTCTGTTTGCCTTTCTCAGTTCAAAAAAATACAAATCCAAGCCAGTTTTCCCATGCCCTGTTGTCCAGTGTGGCTTTGTGCACACGCTGCGGTGTTTGGCTGCTGGTTACCTCCAAGGAGATCTTTGCAGCTCAGTGGAAGTGACGCTGAGGACAAGTTTGCCAGAGCTGCTCTTGCTGTGTGTCCATCCAGACAGACGGAGAATCACACTGTAAACTCCCATAGCACTGCACTTACAGCCTTATAAAACCATGTGAGATGGAGAATTGCAGTTCAGGATAGACCTGTTTGAATGGGGCAGTGTTTTTTTTCCCCGCCCCCCCCGGCCTCCTAAAGTGATAAGAGTTACACGAATTGGTCTCTGGAAAAGCCCCATAAAATTGTATCGTCATTTAAGGATAAAATTAGTGGCCACTAGTTAATGATGCAGGAATTAAATACATGGCACTGAACTGAGTGCAACACTTTACCTCTTGCTGTTGCTAGATTTCAGAGGCATTAATGTCCCTTAACAAACATCTAAAGGTAATTTCAAACGGTTGGGGAGGTTAGAGAAAAGAGCACAGCAGTGTTTTGTAGTTGAGATTGCCTATATTTTAGACAGCTCTGACAGAGCGTGTAATTAATTTTTTAAGTGTTTATACTGAAGAATAAATAACTAGTAATACATATGGCACATTATAAATGTTTCAATTGCACTGTAGTTGGGCTAGATGTTAAGCTATAGCTTTGTTGTGGTTTTGAACAGTCAGCATAGGTAAAATTGGCCATGTGGGGTCAGGTTTTCTCAAGTGCGTTTAGCATACACTTAACAGTCTAAGTAAGGTGTCCTGGTTTGGGAAAAGTCTTAACACCCAGGCTGTGTATCAGCAAAATTCAAAAGCATGGTGGTGGTTTCTGCCGTTCTTGCTGTCCTCAGAAAAAAATCAGCTGAGTTCTCCAGCGGTCTCTCTGCTGACAGTTAGTATCTAAATGGGTGCTGAGTGCTTTTGAAATTCTGGTCTTTAGCTTTTAATATGATATATAATTTTATACACAGTGCATCTGAAGAAGAATATGTATGATTCATATACACATACAGGAACCAACATAGAGGGATAATTTTAATATAAATTCCAGTGCTGTCTGTTTGTTATGTTCTGAAATGTTGCACAGAATAATTCAAATATTTATAGATGGTAGTTCAGCTGGTGCTTTGCTTGCAGCATTTGCCTTTTTTCATGTCTCAGTTGAGCCATTCTTCCTTCCTTCCTTTGCACTGAAAACATCACCTGTGCCCAGCTCTGCCCTTCTGCTTCATCCTCTGGAAACTCAAGCCATCAAAAAGACACTTCAGGGTCTGGGATCCCATTTTCTGCACTCGCACTGAAGCCATACCAAGGAGGAGGGCTGCATTCCTTTGCCACGTGTTCCATCAGGAATGGAGGGCTTTGTTCTGCTTTTTGTGGAATGTGTCCTTTGCTACTAAGGCAGAGGAGTTTGTTTAACGACAACTTGTATACAGTAAGTAAGTTAGGACTATGCTAGATGTGAAGTGATGATTAGAAGGGTGTTAACATCTGCATTTTCATGCCGACCACACACAGTGTCTTGGCCTGGCAGTCCCAGCTGGGGGGTTGCTTTGAAACAGCTTCTTTGCACTTTAAAAAAAGGGTTTTTTTTCCTACCAGGGAAGCCCCAAGAAACGCCTAGGTTTGAGATGTGCCTGGAAAGCAAGGCTGGTATAATTACCCATAGAGATTCACGTCTGTCATCGGCACTGGGGGGAGGATTTAATCTATATGTATAAAGTTGCCTGTTTAGGAAGTTGCACATTTTATGTGTTTTTCTTTTTGCTTGTGCTTTAGTTCTTCACCGCCTGGCTGGGAGATAGAGAAGCAGTAAAGTCGTCAACATTGAGCAGTGTGGTATAATATTAAAATGCTATAGTTTCCATTGAGCAGATGATGGCAAGAAGTTATTTTAATGGGTTTGTTCAGAATTGTGCTTTCAAAGACTCTTAAATTATTGCAGACTGTGCTGCTGGGATACATATGGGAAACAGCCATTTTAATTAGGAAGATACGCTTGGAAATGAAAAGTAATTTTTTAAAGGTAATTTCCTTCATGAGTGTTTTACTGACCGCTTGAATTTATTTACCACACAGACCTAGCAA